>NC_142469.1:1525840-1828871 GCF_049115385.1 Moschus berezovskii
CAACCCCAGCGAGTTCCTGAGGTCCCCGTCGCAACTCGAGAAGCACCCCCAGCTTCCCGCCGCAACTCGAGAAACACCCAAAAATTATCCCCTCCATGCGAGATGAAGAAATTTGGCGATGAAGCATCTCAAGAGAAATATCACATTCCCTCCTGAAAGGCAAAAAGGTACTTGACACCCTTTATTCGACTCAGAAAGTTCCCTCACACAGCCGTCCCCTTTGGAGAGAACACACTTCATGGACTCAATTCGAGATGAGCCCCTGTGCACATTGAAGGGCTCGAGAGGAAACCGGAAGTTCCCCTACCAACACCAAAGGGGATTGACTTCCCTGAAGCAAACCCAGTGAATCCCTGGGGTCTCCGTCGCAACTCGAGAAGCACTTCCTGTTTCCCGCCGCAACTCGTGAAACACCACAAAATTATACACTATATGCGAGATGAGGAAATTTTACGATATAGAATCTCAAGAGAAATACCACATTCCCACTTGAAAGGCAAAAAGGTACTTGACAGCCGTTATCCCAGTCAGAAAGTTCCCTCAAAGAGCCGTCCCATTTGGAGAGGAGAACACAATTTATGGACTCAATTCGTGATGAGCCACAACTAACATTTAAGGGCTCAATTGGAAACCGGACATTCCCGTTCCAACACCAAAGGGGACCTGACTTCCCTGAAGAAACCTGAGCGAGATCCTGAGGTCCCCGTCGCATCTCGAGAAACACCCAAGCTTACCATCGCAACTCGAGAAACATCCCAAAATTATCCCCTCAATGCGAGATGCGGAAATTTTGCGATGCAGAAACTCATGAGAAATACCACATTCCCTCTTGAAAGGCAAAAAGGTACTTGACACCCTTTATTCGACTCAGAAAGTTCCCTCACACAGCCGTCCCCTTTCAAGAGGAGAACACACTTTATGGACTCAATTCGAGATGAGCCCCTGTGCACATTTAAGGGCTCAAGAGGAAACCGGAAGTTCCTCTTAAAACACCAAAAAGGATCTGACTTCCCTGTAGCAACCCCAGCGAGTTCCGAGGTCCCCGTCGCAACTCGAGAAGCACCCCCAGCTTCCCGCCACAACTCGAGAAACACACCAAAATTATCCCCTCCATGCGAGATGAGGAAATTTTACGATGCAGCATCTCAAGAGAAATACCACATTCCCTCTTGAAAGGCAAAAGGTACTTGACACTCGTTATTCGACTCAGAACGTTCCCTCACACAACCGTCCCCTTTGGAGAGGAGAACACATTTTATGGACTCAATTCGAGATGAGCCCCTGTGCACATTTAAGGGCTCGAGAGGAAACCGGAAGTTCCCCTTAGAACATCAAAGGGGACCTGACTTCCCTGAAGCAACCCCAGCGACTTCCAAACGTCCCCGTCGCAACTCGTGAAGCACCACCAGCTTCCCGCCGCAACTGAAGAAACACCCCAAAATTATCCCCTCCATGCGAGATGAGGAAATTTTGCGATGCAGCATCTCAAGAGAAATACCACATTCCCTCTTGAAAGGCAAGACGGTACTTGACACCCTTTATTCGACTCAGAAATTTCCCTCACATAGCCGTCCCCTTTGGAGAGGAAAACACACTTTATGGACTCAATTCGAGATGAACCACTGTGCACATTTAAGGGCTCCAGAGGAAACCGGAAATTCCCCTTCCAACACCAAAGGGGACCTGACTTCCCTGAAGCAACCTCACGAGTTCCTGAGGTCCCTGTCGCTACTCGAGAAGCACCCCCAGTTACCCGCCGCAACTCGAAAAACAACCCAAATTTATCCCCTCCATGCGAGATGAGGAAATTTGGCTATGCAGCATCTCAAGAGAAATACCACATTCCATCTTGAAAGGCATAAAGGTACTTGACACCCTTTATTCGACTCAGAAAGTTCCCTCACACAGCCGTCCACTTTGGAGAGGAGAACACACTTTATGGACTCAATTCGAGATAAGGCCCTGTGCACATTTAAGGGCTCGAGAGGAAGCCGGAAGTTCCCCTTCCAACAGCAAAGGGGACCTGACTTCCCTGAAGCAACCCCAGCGAGTTCCTGAGGTCCCATTCGAAACTCGAAAAGCACCACAGCTTCCCGCCGCAACTCGAGAAACACCCGAAAAGTATCCCCTCCATGCGAGATGAGGAAATTTTGCGATGCAGCATTTCAAGAGAGATACCACATTCCCTCATGAAGGCAAAAAGGGACTTGACACCCTTTATTCGACTCAGAAAGTTCCCTCACACAGCCGTCCCCTTTGGAGAGGAGAACAAACTTTATGGACTCAATTCGAGATGAGTCCCAGTGCACATTTAAGGGCTCGAGAGTAAACCTGAATTTCCCCTTCCAACACCAAAGGGTCCTCAGTTCCCTGAAGCAAACCCAGCGAGTTCCTGAGGTCGCCGTGCAACTCGAGAAGCAAACCAAGCTTCCACCGCAACTCGAGAAACTCCCCAAAATTATCCCCTCAATGCAAGATGAGGAAATTTTTCGATGCAGCATCTCAAGTGAAATATCATATTCCCTCTTGAAAGGCAAAAAGGTACTTGACACCCTTTATTTGACTCAGAAAGTTCCCTGACACAGCCGTACCCTTTGGAGAGGAGAACACACTTGATGAACTCAATTCGAGATGAGCCCCTGTTCACACACACGGGCTGGAGAGGAAACCGGAAGTTCCACTTCCAACACCAAAGGGGACCTGAATTCCCTGAAGCAACCCCAGGGAGTTCCTGAGGTCCCCATCGCAACTCGAGAAGCACCCCTAGCTTCCCTCCGCAACTCGAGAAACACCCTAAAATTATCCCCTCCATGCGAGATGAGGAAATTTTGCGGTCCAGCATCTCAAGAGAAATACCACATTCCCTCTTGAAAGGCAAAAAGGTACTTGACACCCTTTATTCAACTCAGAAAGTTCCCTAACACAGCCGTTCCCTTTGGAGAGGAGAACCCACTTTATGGAGTCAATTCGAGATGAGCCCCTGTGCACATTTATGGGCTCGAGAGGAAACCGGAAGTTCCCCTTACAACACCATAGGGGACCTGACTTCCCTGAAGCAACCCCAGCGAGTTCCTGAGGTCCCCGTCGCAACTCGAGAAGCACACCCAGCTTCCCGCCTCAACTCGAGAAACACCCCAAAATTATCCGCTCAATGCGAAATGATGAAATTTTGTGATGCAGCATCTCAAGAGAAATACCACATTCCCCTTTGAAAGGCAGAAAGGTACTTGACACCCTTTATTCAACTCAGAAAGTTCCCTCACACAGCCGTCTCCTTTGGAGAGAAGAACACATTTTATGGACTCAATTCGAGATGAGCCCCATGCACATTTAAGGGCTCGAGAGGAAACCGGAAGTTCCCCTTCCAACACCAAAGAGGACCTGACTTCCCTGAAGCAACGCCAGCGAGTTCCTGAGGTCCCCGTTACAACTCGAGAAGCACCCCAAAATTTTCCCCTCAATGCGAGATGAGGAAATTTTGCGATGCAGCATCTCAAGAGAAATACCATATTCCCTCTAGAAAGGCAAAAGGTACTTGACACGCTTTATTCGACTCAGAAAGTTCCCTCACACAACCATCCCCTTTGGAGAGAACACACTTTATGGACTCAATTCGAGATGAGCCCCTGTGCACATTTAACGTCGCAGTAGGAACCCCGAGTCCCTTATACTGCAAGGAGATCCAACCAGTCCATTCTAAAGGAGATCAATCCTGGATGTTCATTGGAGGGACTGATGCTAAAGCTGAAACTCCAATACTTTGGGCACCTCATGCGACGAGTTGACTCACTGGAAAAGACTCTGATGCTGGGAAAGGTTGGGGGCGGGAGGAAAAGGGGACGACGTAGAATGAGATGGCTGGATGGCATCACCGACTCTGTGGACATGAGTTTGAGTGTACTCCGGGGGTTGGTGATGGACATGGAGGCCTGGCGTGATGTGATTCATGGTGTCGCGGAGAGTCGGACACGACTGAGCGACTGAACGGAACTGAACTGAACTGAGGAACCCAGAAGTTCCCCTTCTAACACCAAAAGGGACCTGACTTCCCTGAAGCAACCCCAGCGAGTTCCTGAGGTCACCGTCGTAACTCGAGAAGCATCCCCAGCTTCCCGCCGCAACTCGAGAAACACCCCAAAATAATCCCCTCATTGCGAGATGAGGAAATTTTGCGATGCAGCATCTCAAGAGAAATACCACGTTCCCTCTTGAAAGGCAAAATGATACTTGACACCTTTTATTCGACTCAGAAAGTTCCCTCACACAGCAGTTCCCTTTGTAGTGGAGAACACACTTTATGGACTCAATTCGAGTTGAGCCCCTGTGCACATTTAAGGGCTCGAGAGGAACAAGGAAGTTCCCCTTCCAACACCAACGGGGACCTGACTTCCCTGAAGCAACTCCAGCGAGTTCCTGATGTCCCCATCGCAACTCGAGAAGCACCCTCAGCTTCCGCCATAACTCGAGAAACACACCAAAATTATCCCCTATATGCGAGATGAGGAAATTTTGCGATGCAGCATCTCAAGAGAAATACCACATTCCCTACTGAAAGGCAAAAAGGTACTTGACACCCTTGATTCGACTCAGAAAGTTCCCTCACACAGCAGTTCCCTTTGTAGTGGAGAACACACTTTATGGACTCAATTCGAGATGAGCCCATGTGCATATTTAAGGGCTCCAGAGGAACCCGGAAGTTCCCCTTCCAACACCAAAGGGGACCTGACTTCCCTGAACAACACCAGCGAGTTCCTGAGGTCCCCATCACAACTCGAGATGCACCCCGAGCTTCCCGCCGCAACTCAAGAAACACCGCAAAATTATCCCCTTAATGCGAGATGAGGAAATTTTGCGATGCAGCATCTCAAGAGAAATACCACATTCCCTCTTGAAAGGCAAAAATGTACTTGACACCCTGTATTCGACGCAGAAAGTTCCCTCACACAGCCGTCCCTTTTAGAGGAAAACACACTTTATGGACTCAATTAGAGTTGAGACCCTGTGCACATTTAAGGGCTCCAGAGGAACCCGCAAGTTCCCCTTCCAACAAGAAAGTGGACCTGATTTCCCTGAAGCAACCCCAGCGAGTTCCTGAGGTCCCGTTCACAACTTGAGAAGCACACCCAGCTTCCCGCCGCATCTCGAGAAACACCCCAAAATTATCCCCTCATGCGAGATGAGGAAATTTTGCGATGCAGCATCTCAAGAGAAATACCACATTCCCTCTTGAAAGGCAAAAAGTTACTTGACAGCCTTTATTCGACTCAAAAATTTCCCTCACACAGCCGTCCCCTTTGGAGAGACAACACTTTATGGACTCAATTCTAGATGAGCCCATGTGCACATTTAAGGGCTCGAGAGGAACCCGGAAGTTCCCCATCGAACACCAAAGGGGACGTGACTTCCCTGAAGCAACCCCAGGTAGTTCCTGAAGTCCCCGTCGCAACTCGAGAAGCACCCCCAGCTTCCCGCTGCACCTCGAGAAACACACCAAATGTATCCCCTCCATGCGAGATGAGGAAATTTGGCGATGCAGCATCTCTAGAGAAATACCACATTTCCTCTTGAAAGGCTAAATGTTACTTGACACCCTTTATTCGACTCAGAAAGTTACCTCACACAGCCGTCCCCTTTGGAGAGGAGAACACACTTTATGGACTCAATTCGAGATGAGCTCCTCTGCACATTGAAGGCTCGAGAGGAACCCGGAAGTTCCCCTTCCATCACCAAAGGGGACCTGACTTCCCAGAAGCAACCCCAGCGAGTTCCTGAGGTCCCCGTCGCAACTCGAGAAGCACCCCCAGCTTCCCGCCGCAACTCGAGAAACACCCAAAAATTATCCCCTCCATGCGAGATGAAGAAATTTGGCGATGAAGCGTCTCAAGAGAAATATCACATTCCCTCCTGAAAGGCAAAAAGATACTTGACACCCTTTATTCGACTCAGAAAGTTCCCTCACACAGCCGTCCCCTTTGGAGAGAACACACTTCATGGACTCAATTCGAGATGAGCCCCTGTGCACATTGAAGGGCTCGAGAGGAAACCGGAAGTTCCCCTACCAACACCAAAGGGGATTGACTTCCCTGAAGCAACCCCAGTGAATCCCTGGGATCTCCGTCGCAACTCGAGAAGCACTTCCTGTTTCCCGCCGCAACTCGTGAAACACCACAAAATTATACACTATATGCGAGATGAGGAAATTTTACGATGTAGAATCTCAAGAGAAATACCACATTCCCACTTGAAAGGCAAAAAGGTACTTGACAGCCGTTATCCCAGTCAGAAAGTTCCCTCAAAGAGCCGTCCCATTTGGAGAGGAGAACACAATTTATGGACTCAATTCGTGATGAGCCACAACTCACATTTAAGGGCTCAATTGGAAACCGGACATTCCCGTTCCAACACCAAAGGGGACCTGACTTCCCTGAAGAAACCTGAGCGAGATCCTGAGGTCCCCGTCACATCTCGAGAAACACCCAAGCTTACCATCGCAACTCGAGAAACATCCCAAAATTATCCCCTCAATGCGAGATGCGGAAATTTTGCGATGCAGAAACTCATGAGAAATACCACATTCCCTCTTGAAAGGCAAAAAGGTACTTGACACCCTTTATTCGACTCAGAAAGTTCCCTCACACAGCCGTCCCCTTTCAAGAGGAGAACACACTTTATGGACTCAATTCGAGATGAGCCCCTGTGCACATTTAAGGGCTCAAGAGGAAACCGGAAGTTCCTCTTAAAACACCAAAAAGGATCTGACTTCCCTGTAGCAACCCCAGCGAGTTCCGAGGTCCCCGTCGCAACTCGAGAAGCACCCCCAGCTTCCCGCCACAACTCGAGAAACACACCAAAATTATCCCCTCCATGCGAGATGAGGAAATTTTGCGATGCAGCATCTCAAGAGAAATACCACATTCCCTCTTGAAAGGCAAAAATGTACTTGACACCCTGTATTCGACGCAGAAAGTTCCCTCACACAGCCGTCCCTTTTAGAGGAAAACACACTTTATGGACTCAATTAGAGTTGAGACCCTGTGCACATTTAAGGGCTCCAGAGGAACCCGCAAGTTCCCCTTCCAACAAGAAAGGGGACCTGACTTCCCTGAAGCAACCCCAGCGAGTTCTTGAGGTCCCGTTCACAACTTGAGAAGCACACCCAGCTTCCCGCCGCATCTCGAGAAACACCCCAAAATTATCCCCTCATGCGAGATGAGGAAATTTTGCGATGCAACATCTCAAGAGAAATACTACATTCCCTCTTGAAAGGCAAAAAGGTACTTGACAGCCTTTATTCGACTCAAAAAGTTCCCTCACACAGCCGTCCCCTTTGGAGAGACCAAATTTTATGGACTCAATTCTAGATGAGCCCATGTGCACATTTAAGGGCTCGAAAGGAACCCGGAAGTTCCCCATCCAACACCAAAGGGGACGTGACTTCCCTGAAGCAACCCCAGGTAGTTCCTGAAGTCCCCGTCGCAACTCGAGAAGCACCCCCAGCTTCACGTCGCAACTCTAGAAACACCCCAAAATTATCGCCTCAATGCGAGATGAGGAAATTTTGCGATACAGCATTTCAAGTAAATATCACATTCCCTCTAGAACGGCAAAAAGGTACTTGACACCCTTTATTCGACTCAGAAAATTCCCTCAAACAGCTGTCCCTTTTTAGAGGAGAACACACTTTATGGACTCAATTCGAGATGAGTCCCTCTGCACTTTTAAGGGCTCTAGAGGAACCCCGAAGTTCCCCTTCCAACAGCAAAGGGGACCTGATTTCCCTGAAGCAACCCCAGCGAGTTCCTGAGGTCCGTGTCGCAACTCGAGAAGCACCCCCAGCTTCCTGCCGCAACTCGAGAAACACCCCAAAATTTTCCCCTCAATGCGAGATGAGGAAATTTTGCGATGCAGCAAATCAAGAGAAATACCACATTCCCTCTTTAAAGGCAAAATGGTACTTGACACACTTCATTCGACTCAGAAAGTTCCCTCACACAGCTGTCCCCTTTGGAGAGGAGAACTCAATTTATGGACTCAATTCGCGATGAGCCCCTGTGCACATTTAAGGGCTCGAGAAGGACCCGGAAGTTCCCCTTCTAGCACCACAGGGGATCTGACTTCCTGAAGCAACCCTAGCGAGTTCCTGAGGGCCCCGTCGAACTCTGGAAGAACCCCAACTTCCCACCGCAAATCTAGAAACACCCCAAAATTATTCCCTCAATGCGAGGTGAGAAAATTTTGCGATGCAGCATCTCAAGAGAAATACCACATTCCCTCTTGAAAGGCAAAAAGGTACTTGACACCCTTCATTCGTCTCAGAAAGTTCCCTCACACAACTGTCCCTTTTAAAGGAGAACACATTTTATTGACTCAATTCGAGATGAGCCCCTGTGCACATTTAAGGGCTCGTGAGGAACGCGGAAGTTCCCCTTCCAACACCAAAGGGGACCTGACTTCTTTGAATCAACCCCAGCGAGTTCCTGAGTTATTCGTCGCAACTGGAGAAGCACCCCCAGCTTCCCGCCGCAAATAGAAAAACACCCAAAATTATCCCCTCAATGCGAGATGAGGAAATTTTGCAGTGCAGCATCTCAAGAGACATACCACATTCCCTCCTGAAAGGCAAAAAGTTACGTGACACCCTTTATTCGACTCAGAAAGTTCCCTCACACAGCCGTCTCCTTTTAGAGGAGAACGCGCTTTATGGACTAAATTCGAGATGATCCCCTGTGCACATTTAAGGGCTCGATAGGAACACGGAAGTTCCCCTTCCAAGAGCAAAGGGGACCTGACTTCCCTGAAGCAACCCCAGTGAGTTCCTTAGGTTCCCAGAAAAACTCGAGAAGCACCCCCAGCTTCCGCCGCAACTCGAGAAACACCCCAAAATTATGCCCTCAATGCGAGATGAGGAAATTTTCGATGCAGCATGTCAAGAGAAATACCACATTCCCTCTTGAAAAGCAAAAAGGTACTTGACACCCTTTATTCGACTCAGAAAGTTCCCTCACACAGCCGTCCCCTTTGGAGAGAACACACCTTATGGACTCAATTCGAGATGAGCCCCTGTGCACATTTAATGGCTCGAGAGGAAGCCGGATGTTCCCCTTCCAACAGCAAAGGGGACCTGACTTCCCTGAAGCAACCCCAGCGAGTTCCTGAGGTCCCCGTCGCAACACGAGAAGCACCCCCAGCTTCCCGCCGCAACTCGAGAAACAGCCCAAAATTATCCCCTCAATGCGAGATGAGGAAATTTTGCGATGCAGCATCTCAAGAGAAATACCACATTCCCTCTTGAAAGGCAAAAAGGTACTTGACACCCTTTATTCTACTCAGAAAGTTCCCTCACACAGCCGTCCTGTTTGGAGAGGAGAACACACTTTATGGACTCAATTCGTAATGAGCCCCTGTGCACTTTTAAGTGCTCCAGAGGAAACCGGAAGTTCCCCTTTAAATACGAAAGGGGACCTGAGTTATCTGAGGAAACCCCAGCGAGTTCCTGAGGTCCCCGTCGCAACTCGAGAAGCATCCCCAGCTTCCCGCCGCACCTCGAGAAACACCCCAAAATTATCCGCTCCATGCGAGATAAAGAAATTTTGCGATGCAGCATCTCAAGAGAAATACCACATTCCCTATTGAAAGGCAAAAAGGTACTTGACACCCCTTATTCGACTCAGAAAGTTCCCTCACACAGCCGTCCCCTTTGGAGAGGAGAACACACTTTATGGACTCAATTCGAGATGAGCCCCTGTGCACATTGAAGGGCTCGAGAGGAAACAGGAAGTTCCCCTTCCAACACCAAAGGGGACCTGACTTCCCTGAAGCAACCCCAGCGAGTTCCTGAGGTCCCCGTCGCAACTCGAGAAGCACCCCCAGCTTCCCGCCGCAACTCGAGAAACACCCCAAAATTATCCCCTCCTTTCGAGATGAGGAAATTTTTCGATGCAGCATCTCAAGAGAAATACCACATTCCCTCTTGAAAGGCAAAAGTATACTTGACACCCTTTATTCGACTCAGAAAGTTCCTTCACACAGAGGTCCCCTTTTGAAAGGAGAACACACTTTATGGACTCAATTCGAGATGAGCCCCTGTGCACAATGAAGGGCTCGAGAGGAAACCGGAAGTTCCCCTTCAAACACCAAAGGGGACCTGACTTCCCTGAAGCCACACCAGCGAGTTCCTGAGGTCCCCGTTGCAACTCGAGAAGGACCCCCAGCTTCCCGCCACAACTCGAGAAACACCCTCAAATTATCCCCTCCTTGCGAGATGAGGAAATTTGGCGATGCAGCATCTCAAGCAAAATACCACATTCGCTATTGAAAGGCAAAATGGTACTTGACACCCTTTATGCGACAAACAAAGTTCCCTCACATAGCCGTCCTCTTTGGATAGGAGAACACACTTTATGGACTCAATTCGAGATGAGCCGCTGTTCACATTGAAGGGCTCAAGAGGAAACTGGAAGTTCCCCTTCCAACACCAAAGGAGACCTGACTTCCCTGAAGCAACCACAGCGAATTCCTGAGGTCTTGTCGCACCTCGAGAAGCACCACCAGTTTCCCGCCGAAACTCGAGAAACACCGCAAAATTATTTCCTCGATGTGAGATCAGTACATTTTGCGATACAGCATCTCAAGAGAAATACCACATTCCCTCTTGAAAGTCAAAAACGTACTTGACACCTTTTATTCGACTCAGAAAAATCCCTCACACTGCCGTCCTCCTTGAGAGGAGAAGATACTTTATGGACTCAATCCAAGATGAGCCTCTGTTCACATTTAAGGGCTCGAGAGGAACCCACAAGTTCCCCTTCCAACACCAAAGGGGACCTGACTTCCCTGAAGCAACCCTAGCGAGTTCCAGAGGTCCCCATCGCAACTCGAGAGGCACACCCAGCTTCCCGCGCAACTCGAGAAAGACGCCAAAGTTATCCCCTCAATGGGAGAGGAGGAAATTTTGCGATGCAGCATCTCAAGGGAAATACCTCATTCCCTCTTGAAAGGAAAAAATTTACTTGACACCCTTTATTCGACTCAGAAAGTTCCCTCACACAGCCGTCCCCTTTGGAGAGGAGAACACAATTTATGGACTCAATTCGAGATGAGACCCTGATCACATTTAAGGCATCAAGACGAAACCGGAAGTTCCCCTTCCAACACCAAAGGGGACCTGAGTTCCCTGAAGCAACCCGAGCGAGTTCCTGAGGTCGCCGTCATAACTCGAGATGCACCCCAGCTTCCCCCCGCAACTCGAGAAACAACCCAAAATTATCCCCTCAATGCGAGATGAGGAAATTTTGCGATGCAGCATCTCCAGAGACATACCACATTCCCTTTTGAAAGGCAAAAAGGTACTTGACACCCTTTATTCGACTCAGAAAGTTCCCTCACACAGCTGTCCCGCTTGGAGAGGAGAACTCACTTTATGGACTCAATTCGAGATGAGGCCCTGTGCACATTTAAGGGCTCCAAAAGAACCCGGAAGTTCACCTTCTAACATCACAGGGGACCAGACCTTCCTGAAGCAACCCTAGCGAGTTCCTGAGGTCCCCGTCGCACTCTGGAAAAACCCCCAGCTTCCCGCCGCAACTCTAGAAACACCCCAAAATTATTTCCTCAATGCGAGGTGAGAAAATTTTGCGATGCAGCATCTCAAGAGAAATACCACATTCCCTCTTGAAAGGAAAAAATGTACTTGACACCCTTTATTCGACTCAGAAAGTTCCCTCACACAACCGTCCCTTTTAAAGGAGAACACACTATGGACTTAATTCGAGATGAGCCCCTTTGCACATTTAAGGGCTTGAGAGGAACCCGGAAGTACCCCTTCCAACACAAAAGGGGACCTGACAGCCCTGAAGCAACCCCAGCGAGTTCCTGAGGTCCCCGTCGCAACACTTGAAGCACCGCCAGCTTCCCGCCTCAACTCGAGAAACACCCCAAAATTATTCCCTCAATGCTAGATTAGGAAATGTTGCAATGCAGAATCTCAAGAGAAATACCACATTCCTTCTTGAAAGGCAAAGAGTTACTTGACACCGTTTATTCGACTCAGTAAGTTCCCTCACTCAGCCCTCCCATTTTACAGGAGAACACACTTTATGGACTCAATTCGAGAAGAGCCCCTGTGCACATTTAAGGGCTCCAGAGGAACCCGGAAGTTCGCTTCCAACAGTAAAGGGGACCTGACTTCCCTGAAGCAACCCCAGCGAGTTCCTGAGGTACCCGTTGCAACTCTTGAAGCACCACCAGCTTCCCACTACAACTCGAATAACACACCAAAATTATCCCCTCAATGCGAGATGAGGA
The DNA here is from genome assembly GCF_049115385.1 of Moschus berezovskii. NCBI lineage: Eukaryota > Metazoa > Chordata > Mammalia > Artiodactyla > Moschidae > Moschus > Moschus berezovskii. The sequence goes on from NC_142469.1 coordinate 1,538,144, forward strand.
AATTTTGCGATGAGCATCTCAAGAGAAATACCACATTCCTTCTTGAAAGGCAAAAAGGTACTTGACACCTTTTATTCGACTCAGAAAGTTCCTTCACCCAGCCGTACTCTTAGGAAAGAACACACTTTAAGGACTCAATTCGAGATGAGCCCCTGTGCACATTTAAGGGCTCGAGAGGAACCCGGAACTTCCCCTTCCTACACCAAAGGGGACCTGACTTCCCAGAAGCAAACACAGCGAGTTCCAGAGGTCCCCGTCGCAACACAAGAAGCACCCCCAGTTTGCAGCCGCAACTCGAGAAACACCACAAAATTATCCCCTCAAAGCGAGATGAGGAAATTTTGCGAAGCAGCATCTCAAAGAAATACCATATTCCTTCTTGGAAGGCAAAAAGTTACGTGACACCCTTTATTCCACTCAGAAAGTTCCCTCACACAGCCGTCTCCTTTTAGAGGAGAAAACACTTTATGGACTAAATTCGACATGAGCCCCTGTGCACTTTTAAGAGCTCGAGAGGAACCCGGAAGTTCCCCTTCCAAGAGCAAGGGGACCTGACATCCCTGAACCAACCCCTTCGAGTTCCTGAGGTCCCCAGGTCAACTAGAGAAGCACACCCAGCTTCCCGCCGCAACTCGAGAAACACCCCAAAATTATCCCTCAATGCGAGATGAGGAAATTTTGCGATGCAGCATCTCAAGAGAAATACCACATTCCCTCTTGAAAGGCAAACAGGTACTTGACACCCTTTATTCAACTCAGAAAGTTCCCTCACACAGCCGTCCCCTTTAGAGAGGAGAACACAGTTTATGGACTCAATTCGAGATGAGCCCCAGTGCACATTTAACGGCTCCAGAGGAACCCGGATGTTCCCCTTCCAACACCAAAGGGGACCTGACTTCCTTTAAGCAACCCCAGCGAGTTCCTGAGTTCCCCGTCTCAACTCTTGAAGCAACCCCAGCTTCCCGCCGCAACTCGAGAAACACCCCAGAATTATTCCCTCAATGCGAGATGAGGAAATTGTGTGATACAGCATCTCAAGAGAAATACCACATTCCCTCTTGAAAGGCAAAAAGGTACGTGACACCCTTTATTCGACTCAGAAAGTTCCCTCACACAGCCGTCCCCTTTTAGAGGAGAGCACACTTTATTGACTCAATTCGAGATGATCCCCTGTGCACATTTAAGGGCTCGAGAGGAACCCGGAAGTTCTCCTTCCAACACCAAAGTGGACCTGACTTCCTTGACCCAACCACAGCGATGTCCTGAGTTATTCGTTGCAACTCGAGAAGCACCCCCAGCTTCCCGCCGCAATTCGAAAAACACCCAAAATTATCCCCTCAATGTGAGATGAGGAAATTTTGCGATGCAGCATCTCAAGAGAAATACCACATTCCCTCTTGAAAGGCAAAAAGTTACGTGACACCCTTTATTCGACTCAGAAAGTTCCCTCACACAGCCGTATCCTTTTAGAGAACACACTTTATGGACTCAACTCGAGATGAGCCCCTGTGCACATTTAAGGGCTCGAGAGGAATCCGGAAGTTCCCCTTCCAAGAGCAAAGGGGACCTGACTTCCCTGAAGCAACCCCAGTGATTTCCTGAGGTCCCCAGGCCAACTCGAGAAGCACCCCCAGCTTCCCGCGGCAACTCGAGAAACACCCCAAAATTATCCCCTCAATGCGAGATGAGGAAATTTTGCGATGCAGCATCTCAAGAGAAACACCACATTCCCTCTTGAAAGGCAAAAAGTTACGTGACACCCTTTATTCCACTCAGAAAGTTCCCTCACACAGCCGTCTCCTTTTAGAGAACACACTTTATGGACTCAATTCGACATGAGCACCTGTGCACATTTAAGAGCTCGAGAGGAACCCGTAAGTTCCCCTTCCAAGAGCAAGGGGAGATGACTTCCCTGAAGCAACCCCTTCGAGTTCCTGAGGTGCCCAGGCCAACTCGAGAAGCACAACCAGCTTCCTGCCTCAACTCGAGAAACACACCAAAATTATCCCCTCAATGCGAGATGAGTAAATTTCTCGATGCAGCATCTCAAGAGAAATACCACATTCCCTCTTCAAAGAGAAAAAGGTACTTGACACCCTTTATTCGATTCAGAAAGTTCCCTCACACAGCCGTCCCCTATGGAGAGGAGAACATACTTTATGGAATCAATTCGAGATGAGCCCCTGTGCACATTTAAGGGCTCGAGAGGAAACCGGAAGTTCCCCTTCCAACAGCAAAGGGGACCTCACTTCCCTGAAGCAACCACAGCGAGTTCCTCAGGTCCCAGTCGCAACTCGAGAAGCACTCCCAGCTTTCCGGCACAACACGAGAAACAACCAAAATTATGCCCTCAATGCGAGATGAAGAAATATTGCGATGCAGCATCTCAAGAGAAATACCACATTCCCACTTGAAAGGCAAAAAGTTACTTGACAACCTTTATTCGATCAGAAAGTTCCCTCACTTAGCCGTCCCGTTTGGAGAGGAGAACACACTTTATGGACTCAATTCGAGATGAACCCTGTGCACTTGTAAGGGCTCGAGAGGAAACCGGAAGTTCCCCTTTCAATACGAAAGGGGACCTGAGTTATCTGTGGCAACCCCAGCGAGTTCCTGAGGTCCCCGTCGCAACTCGAGAAGCATTTCCAGCGTCCCGGAGCAACTCGAGAAACACCCCAAAATTATCCCCTTCATGCCAGATGAAGAAATTTTTCGATGCAGCATCTCAAGAGAAATACCACATTCCCACTTGAAAGGCAAAAAGGTACTTGACACCCTTTATGCGACTCAGAAAGTTCTCTCACACAGCCGTCCCCTTTGGAGAGGAGAACACACTTTATGGACTCAATTCGAGATGAGCCCCTGTGCACATTGAAGGGCTCGAGAGAAAATCAGAAATTTCCCTTCCTACACCAAAGGGGACCTGACTTCCCTGAAGCAACCCAAGCGAGTTCCTGAGGTCCCCATCGCAACTCGAGAAGCATCCCCAGCTTCCCGGCGCTACTCGAGAAACACTCCAAAATTATCCCCTCCATGCGAGATGAGGAAATTTTTCGATGCAGCATCTCAAGAGAAATACCACAGTCCCTCTTGAAAGGCAAAAAGTTACTTGATACCCTTTATTCGACTCAGAAATTTCCTTCACACAGCCATCCACTTTGGAGAGGAGAACACACTTTATGGACTCAATTCGAGATGATCCCCTGTGCACATTTAAGGGATCGAGAGGAAACCGGAATTTCCCCTTCCAACAGCAAAGGGGACCTGACATCCCTGAAGCAACTCCAGCGAGTTCCTGAGGTCCCCGTCGCAACTCAAGAAGCACCCGCATCTTCCTGCCACAACTCGAGAAACACCCCAAAATTATCTCCCCAATGCGAGATGAGGAAATTTTGCGATGCAGCAACTCAAGAGAAATACCACATTCCTTCTTGAAAGGCAAAAAGGTACTTGACACCTTTTATTCGACTCAGAAAGTTCCTTCACCCAGCTGTCCCCTTAGGAAAGAACACACTTTATGGACTGAATTTGAGATGAGCCCCTGTGCATATTTAAGGGCTCGAGAGGAACCCGGAACTTCCCCTTCCAAGAGCAAAGGGGACCTGACTTCCCTGAAGCAACCCCAGCGAGTTCCAGAGGTCCCAGTCGCAACACGAGAAGCACCCCCAGCTTGCCGCCGCAACTCGAGAAACAACCCAAAATTATCCCCTCAATGCGAGATGAGGAAATTTTGCGATGCAGCATCTCAAAGAAACACCATATTCCCTCTTGGAAGGCAAAAAGTTACGTGACACCCTTTATTCGACTCAGAAAGTTCCCTCACACAGCCCTCCCCTTTGGAGAGAACACACTTTATGGACTCAATTCGAGATGAGCCCCTGTGCACATTGAAGGGCTCGAGAGGAACCCGGAAGTTCCCCTCCAACACCAAAGGGGACCTGACTTCCCTGAAGCAACCACAGCGAGTTCCTGAGATCCCCAGGCCAACTCGAGAAGCACCCCCAGCTTCCCGCCGCAACTCGAGAAACACCCCAAAATTATCCCCTCAATGAGAGATGAGGAAATTTTGCGATGCAGCATCTCAAGAGAAATACCACATTCCCTCTTGAAAGGCAAAAAGGTACTTGACACCCTTTATTCGACTCAGAAAGTTCCCTCACACAGCCCTCCCCTTTTAGAGGAGAACACACTTTATGGACTCAATTCGAGATGAGCCCGTGTGCACATTTAAGGGCTCGAGAGGAACCCGGAAGTTCCCCTTCCAACACCAAAGGGGACCTGACTTCCCTGAAGAAACACCTGTGAGTTCCTGAGTTCTCCGTTGCAACTAGAGAAGCACCACCAGCTTCCAGCCGCAACTCGAGAAACACACCAAAATTATCCCCTCCATGCGAGATGAGGAAATTTTGCGATGCAGCATCTTGAGAGAAACACCACATTCCCTCTTGAAAGGCAAAAAGTTACTTGACACCCTTTCTTCGATTCAGAAGGTTCCCTCACACAGCCGTCCCATTTGGAGAGGAGAACGCACTTTATGGAGCCAATTCGAGATGAGCCCCTGTGCACATTAAAGGGCTCGAGAGGAAATCGGAAGTTCTCCTTTCAACACGAAAGGGGACCTGACTTTCATGAAGCAACCCCAGCGAGTTGCTGATGTTCCCGTTGCAACTCGAGAAGCACACCCACCTTCCGGCCGCAACTCTAGAAGCATCCCAAAATTATCCCCTCCATGCGAGATGAGGAAATTTTGCGATGCAGCATCTCAAGAGAAATACCACATTCCCTCTTGAAAGGCAAAAAGGTACTTGAGACCCTTTATTCGACTCAGAACGTTCCCTCACACAGCCATCCCATTTTAGAGGAGAACACACTTTATGGACTCAATTCGAGATGAGCCCCTGTGCACATTTAAGGGCTCGATAGGAACGCGGAATTTCCCCTTCCAACAGCAAAGGGGACCTGACATCCCTGAAGCAACTCCAGCGAGTTCCTGAGGTCCCCGTCGCAACTCAAGAAGCACCCGCATCTTCCTGCCACAACTCGAGAAACACACCAAAATTATCCCCTCAATGCGAGATGAGGAAATTTTGCGATGCAGCAACTCAAGAGAAATACCACTTTCCGTCTTGAAAGGCAAAAAGGTACTTGACACCTTTTATTCGACTCAGAAAGTTCTTTCACCCAGCCGTCCCCTTAGGAAAGAACACACTTTATGGACTCAATTCGAGATGAGCCCCTGTGCATATTTAAGGGCTCGAGAGGAACCCGGAACTTCCCCTTCCAACAGCAAAGGGGACCTGACTTCCCTGAAGCAACCCCAGCGAGTTCCAGAGGTCCCCGTCGTAACACGAGAAGCACCCCCAGCTTGCCGCCGCAACTCGAGAAACAACCCAAAATTATCCCCTCAATGCGAGATGAGGAAATTTTGCGATGCAGCATCTCAAAGAAACACCATATTCCCTCTTGGAAGGCAAAAAGTTACGTGACACCGTTTATTCGACTCAGAAATTTCCCTCACAAGCCGTCTCCTTTTAGAGGAAAACACAGTTTTTGGACTAAATTCGACATGAGCCCCTGTGCACATTTAAGAGCTCGAGAGGAACCCGGAAGTTCCCCTTCCAAGAGCAAGGGGACCTGACTTCCCTGAACCAACCCCATCGAGTTCCTGAGGTCCCCAGGTCAACTAGATAAGCACACCCAGCTTCCCGCCGCAACTCGAGAAACACACCAAAATTATCCCCTCAATGCGAGATGAGGAAATTTTGCGATGCAGCATCTCAAGAGAAATACCACATTCCCTCTTCAAAGAGAAAAAGGTACTTGAAACCCTTTATACGACTCTGAAAGTTCCCTCACACAGCCGTCCCCTATGGAGAGGATAACATACTTTATGGACTCAATTCGAGATGAGCCCCTGTGCACATTTAAGGGCTCGAGAGGAACCCGGAAGTTCCCCTTCGAACAGCAAAGGGGACCTCACTTCTCTGAAGCAACCCCAGCGAGTTCCTGAGGTACTCGTCGCAACCCGAGAAGCACTCCCAGCTTCCGTCCGCAACACGAGAAACACCCAAAATTTTCCCCTTAATGCGAGATGAGGAAATTTTGCGATGCAGCATCTCAAGAGAAATACCACATTCCCTCTTGAAAGGCAAAAAGTTACGTGAAACCCTTTATTCGACTCAGAAAGTTCCCTCACACAGCCCTCCCCTTTGGAGAGAACACACTTTATGGACTCAATTCGAGATGAGCCCCTGTGCACATTGAAGGGCTCGAGAGGAACCCGGAAGTTCCCCTCCAACACCAAAGGGGACCTGACTTCCCTGAAGCAACCACAGCGAGTTCCTGAGATCCCCAGGCCAACTCGAGAAGCACCCCCAGCTTCCCGCCGCAACTCGAGAAACACCCCAAAATTATCCCTCAATGAGAGATGAGGAAATTTTGTGATGCAGCATCTCAAGAGAAATACGACATTCCCTCTTGAAAGGCAAAAAGGTACTTGACACCCTTTATTCGACTCAGAAAGTTCCCTCACACAGCCCTCCCCTTTTAGAGGAGAACACACTTTATGGACTCAATTCGAGATGAGCCCGTGTGCACATTTAAGGGCTCGAGAGGAACCCGGAAGTTCCCCTTCCAACACCAAAGGGGACCTGACTTCCCTGAAGAAACACCTGTGAGTTCCTGAGTTCTCCGTTGCAACTAGAGAAGCACCACCAGCTTCCAGCGCCAAGTCGAAAAACACACCAAAATTATCCCCTCCATGCGAGATGAGGAAATTTTGCGATGCAGCATCTTGAGAGAAACACCACATTCCCTCTTGAAAGGCAAAAAGTTACTTGACACCCTTTCTTCGATTCAGAAGGTTCCCTCACACAGCCGTCCCATTTGGAGAGGAGAACGCACTTTATGGACCCAATTCGAGATGAGCCCCTGTGCACATTAAAGGGCTCGAGAGGAAATCGGAAGTTCTCCATTCAACACGAAAGGGGACCTGACTTTCATGAAGCAACCCCAACGAGTTGCTGATGTTCCCGTCGCAACTCGAGAAGCACACCCACCTTCCGGCCGCAACTATAGAAGCATCCCAAAATTATCCCCTCCATGCGAGATGAGGAAATTTTGTGATGCAGCATCTCAAGAGAAATACCACATTCCCTCTTGAAAGGCAAAAAGGTACTTGAGACCCTTTATTCGACTCAGAACGTTCCCTCACACAGCCATCCCATTTTAGAGGAGAACACACTTTATGGACTCAATTCGAGATGAGCCCCTGTGCACATTTAAGGGCTCGATAGGAACGCAGAATTTCCCCTTCCAACAGCAAAGGGGACCTGACATCCCTGAAGCAACTCCAGCGAGTTCCTGAGGTCCCCGTCGCAACTCAAGAAGCACCCGCATCTTCCTGCCACAACTCGAGAAACACACCAAAATTATCCCCTCAATGCGAGATGAGGAAATTTTGCGATGCAGCAACTCAAGAGAAATACCACTTTCCGTCTTGAAAGGCAAAAAGGTACTTGACACCTTTTATTCGACTCAGAAAGTTCCTTCACCCAGCCGTCCCCTTAGGAAAGAACACACTTTATGGACTCAATTTGAGATGAGCCCCTGTGCATATTTAAGGGCTCGAGAGGAACCCGGAACTTCCCCTTCCAACAGCAATGGGGACCTGACTTCCCTGAAGCAACCCCAGCGAGTTCCAGAGGTCCCCGTCGCAACACGAGAAGCACCCCCAGCTTGCCGCCGCAACTCGAGAAACAACCCAAACTTATCCCCTCAATGCGAGATGAGGAAATTTTGCGATGCAGCATCTCAAAAAAACACCATATTCCCTCTTGGAAGGCAAAAAGTTACGTGACACCCTTTATTCGACTCAGAAATTTCCCTCACAAGCCGTCTCCTTTTAGAGGAAAACACACTTTTTGGACTAAATTCGACATGAGCCCCTGTGCACATTTAAGAGCTCGAGAGGAACCCGGAAGTTCCCCTTCCAAGAGCAAGGGGACCTGACTTCCCTGAACCAACCCCATCGAGTTCCTGAGGTCAGCGTCGCAACTCGAGAAGCACACCCAGCTTCCCGCCTTAACTCGAGAAACACCCCAAAATTATTCCCTTAATGCGAGATGAGGAAATTTTGCGATGCAGCATCTTAAGAGAAATACCACATTCCCTCTTGAAAGACAAAAAGATACTTGACACCCTTTATTCGATTCAGAAAGTTCCCTGACACAGCCGTCCCCTTTTAGAGGAGAACACACTTTATGGACTCAATTCGAGATGAGCCCCTGTGCACATTTAAGGGCTCGAGAGGCACCTGGAAGTTCCCCCTCCAACACCAAAGGGGACCTGACTTCCCTGAAGCAACCCCAGCCAGCTCCTGAGGTCCCCGTCGCAACTCGAGAAGCACCCCCAGCTTCCAGCCGCAACGCGAGAAACACCCCAAAATTATCAAATCAATGCGAGATGAGGAAATTTTGCGATGCAGCATCTCAAGAGAAGTAACACATTCCCTCTTGAAAGGCAAAAAGTTACTTGACACCCTTTAATCGACTCAGAAAGTTCCTTCACACAGCCGTCCCCTTTTAGAGGGGAACACACTTTATGTACTCAATTCGAGATGAGACCCTCTGCACATTTAAGGGCTCGAGAGGAACCCGAAAGTTCCCCATCCAACACCAAAGGGGACCTGACTTCCCTGAAGCAACCACAGCGAGTTCCTGAGGTCCCCGTCGCAACTCTTGAAGCACCCCCAACGTCACGCCTTAACTCGAGAAACATGCCAAAATTATCCCCTTAATGCGTGATGAGGATATTTTGCGATGCAGCATCTCAAGAGAAATAAAACATTCCCTCTTGAAAGGCAAAAAGTTACTTGACACCCTTTATTCCACTCAGAAAGTTTCCTCACACAGCCGTCCCCATTTAGTGGAGAACACACTTTTTGGACTCAATTCGAGATGAGACCCTGTGCACATCTAAGGGTTCTAGACCCCCGGAAGTTCCCCTTCCAACAGCAGAGGGGACCTGACTTCCCTGAAGCAACCCCAGCGAGTCCCTGAGGTCCCGATCGCAACTCGAGAAGCACTCCCAGCTTCCCGCCGCAACTCGAGAAACAACCCAAAAATGTCCCCTCAATGAGAGATGAGGAAAATTTGAGATGCAGCATCTCAAGAGAAATACCACATTCATTCTTGAAAGGCAAAAAGTTACTGGACACCCTTTATTAGACTCAGAAAGTTCCCTCACACAGCCGTCCACTTTTAGAGGAGAACACACTTTATGGACTAAATTCGAGAAGAGCCCTGTGCACATTTCAGGGATCGAGAGGAACCCGGAAGTTCCCCTTCCAACACCAAAGGGGAGCTGACTTCCCTGAAGCAACCACAGCGAGTTCCTGAGGTCCCCGTCGCAACTCGAGTAGCACCCCTAGCTTCCCGCCTTAACTCGAGAAACACCCCAAAATTATTCACTTAATGCGAGATGAGGAAAGTTTGAGATGCAGCATCTTAAGAGAAATACCACATTCCCTCTCGAAAGGCAAAAAGATACTTGACATCCTTTATTCGATTCAGAAAGTTCCCTGACACAGCCGTCCCCTTTGGAGAGAACACACTTTATGGACTCAATTCGACATGAGCACCTGTGCACATTTAAGGGCTCAAGAGGAACCCGGCATTTCCCCTTCCAACATCAAAGGGGACCTGACTTCCCTGAAACAACCCCAGCCAGTTGCTGAGGTCCCCGTCGCAACTCGAGATGCTCCCCCAGCTTCCGGCCGCAACTCGAGAAACACCTCAAAATTTTCCCCTCAATGCGAGATGAGGAAATTTTGCGATGCAGCATCTCAAGAGAAATACCACATTCACTCTTGAAAGGCAAAAAGGTACTTGACAACCTTTATTCGACTCAGAAAGTTCCCTCACACAACCATCCCATTTGGAGAGAACACACTTTATGGACTCAATTCGAGAAGAGCCCCTGTGCACATTTAAGGGCTCGAGAGGAACCCGGAAGTTCCCCTTCTAACACCAAAGGGGACCTGACATCCCTGACGCAAATCAAGCGAGTTCCTGAGTTCTCCGTCGCAACTCGAGAAGCACCCCCAGCTTCCCGCCGCAACTCGCAAAACACCCCATAATTATCCCGTCAATGCGAAATGAGGAAATATTGCGATGCAACATCTCAAGAAAATTACCAGATTCCCTCTTGAAAGGCAAAAAGGTACTTGACACCCTTTATTCGACTCAGAAAGTTCCCTCACACAGCAGTCCTTTTTTAGAGAAGAACACACTTTATGGACTCAATTCGAGATGAGCCCCTGTGCAAAATTAAGGGCTCGAGAGGAACCCGGAATTTCCCCTTCTAACGCCAAAGGGGACCTGACTACCCTGAAGCAACCCCAGCGAGTTCCGGAGGTCCCCGTCGCAACTCAAGAATCACCGCCAGCTTCCCGCCACAACTCGAGAAACACACCAAAATTATCCCCTCAATGCGAGATGAGGAAATTTTGCGATGCAGCATCTCAAGAGAAATACCACATTCCTTCTTGAAAGGCAAAAAGGTACTTGAAAGCCTTTATTCGACTCAGAAATTTCACTCACACAACCGTCACCTTTGGAGAGAAAACACATTGTGGACTCAATTTGAGATGAGCCCCTGTGCACATTTAAGGGATCGAGAGGAACCCGGAAGTTCCCCTTCCAACACCAAAGGGGACCTGACATCCCTGAAGCAACCCCAACCAGTTCCTGAGGTCACCGTTGCAACTCGAGAATCATCCCCCAGCTTCCCGCCGCAACTCGAGAAACACCCCAAAATATCCCCTCAATGCGACATGAGGAAAATTTGCGATGCAGCATCTCAAGAGAAATACCACATTCCCCCTTGAAAGGCAAAAAGTTACTTGACACCCTTTATTCGACTCAGAAAGTTCCCTCACACAGCCATCCCCTGTTAGAGGAGAACACACTTTATGGACTAAATTTGAGATGAGCCCCTGTGCACATTTAAGGGCTCGAGAGGAACCCGGAAGTTTCCCTTCCAACAGCAAAGGGGACCTGACTTCCCTGAAGTTAACCCAGCGATTTCCTGAGGTCCCCGTTGCAACTCGAGAAGCACCCCCAGCTTCCCGCCGCAACTCGTGAAATACCCCAAAATTATGAAATTAATGCGAGACGAGGAAATTTTGCGATGCAGCATTTCAAGAGAAATACCGCATTCCCTCTTGAAAGGCAAAAAGTTACTTGACACCCTTTATTCGACTCATAAAGTTCCCTCACACAGCCCTCCCCTTTGGAGAGAACACACTTCATGGAGTCAATTCGAGATGAGACCCTGTGCACATTTAAGGGCCCGAGAGGAACTTGGAAGTTCCCCTTCAAACACCAAAGGGGACCTGACTTCCCTGAAGCAACCCCAGCGAGTTCCTGAGATCCCCGTCCCAACTCGAGAAGCACCCCCAGGTTCCGGACGCAACTCGAGAAACACCCCAAAATTATCCCCTCAATGCGTCATGACGAAATTTTGCGATGCAGCATCTCAAGAGAAATACCACATTCCCTCTTGAAAGGTAAAAAGGTACTTGACACCTTTTATTCGACTCAGAAAGTTCCCTCACACAACCGTGCCATTTGAGAGGTGTATACAGTTCATTGACTCAAATCGAGATGAGCCCCTGTGCACATTTAAGGGCTCGAGAGGAACCCGGAAGTTCCACTTCCAACAGCAAAGGGGACCTGACTTCCCTGAAGCAACCGCAGCGATTTCCTTAGGTCCCCGTCGCAACTCGAGAAGCATCCCCAGCTTCCCGCCGCAACTTGAGAAACACCCCAAAATTATCCCCTGAATGCGAGATGAGGAAATTTTGAGATGCAGCATCTCAAGAGAAATACCACATTCCCTCCTGAAAGGCAAAAAGGTACTTGACACCCTTTATTCCACACAGAAAATTCCCAAACCCAGCCGTCCCCTTTTAGAGGAGAACACACTTTATGGACTCGATTTGAGATGAGTCCCTGTGCACATTTAAGGGCTCGAGAGGAACCCGGAAGTTCCCCTTCCAACAGCTAAGGGGACCTGACTTCCCTGAAGCAACCCCAGCGAGTTCCTGAGGTCCCCGTCTCAACTCGAGAAGCACCCCCAGCTTCCCGCCGTAACTCGAGAAACACCCCAAAATTATCCCTTCATTGCGAGAAGAGGAAATTTTGAGATGAAGTATCTCAAGAGAAATACCACATTCCCTCTTGAAAGGCAAAAAGCTTTTGACACCATTTATTCGAATCAGAAAGTTCCCACACACAGCCGTCCCCTTTTAGAGGAGAACACACTTTACGGACTCAATTCGTCATGAGCCCCTGTGGACATTTAAGGGCTCGAGAGGAACCCGGAAGTTCCCCTTCCAACAACAAAGGGGATCTGACTTCCCTGATGCAACCCCAGCGAGTTCCTGAGGTCCCCGTCGCAACTCGAGAAGCACCCCCAGCTTCCCGCCGCGTCTCGAAAAACAACCCAAAAATTATTCCCTCAATGCGAGATGAGAAAATTTTGCGATGCAGCCTCTGAAGAGAAATACCACATTCCCTTTTGAAAGGCAAAAAGGTACTTGACACTCTTTATTCCACTCAGAAAGTTCCGTCACACAGCCGTCCCCTTTGGAGAGAACACACTTTATTTTCTCAATTCGAGATGAGCCCCTGTGCACATTTAAGTGCTCCAGAGGAACCTCGAAGTTCCCCTTCCAACAACAAAGGGGACCTGACTTCCCTGAAGCAACCCCAGCGAGTTACTGAGGTCCCCGTCGCAACTCAAGAAGCACCCCCAGCTTCCCGCCGAAACTCGAGAAACACCCCAAAATTATCCCCTCAATGCGAGATGAGGAAATTTTGCGATGCAGAATCTCAAGAGAAGTACCACATTCCCTCTTGAAACGCAAAAAGGTACTTGAAACCCTTTATTCGAATCAGAAAGTTCCCTCACACAGCCGTCCTCTTATAGAGGAGAACACATATTATGGACTCAATTCGAGATGATCCCCTCTGCACATTTAAGGGCTCGAGAAGAACCCGGAAGTTCCCCTTCCAACACCAAAGGGGACCTGACTTCCCTGAAGCAACCCCAGCGAGTTCCTGAGGTCCCCGTCGCAACTCGAGAAGCACCCCCAGCTTCCCGCCGTAACTCGAGAAACACCCCAAAATTATCCCCTCAATGCGAGATGAGGAAATTTTGCGATGCAGCATCTCATGAGAAATACCACATTCCCTCTCGAAAGGCAAAAAGTTAGTTGACACCCTTTATTCGACTCTGAAAGTTCCCTCACACTGCCATTCCTCTGGAGAGGAGAACACACTTTATGGACTCAATTCGAAATGAGGAGCTACCCCGCGCCCAGTGTTAGGGCGCTGGCCGAGAGGAGCTGTACCACCTCCAGGAGGCTGTGGCTGCTTGGGCACAGTAGGGCCGAGAGAAATTGATCCCCATTCAAAGCAGGAGAGGCGGCCTTGAGGAGATACCCCTCGTCCAAGGTAAGGTACAGTGGCTGCGCCTTGCTGGAGCAGCTATGACGAGATACTGCACGACCAAGTGAATACAATAATCCAGTGTTCTGGGGAGGAAGGAACAAGATGGTGGAGGGATAAGATGGCAAGACCACTTTCTCCCCCACTAATTCATCTAAAGAACATTTGAACGCGGAGTAAAGTCCACAAAACAACTTCTGAATACTGGCAGAGGACATCAGGCTCCCAGAAAAGCAGCCCATTGTCTTCTAAAGGAGAGAGAAGAAATCCAGCTCCACCCACCAGAACACCGACACATGCTTCCCTAAGCAGGGAACCCGGACAATCACCCGTCCAACCCCACACACAGCGAAGAAACTACATAATAAAGAGAACTCCACAAACTGCCAGAAGAGGGAAAGGCCACCCCAAGCAAAGCAATATAAGCAAGATGAAGAGGCAGAGAAATACCCAGCAAGTAAAGGATCAAGATAATTGCCCACCAACACAAACAAAAGAAGAAGATATAGGGAATTTGCCTGATAAAGAATTTCAAATTTTGATGGTGAAAATGATTCAAAATCTTGAAAGCAAAATGGAGTTACAGATAAATAACCAGAGAAAAGGATTGAGAAGATGGAAGAAAGATTTAATAAGGTCTTAGAAGAAATAAAAAAGAGTCAATATACAATGAATAATGCAATAGATGAGATCAGAAACACTCTGGAGGGAACAAACAGTAGAATAACAGAAGCAGAAGACAGGATAAGTGAACTAGAAGATAGAATTGTAGAAATAAATGAAACAGAGAGGAAAAAAGAAAAACGAATTAGAAGAAATGAGGACAATATTAGAGACCTCCGGGACAATGTTAAACGCTCCAACATTCGAATCATAGGAGTCCCAGAAGAAGAAGACAAAAAGAAAGACCATGAGAGAATACTTGAGGAGATAATAGTTGAAAACTTTCCTAAAATGGGAAAAGAAATAATCACCCAAGTCCAAGAAACCCAGAGAGTCCCCAACAGAATAAACCCAAGGCGAAATACTCCAAGACACATATTAATCAAATTAACAAAGATCAAACACAAAGAACAAATATTAAAAGCAGCAAGGGAAAAGCAGCAAATAACACATAAGGGGATTCCCATAAGGATAACAGCTGATCTTTCAACAGAAACTCTTCAGGCCAGAAGGGAGTGGCAAGACATACTTAAAGTGATGAAAGAAAATACCCTACAGCCCAGATTACTATACCCAGCAAGGATCTCATTCAAATATGAAGGAGAAATCAAAAGCTTTACAGACAAGCAAAAGCTGAGGGAATTCAGCATCACCAAACCAGCTCTCCAACAAATGCTAAGGGATCTTCTAAAGACAGGAAACACAGAAAGAGTGTATAAACTTGAACCCAAAGTGATAAAGAAAATGGCTACGGGATCGTACTTATCAATAATTACCTTAAACGTAAATGGGTTGAAATTTTCAAAAAGGCTAGGAAACAATTCTCATAGACATCTATAGTTCAGTGTGGAGTTGATGAATAGTTTTTAAAATTTGGGACAAACTGTAGTATTTGCTATTTGAAGTACTATTTGTAATTGGCATATTACGATGTAACATTGGTCTTCATTTCCAACTTAAAACACCTAAAAATGCCTAACAGGTTTTTAGACTTGTGAATTTTAGTTGAAATGTATTTTACGATGTTACTAAACCTGCAGAAATGTTGAAATATTTCAGAGAATTTATTCACTGTACATTTAATTTATTTTATTTATAAAAGTTACGAACTGTAGAAAGTTTTACTTATTGGGTCAAATGCTTGTTGCTTCAAATGCTTGTTGCATTTAAAGTGCTAGTTACAAGAAAATCAAATACCTTCAATGTATAAATGCTATTAAGTTTTTAAAGGACTCTGGAGTATAAGTAAGTTTGTTTAAAGAAATTTAGTATGTTCAACTTGAAAAAAAAAATTGGATTATTTGATTTAAAAAAAAAAATTCGAGATGAGCCCCTGTGCACACTTAAGGGCTCGAGAGGAACCCGGAAGTTCCCCTTCCAACACCAAAGGGGACCTGAAATTCCCGAAGCAACCCCAGCGAGTTCCTGAGGTCCACGTCGCAACTCGAGAAGCACCCCCAGAATCCCGACGCAACTCGATAAACACACCAAACTTATCCCCTTAATGCGAGATGAGGAAATTTTGAGACGCCGCAACTCAAGAGAAAAATGACATTCCTTCTTGAAAGGCAAAAAGGTATTTGACACCCTTTATTCGACTCAGAAAGTTCCCTGACCCAGCTGTCCCCTTTTAGAGGAGAATACACTTTATGGACTCAATTCGAGAAGAGCCCCTGTGCACATTTCAGGGCTCCAGAGGAACCCGGAAGTTGCCCTTCCAACACCAAAGGGGACCTGACTTCACTGAAGCAAACCCAGCGAGTTCCTGAGGTCCCCGAAGCAACTGGAGAAGCACCCCCAGCTTCCCGCCGCACCTCGAAAAACACCACAAAATTATCCCCTCCATGGGAGATGAGGAAATTTTGCGATGCAGCATCTCAAGAGAAATACCACATTCCCTCTTGAAAGGCAAAAAGGTACTTGACACCCTTTATTCGACTCAGAAAGTTCCCTCACACAGCCGTGCCCTATTAGAGGAGAACACACTTTATGGACTCAATTCTAGATGAGCCCCTGTGCACATTTAAGGGCTGGAGAGGAACCCGGAAGTTCCCCTTGCAACAACAAAAGGGACCTGATTTCCCTGAAGCAACACCAGCGTGTTCCTGAGGTCCCCGTCGCAACTTGAGAAACACCCCAAAATTATCCCCTCAATGCGTGATGAGGAAATTTTGTGATGCAGCATCTCAAGAGAAATACCACATTCCCTCTTGAAAGGATAAAAGGTACTTGACACCTTTATTCGAATCAGAAAGTTCCCTCAAACAGCCGTCCACTTTCAGAGGAGAACAAACTTTATGGACTCAAATCGAGATGAGCCCCTGTGCACATTTAAGGGCTCGAGAGGAACCATGAAGTTCCCCTTCCAAAGGCAAGGGGACCTGACTTCCATGAAGCAATCCCAGTGAGTTCCTGAGGTCCCCATCACAACTCGAGAAGCACCCCCCAGCATCCCGCCGCAACTCAAGAAACACCCCAAAATTATCCCCTCAATGCGAGATGAGGAAATTTTGCGATGCATCATCTCAAGAGAAATACCACATTTCCTCTTGAAAGGCAAAAAGGAAAGTGACACCCTTTATTCGACTCAGAAAGTTCCTTCACACCGCCGTCCCCATTGGAGAGAACATACTTTACGGACTCAACTCGAGATGAGCCCCTGTGCACATTTAAGGGCTCGAGAGGAACCCGGAAGTTCCCCTTCCAACACCAAAGGGGATCTGACTTCCCTGAAGCAACCCGAGCCAGTTCCTTAGGTTCCCGTCGCAACTCGAGGAGCACCCCCAACTTCCCGCCGCAAATCGAGAAACACCCCAAAATTATCCCGTCAATGCGAGACGAGGAAATATTGCGATGCAGCATCTCAAGAGAAATAGTACATTGCCTCTTGAAAGGCAAAAAGGTACTTGACACCCTTTATTCGACTCAGAAAGTTCCCTCACACAGCCGTCCCCTTTTAGAGGAGAACACACTTTATGGACTCAGTTCGAGTAGAGCCCCTGTGCACATTTAAGGGCTCCAGAGGAACCCGGAAGTTCCCCTTCCAACACCAAAGGGGACCTGACTTCCCTGAAGCAACCCCAGCGATTTCCTGAGGTCCCCATCGCAACTCGAAAAGTACCCCCAGCTTCCCGCCGAAACTCGAGAAACACCCCAAATTATCCCCTCAATGCGAGATGAGGAAATTTTGCGATGCAGCATCTCAAGAGAAATACCACATTCCCTCATGAAAGGCAAAAAGGTACTTGACACCCTTTATTCAACTTAGAAAGTTCCCACACACAGCCATCCCCTTTGGAGAGAACACACTTTATGGACTCAATTCGAGATGAGCCCCTGTGCACATTTACGGGCTCCATAGGAACCCGGAATATCCCCTTCAAACAACAAACGGTACCTGACTTCCCTGAAACAACCCCAGCGAGTTCCTGAGGTCCGCGTCCCAACTCGAGAAACACCCCCAGCTTCCTGCCGCAACTCGAGAAACACCCCAAAATTATCCCCTCAATGCGAGATGAGGATATTTTGCGAGGCAGCATCTCAAGAGAAAAACCACATTCCCTCTTGAAAGGCAAAAAGTTACTTGACAGCCTTTATTCGACTTAGAAAGTTCCCGCACAAAACAGTCCCATTTGAGAGGAGTATACACTTCATTGACTCAATTCGAGATGAGCCCTTGTGCACATTTAAGGGCTCGAGAGGAACCCGGAAGTTCCCCTTCCAACAACAAAGGGTCCCTGACTTCCCTGAAGCAACCCCAGCGAGTTCCTGAGGTCCCCGTCGCACCTCGAGAAGCACCCCCAGCTTCCCGCCCCAACCCGAGAAACACCGCAAAATTACCCCTCAATGCGAGATGAGGAAATTTTGCGATGCGGCATATCAAGAGAAATACCACATTCCCTATTGAAAGGCAAAAGGGTACTTGACACCCTTTATTCGACTCAGAAAGTTCCCTCACACAGCAGTCCCCTTTTAGAGGGGAACACACTTTATATGCTCAATTCGAGAGTCCCCTGTGCACATTTAAGGGCTCGAGAGGAACTCGGACGTTCCCCTTCCAACAGGAAAGGGGACCTGACTTCCCTGAAGTAACCGCAGCGAGTTCCTGAGGTCCCCGTCGCAACTTGAGAAGCACCCCCAGCTTCCGCCGCAACTCGACAAACACCCCAAAATTATCCCCTGAATGCGAGATGAGGAAATTTTGCGATGCAGCATCTCAAGAGAAATACCACATTCCCTCAGAAAGGCAAAAAGGTACTTGACACATTTTATTCGACTCAGAAAGTTCCCTAAAACAGCCGTCCCCTTTTAGAGGAGAACACACTTTAGGGACTCAATTCGAGATGAGCAGCTGTGAACATTTAAGGGCTCGAGAGGAACCCGGAAGTTCCCTTTCCAACAGAAAAGGGGACCTCTCTTAGCTGATGCAACCCCAGCGAGGTCCTGATGTCCCCGTCGCAAATCGAGAAGCACCCCCAGCTTCCCGCCGCAACTCAAGAAACACCCCAAAATTATCCCCTCAATGTGAGATGAGGAAATTTTGCGATGTAGCATATCAAGAGAAATGCCACATTCCCTCTTGAAAGGCAAAAAGGTACTTAACATCCTTTATGCAACTCAGAAAGTTCCCTCACACCACCGTCCCATTTTAGAGGAGAACTCACGTTATGGACTCAATTCGAGATGAGCCCCTGTGCACATTTAAGGGCTCGAGAGGAACCCGGAAGTTCCCCTTCCAACACCAAAGGGGAACTGACTTCCCTGAAGCAACCCCAGCGAGTTCCTGAGGACCAAGTCGCAACTCAAGAAGCACCCCCAGATTCCCGGCGCAAGTCGACAAACACCCCAAAATTATCCCCTCAATGCGAGGTGAGGAAATTTTGCGATGCAACATTTCAAGAGAAATACCACATTCCCTCTTGAAAAGCAAAAAGGTATTTGACACCCTTTATTCGACTCAGACATTTCCCTCACACAGCCATCCCCTTTTAGAGGAGAACACACTTTATGGACACAATTCGAGATGAGCCCCTGTGCATATATAAGGGCTGGAGGGAAACCGGAAGTTCCCCTTCCATCATCAAAGGGGACCTGACTTCCCTGAAGCAACCGAAGCGAGTTCCTGAGGTCCCCGTCGCAACTCTTGAAGCACCCACAGCTTCCCGCCGCAACTCGTGAAACACCCCAAAATTGTTTCCTCAATGCGAGATGAGGAAAGTTTGCGATGCAGCATTTCAAGAGAAATAGCACATTCCCTCTTGAAAGGCAAAAGTTACTTGACACCCTTTGTTCGACTCAGAAAGTTCCCTCACACAGCCGTCCCCTTTGGAGTGGAGAACACAATTTATGGACTCAATTCGAGATGAGACCCTGTGCACATTTAAGGGCTCGAGAGGAAATCGGAAGTTCCCCTTCCAAGACCAAAGGGTACCTGACTTCGCTGAAGCCACCCCAGCGAGTTCCTGACGTCCCTGTCGCAACTCGAGAAGCACCCCCAGCTTCCCGCCTCAACTCGAGAAACACCCCAAAATTTTCCCCTCAATGCGAGATGAGGAAATTTTGCGATGTAGCATCTCAAGAGAAATACCATATTCCCTATTGAAAGGCAAAAAGGTACTTGACACCCTTTATTCGACTCAGAAAGTTCCCTCACACAGCCGTCCCCTTTGGAGAGAACAAAGTTTATGGACTCAATTCGAGTGAGTCTCTGTGCACATTTAAGGGCTCGAGAGGAACCCGGAAGTTCCCTTCCAACAGCAAGGGGGACTTGACTTCCCTGAAGCAACCACAGCGAGTTCCTGAGGTCCCCGTCGCAACTCGAGAAGCACCCCCAGCTTCCCGCCGCAACTCGAGAAACACCCCAAAATTATCCCCTCAATGCGAGATGAGGAAATTTTGCGATGCAGCATCTCAAGAGAAATACCACATTCCCTCTTGAAAGGCAAAAAGGTACTTGAAACCCTTTATTCAACTCAGAAAGTTCCCTCACACAGCTGGCCCCTTTTAGAGGAGAACACACTTTATGGACTCAATTCGAGATGAGCCCCTGTGCACATTTAAGGGCTCGAGAGGAAGCCGGAAGTTCCTATTCCAACAACAAAGGGGAACTGACTTCCCTGAAGAAACCCCAGCGAGTTCCTGAGGTCCCCGTCGCAACACGAGAAGCACTCCTAGCTTCCCGCCGCAAATCTAAAAACACCCCAAAATTGTCCCCTCAATGCGAGATGAGGAAATTTTGCGATGCAGCATCTCAAGAGAAATACGACATTCCCTAATGAAAGGCAAAAAGGTACTTGACAACCTTTATTCGACTCAAAAAGTTCCCTCACACAGCCGTTCCCTTAGAAGAGAACACACTTTATGGACTCAATTCGAGACGTGCCCCTGTGCACATTTAAGGCTCGACAGGAACCCGGAAGTTCCCCTTCCAACAGCAAAGGGGACCTGACTTCTCTGAAGTAAATCCAGCGAGTTCCTGAGGTCCCCGTCGCAACGCGAGAGGCACCTCCAGCTTCCCGCCGCAACTCGAGAAACACCCCAAAATTATCCCCTCAATGCGAGATGAGGAAATTTTGCGATGCAACATTTCAAGAGAATTACCACATTCCCTCTTGAAAAGCAAAAAGGTACTTGACACCCTTTATTCGACTCAGACATTTCCCTCACACAGCCGTCCCCTTTTAGAGGAGAACACACTTTATGGACACAATTCGAGATGAGCCCCTGTGCACATTTAAGGGCTCTAGAGGAATCCGGAAGTTCCCCTTCCATTATCAAATGGAACTGACTTCCCTGAGGCAACCGAAGCGAGTTCCTGAGATACCCGTCGCAACTCTTGAAGCGCCCACAGCTTCCCGCCGCAACTCGAGAAACACCCCAAAAATGTTTCCTCAATGCGAGATGAGGAAAGATTGCGATGCAGCATTTCAAGAGAAATACCACATTCCCTCTTGCAAGGCAAAAGTTACTTGACACCCTTTGTTCGACTCAGAAAGTTCCCTCACACAGCCGTCCCCTTTTAGAGGAGAACACACTTTATGGACTTAATTCGAGATGAGACCCTGTGCATATTTAAGGGCTCGAGAGGAACCCGGAAGTTCCTATTCCAACTATAATGGGGACCTGACTTCCCTGAAGAAACCCAGCGAGTTCCTGAGGTCCACGTCGCAACTCGAGAAGCACCCCCAGCTTCCAGCCGCAACTCTAAAAACACCACAAAATTCTCC
The DNA here is from genome assembly GCF_049115385.1 of Moschus berezovskii. Classification (NCBI taxonomy): domain Eukaryota; kingdom Metazoa; phylum Chordata; class Mammalia; order Artiodactyla; family Moschidae; genus Moschus; species Moschus berezovskii. Next base: position 1,559,547 of record NC_142469.1, read on the forward strand.
CCTCAATGCGAGATGAGGAAATTTTGCGATGCAGCATCTCAAGAGAAATACCACATTCCCTCTTGAAAGGCAAAAAGGTCCTTGACACCCTTTATTCGACTCAGAAAGTTCCCTCACACAGCCGTTCCCTTAGAAGAGAACACACTTTATGGACTCAATTCGAGATGAGCCCCTGTGCACATTTAAGGGCTCGAGAGGAACCCGGAAGTTCCCCTTCCAACAATAAAGGGTACCTGACTTTACTGAAGCAAATCCAGCGAGTTCCTGAGGTCCCCGTCACAACTCGAGAAGCACCCCCAGGTTCCGCCGCAACTCGAGAAACACCCCAAAATTATCCCCTCAATGCGAGATGAGGAAATTTTGCGATGCAGCATTTCAAGAGAAATACCCCATTCCATCTTGAGAAGCAAAAGGTACTTGACACCCTTTGATCGACTCAGAAAGTTCCCTCACACAGCTGTCCCCTTTTAGAGGAGAACACACTTTATGGACTCAATTCGAGATGAGCCCCTGTGCACATTTAAGGGCTCTAGAGGAACCCCGAAGTTCCCCTTCCAACACAAAAGGGGCCTGACTTCCCTGAAGCAACCCCAGCGAGTTCCTGAGGTCCCCGTAGCATCTCGAGAAGCACCTCCAGCTTCCCGCCGCATCTCGAGAAACAACCCAAAATTATTCCCTCATTGCGAGATGAGGAAATTTTGCGATGCAGCATCTCAAGAGCAATACCACATTCCCACTTGAAATGCAAAAAGTTACTTGACACCCTTTATTCGACTCAGAAAGTTCCCTCATACAGCAGTTCACTTTGGAGAGAACCCACTTTATGGACTCAAATAGAGATGAGCAGCTGTGCACATTTAAGGGCTCGAGAGGAACCCGGATGTTTCCCTTCCAACACCAAAGGGGACCTGACTTCCCTGAAGCAACCCCAGCGAGTTCCTGACGTCCACGTCGCAACTCGAGAGGCACCCCCAACTTCCCGCCGAAATTCGAGAAACACCCCAAAATTATCCCCTCAATGCGAGATGAGGAAATTTTGCGATGCAGCATCTCAAGAGAAATACCACATTCCTTCTTGAAAGGCGAAAAGATACTTGACACCCGTTATTCGACTCAGAAAGTTCCCTCACACAGCTGTCCCCTTTGGAGAGGAGAACACACTTTATGGACTCAATTCGAGATGAGCCCCTGTGCACATTAAAGGGCTCGAGAGGAACCCGGAACTTCCCCTTCCAACCGCAAAGGGGACCTGACTTGCCTGACGCAACCCCAGCGAGTTCCTGAGGTCCCCGTCACAACTAGAGAAGCACCCACAGCTTCCCGCCGCAACTCGTGAAACACCCCAAAATTATCCCCTCAATGCGAGATGAGGAAATTTTGCGATGCAGCATGTCAAGAGAAATACGACATTCCCTCTTGAAAGGCAAAAAGGGTCTTGACACCCTTTATTCGACTCAGAAAGTTCCCTCACACAGCGGTCCCCTTTTAGAGGGGAACACACTTTATGGACTCAATTCGAGAGACCCCTGTGCACATTTAAGGGCTCGAGAGGAACCCGGACGTTCCCCTTCCAGCAGGAAAGGGGACATGACTTCCCTGAAGCAGCTGCAGTGAGTTCCTGAGGTCCCCATCGCAACTTGAGAAGCAACCCCAGCTTCCGCCCCAACTCGACAAACACCCCTAAATTATCCCCTGAATGAGAGATGAGAAAATTTTGCGATGCAGCATCTCAAGAGAAATACCACATTCCCTCAGAAAGGCAAAAAGGTACTTGACACCCTTTATTCGACTCAGAAACTTCCCTCACACAGCCGTCCCCTTTTAGAGGAGAACACACTTTAGGGACTCAATTCGAGATGAGCCACTGTGAACATTTAAGGGCTCGAGAGGAACCCGGAAGTTCCCCTTCTAGCAGCAATGGGGACCTGTCTTAGCTGATGCAACCCCAGCGACTTCCTGATGTCCCCTTCGGAAATTGAGAAGCAGCCCAGCTTCCCGCCGCAACTCGAGAAACACCCCAAAATTATCCCCTCATTGTGAGATGAGGAAATTTTGCGATGTAGCATATCAAGAGAAATACCACATTCTCTTTTGAAAGGCAAAAGGTACTTAACATCCTTTATGCAACTCAGAAAGTTCCCTCACACAGCCGTCCACTTTTAGAGGAGAACACACTTTATGGACACAATTCGAGATGAGCCCCTGTGCACATTTAAGGGTTCGAGAGGAATCCGGAAGTTCACCTTCCAACATCAAAGGGGAACTGACTTCCCTGAAGCAACCGAAGCGAGTTCCTGAGGTCCCCGTCGCAACTCTTGAAGCAACCACAGCTTCCCGCCGCAACTCGAGAAACACACCAAAATTGTTTCCTCAATGCGAGATGAGGAAAGTTTGCGATGCAGCATCTCAAGAGAAATACCACATTTCCTCTTGAAAGGCAAAAACATACTTGACACCCTTTATTCGACTCAGAAAGTTCCCTCACTCAGCCGTCCCCTTTGGAAATAACACATTTTATGGACTCAATTCGAGATGAGCCACTGTGCACATTTAAGGGCTCGAGAAGAACCCGGAAGTTCCACTTTCAACAGCAAAGGGGACCTGCCTTCCCTGATGCAACCCCAGCGAGCTCCTGAGTTCCCCATCGCAACTCGAGAAGCACCCCCAGCTTCACGCCGCAACTCGAGAAACACAACAAAATTATCCCCTCAATGCGAGATGAGGAAAGTTTGTGATGCAGCATTTCAAGAGAAATACCACATTCCCTCTTGAAAGGCAAAAGGTACTTGACACACTTTATTCGACTCAGAAAGTTCCCTCACACAGCCGTCCCCTTTGGAGTGGAGAACACACTTTATGGACTCAATTCGAGATGAGCCCCTGTGCATATTTAAGGGCTCCAGAGGAACCCGGAAGTTCCCCTTCCAACAGCAAAGGGGACCTGACTTCCCTGAAGGAACCCAAGCGAGTTCCTGAGGTCCCCGTCGCAACTCGAGAAGCACCCCCAGCCTCCCGCCGCAACTTTTGAGAGTCCCCAAAATTATCCCCTCAATGCGAGATGAGGAAATTTTGCGATGCAGCATCTCAAGAGAAATACCACATTCCCTCTTGAAAGGCAAAAATGTACTTGACACCCTTTATTAGACTCAGAAAGAACCCTCACACAGTCGTCCCCTTTTAGAGGAGAACACACTTTATGGACTCAATTCGAGATGAGCCCCTGTGCACATTTAAGGGCTCGAAAGGAACCCGGAAGTTCCACTTCCAACACCAAAGGGGACCTGACTTCCCTGAAGCAACCCCAGCGAGTTCCTGAGATCCCCGTCACAACTCTTGAAGCAACCCCAGAATCTCACCGCAACTGGAGAAACACCACAAAATTATCCCTTGAATGCGAGATGAGGAAATTTCGCGATGCAGCATCTCAAGAGAAATACCACATTCCCTCTTGAAAGGCAAAATGGTACTTGACACCCATTATTCGACTCAGAAAGTTCACTCACACAGCCGTCCCCATTTAGCGGAGAACACACTTTATGGACACAATTCAAGATGAGCCCCTGTGCACATTTAAGGGCTCCAGAGTAACCCGGAAGACCGCTTCCAACACCAAAGGGGACCTAACTTCCCTGAAGCAACCCCACCGAATTCCTGAGGTATCTGTCGCAACTCTTGGAGCACCCCCAGCGTCCTGCCGCAACTCGAGAAACACCGAAAAATTATCCACTCAATGCGAGATGAGATAATTTTGCGATGCAGCATCTCAACAGAAATACCACATTCCCTCTTGAAAGCCAAAATGGTACTTGACACACTTTATTCGACTCAGAAAGTTCCCTCACACAGCCGTCCCCTTTTAGAGGAGAGCAGACTTTATGGACTCATTTCGAGATGAGCCCCTGTGCAAATTTAAGGGCTCGGGAGGAACCCGGCAGTTCCCGTTCCAACACCAAAGGGGACCTGACTTCCCTGAAACAACCCCAGGGAGTTCCTGAAGTCCCTGTCGCAACTCGAGAAGCACCCGCAGCTTCCCGCCGCAACTCGAGAAACACCCCAAAATTATCCCCTCAATGCGAGATGAGAAAATTTTGCACTGCAGCATCTCAAGTGAAATACCACATTCCCTCTAGACAGGCAAAAAGGTACTTGACACCCTTTATTCGACTCAGAATGTTCCCTCACACAGCCGTCCCCGTTGGAGAGAACAGACTTTGTATACTCAATTCGAGATGAGCCCTGTGCACATTTAAGGGCTCGAGAGGAACCCGGAAGTTCCCCTTCCAACAGCAAAGGGGACCTGACTTCCCTGAAGAAACCCCAGCGAGTTCATGAGGTCCCCGTCGCAACTCGAGAAGCACCCCCAGCTTCCCGCTGCAACACGAGAAACACCCCAAAATTATTCCCTCAATGCGAGATGAGGAAATTTTGCGATGCAGCATTTCAAGAGAAATACCACATTTCCTCTTGAAAGGTAAAAGGTACTTGACACCCTTTATTCGACTCAGAAATTTCCCTCACACACCCGTACCCTTTTAGAGGAGAACACAATTTATGGACTCAATTCGAGTTGAGCCCCTGTGCACATTTAAGGGCTCGAGAGGTACCCGGAAATTCCCCTTCCAACACCAAAGGGGAACTGACTTCCGTGAAGCAACCCCAGCGAGTTCCTGAGGTTCTCGTCGCAACTCGAGAAGCACCACCAGGTTCCTGCCGTAACTCGTAAAACAATCCAAATTATACCCTCAATGCGAGATGAGGAAATTTTGCGATGCAGCATCTCAAGAGAAATACCACATTACCTCTTGAAAGGAAAAAAGGTACTTGACACCATTTATGCAACTCCGAAAGTTCCCTCACACAGCAGTCCCATTTTTGAGGAGAACTCACTTTATGGACTCAATTCGAGATGAGCCCCTTTGCACATTTAAGGGCTCGAGAGGAACCTGGAAGTTCCCCTTCCAATACCAAAGGGGACCTGACTTCCCTGAAGCAACCCCAGCGAGTTCCTGATGTCCCCGTCACCACTCGGGAAGCACCCCCAGCTTCCCGCCACAACTCGAAAAACACCCCAAAATTATTCCCTCAATGCGAGATGACTTAATTTTGCGATGCAGTATCTCAAGAAAAATACTACACTCCTTCTTGAAAGGCAAAAAGTTACTTGACACCCCTTACTCGACTCAGAAATTTCCCTCAGACAGCCGTACCCTTTTAGAGGAGAACACACTTTATGGACTCATTTGAAGATGAGCCCCTGTGCACATTTAAGGGCTCGAGAATAATCCGGAAGTTCCCCTTCCAACAGCAAAGTGGACCTGAATTCCCTGAAGAAATCCCAGCGAGTTCCTGAGGTCCCGGTCGCAACTCAAGAAGCACACCCAGCTTCCCGCCACAACTCGAAAAACACCCTTAAATTATCCTCTCCATGCGAGATGATTAAATTTTGGGATGCAGTATCTCAAGAGAAATACCACACTCCTTCTTGAAAGGTAAAAAGGTACTTGACACCCATTATTCGACTCAGAAAGTTCCCTAAGACAGCCGTTCCCTTTTAGAGGAGAACACACTTTATGGACTCAAATCGAGATGAGACCCTGTGCACATTTCAGGGCTTGAGAGGAACCCTGGCAGTTCCCCTTCCAACAGCAAAGGGGGCCTGATTTCCCTGAAGCAAACCCAGCGAGTTCCTGAGGTCACCGTCGCAACTCGAGATGCTCCCCCAGCTTCCCGCCGCAACTCGAGAAACACACCAAAATTATCCCCTCAATTCTAGATGAGGAAATTGTGCGATGCACCATCTCAAGAGAAATACCACATTCCCTCTTGAAAGGCAAAAAGGTATTTGACACGCTTTATTCGACTCAGAAAGTTCCCTCACACAGCCGTCCCCTTTTAGAGAAGTACACACTTATGGACTCAATTTGACATGAGACCCTGTGCACATTTAAGGGCTCGAGAGGAACGCGGAAGTTCCCTTTCCAACAGCAAAGGGGACCTGACTTTCCTGAAGCAATCCCAGAAATTTCCCTCACACAGCCCTACCCATTGAAGAGGAAAAGACACTTTATGGACTCAATTGGAGAGGAGCCCCTGTTCTCATTTAAGGGCTTGAAAGCAAAGCGGAAGTTCCCCTTCCAACACAAAAGGGGACCTGACTTCCCTGAAGCAATCCCAGCGAGTTCTGAGGTCCCCTTAGCAACTCGAGAAGCACCCCCAGCTTCCCGCCGCAACTCGAGAAACAACCCAAAATTATCCCCTCAATGCGAGATAAGGTAATTTTGCCCTGTCGGAACTCAAGAGAAATCCCACATTCCTGCTTGAAAGGCAAAAGGGTACTTGACACAATTTATGCCACTCAGAAATTTCCCTAACATCTATCCCCATTGGGGAGGAGAACACACTTTATGGATTCAACACGTGAAGACGCCCTATTCCAATTAAAGGGCTAGAGAGTAATACGGAAGTTCCCCTTCCAGCAAAAAAGGGGACCTGACTTCCCTGAAGTAACTCGAGTGAGTCGCTGAGGTCCTCGTCGAAACTCGAAACTCGAGAAGTACCCCCAGCTTCCCGCCGCAATTCTAGAAACACCACAAATTTATCCCCTCAAAGCGAGATGAGGAAATTTTGTGCTGCAGAATCTCAATAGAATCCCACAATCACGCTTGACAGCAAAAGGGTACTTGACTCCCTTTAGGCGACTCAGAATGTTCCCTAACATCCGACCTCAGTGGAGAGGAGAACACACTTTATGGACTCAAATTGAGAAGAGGCAATATTCCCATTTATCGGCCGAGAGTAAACCGGAAGTTCCCCTTCCAACACAAAAGGAATCTTGACTTCCCTGAAGCAACCCTAACGAGTTCCTGACATTCCCTTCCCATATGCAGAAGTACATCAGGCTTCCTGCTGCAACTAAAGAAATACAACAAAATTATCCCTTCAATGCGAGATGAGGTAATTTTGCGAAGCAGAATCTCAAGAGAAATCCCACATTCCTGCCTGAAAGGCAAAAGGGTATTTGACACACTTTATTTCACACAGAAAGTTCCCTAACATCCGTCCCCATTGGAGAGGAGAACACACTTTATGGATTCAACACGAGAAGAGGCCCTATTCCAATAAAAGGGCTAGAGAGTAATACGGAAGTTCCCCTTCCAGCAAAAAAGGGACCTGACTTCCCTGAGGTAACTCGAGTCAGTGGCTGAGGTCCGCGTCAAAATTCGAGAAGTACCCTCAGCGTCCTACCGCAATTCGAGAACACCACAAAATTATCCCCTCAAAGAGAGATGAGGAAATTTTGTGCTGCAGCATCTCAAGAGAAATCCCACATTTCCGCTTGAAAAGTAAAAGTGTACCTGACTCCCTTTAGATGACTCAGAATATTCCCTAACATCCGTCCTCAAGGAGAGGAGAACACAATTTATGCTCTGAAATCGAGAGGAGGCATAAGGGCTCGAGAGTAATCCAGAAGTTCCCCTTCTAGCACAAAAGGGGGCATGACTTCCCTGAAGTAACTCGAGTGAGTTGCTGATGTCCAGGTCACAACTCGAGAAGTACCCGCAGCTTCCCGCCGCAATTCGAGAAACACCACAAAAGTATCCCCTCAAAGCGAGATGAGGAAATTTTGTGCTGTAGAATCTTAATAGAAATCCCACAATCACGCTTGAAAGGCAAAAGGGTACTTGACTCACTTTATGCGACTCAGAATGTTCCTTAACATCCGACCTCATTGGAGCGGAGAACACACTTTATGGACTCAAATTGAGAAGAGGCAATATTCCCATTTAACGGCTCAAGAGTAACCCAGAAGTTCCCCTTCCAACACAAAAGGGAACTTGACATCCCTGAAGCAACCCGAGCGAGTTCCTGACGTTCCCTTCCCATATCCAGAAGTTCTCCCGGCTTCCAGCTGCAACTAAAGAAACACAACAAAATTATCCCCTCAATGCGAGATGAGGTATTTTGCCAAGCAGAATCTCAAGTGAAATCCCACATTCCCCCTTGAAAGGCAAAAGGTTACTTGACACAATTTAGGCCATTCACAAAGTTCCCTAACATCCATCCCCAATGGAGAGGAAAACACACTTTATGGATTAAACACGTGAAGACGCCCTATTCCAATTAAAGGGCTAGAGAGTAACGCGGAAATTCCCTTCCAGTACAAAAGGGGACCTGACTTCCCTGAAGTAACTCGAGTGAGTTCCTGAGGTCCGCGTCGAAACTCGAGAATTATCCCCAGCTTCCCACCGCAATTCGAGAAAGAGAACAAATTTATCCTCACAATGCGAGATGAGGTAATTTTGTGCTGCAGAATCTCAAGAGAAATCCCACATTCCCGCTTGAAAAGTAAAACGGTACTTGACAGTCTATATGCCACTCAGAAATTTCAATAACATCCGTCCCCATTGGAGAGGAGAACACACTTTATGGATTCAACACGTGAAGACGCCCTATTCAAATTAAAGGGCTAGAGAGTAATCCGGAAGTTACCCTTCCAGCACAAAAGGGGACCTGACTTCCCTGAAGCAACACGAGTTAGTTCCTGAGGTCCCCCTCACAACTCCAGTAGAACCCCCAGCTTCCCGCCTCAATTCGAGAAATAACACAAAATTATCCCCTCAATGCGAGATGAGGAAATTTTGAGCTACAGAATCTAAAGAGAAATCCCACATTCCCGCTTGAAAGGAAAAAGGGTACTTGACTCAGTTTATGCGACTCAGCATGTTCCCTAATATCCGTCCTCAGTGGAGAGGAGAACACTCTTCATGGGCTCAAATCTTGAAGAGGCAATATTCGCATTTAACGGCTCGAGAGTAACCCGGAAGTTCCCCTTCCAACACAAAAAGGGAAGTGAATTCCCTGAAGCAACCCTAGCGAGTTCCTGACGTTCCCTTCGCAAATCCAGAAGTACCCCGGCTTCCCATCACAACTAAAGAAACACGACAAAACTATCCCCTCAATGCGAGATGAGGTAATTTTGCGCTGCAGAATTTCAAGAGAAATCCCACATTCCCGCTTGAAAAGTAAAAGGGTACTTGATCCCTTTAGGCGACTCAGAATGTTCCCTAATATCCGACCTCAGTTGGGAGGAGAACAAACTTTATGGACTCAAATTGAGAAGAGGCAATATTCCCATTTAACGGCTCGAGAGTAAACTGGAAGTTCCCGATCCAACACAAAAGGGAACTTGACTTCCCTGAAGCAACCCTTACGAGTTCCTGACGTTCCCTTCCCATATCCAGAAGTACACCTGGCTTCCCGTCACAACTAAAGAAACACGACAAAACTATCCCCTCAATGCCAGATGAGGTAATTTTGCACTGCAGAATCTCAAGAGAAATCCAACATTCCCGCTTGAAAGACAAAAGTGTACTTGACACACTTTATGCCACTCAGAAATTTTCCTAACATCCGTCCCCATTGGAGAGGAGAACACACTTTATGGATTCAACACGTGAAGACGCCCTATTCCAATTAAAGGTCTATAGAGTAATCTGGAAGTTCCCCTTCCTGCAAAAAAAAGGCCCTGACTTCCCTTAAGTAACTCGAGTGAGTCGCTGAGGTCCTCATCGCAACTCGAGAAATACCCCCAGGTTCCCAACGCAATTCGAGGACCACCACAAAATTATCCCCTCACAGCGAGATGAGGAAAATTTGTGCTGCAGAATCTCAAGAGAAATCCCACATTTCCGCTTGAAATGTAAAAGTGTACCTGACTCCCTGTAGGCGATTCAGAATATTCCCTAACATACGTCCTCAAGGAGAGGAGAACACAATTTATGCACTGAAATCGAGAGGAGGCAATATTCCCTATTAAGGGCTCGAGAGTAATCCAGAAGTTCCCCTTCTAGCACAAAAGAGGACATGACTTCCCTGAAGTAACTCGAGTGAGTTGCTGATGTCCAGGTCACAACTCGAGAAGTACCCCCAGCTTCCCACCGCAATTCGAGAAACACCGCAAAATTATCCCCTCAAAGCAAGATGAGAAAATTTTGTGCTATAGAATCTCAATAGAAATCCCACAATCAGGCTTGAAAGGCAAAAGATACTTGACTCCCTTTATGCAACTCAGAATGTTCCCTAACATTCGTCCTCATTGGAGAGAAGAACACACTTTGTGGACTCAAATTGAGAAGAGGCAATATTCCCATTGAACAGCTCAGGAGTAACCAGGAAGTTCCCCTTCCAGCACAAAATGGAACTTGACTTCCCTGAAGCAACCCGAGCGAGTTCCTGACGTTCCCTTCCCATATCCAGAAGTACCCCGGCTTCCAGCTGCAACTAAAGAAACACAACAAAATTATCCCCTCAATGCGAGATGAGGTAATTTTGCCAAGCAGAATCTCAAGAGAAATCCCACATTCCCGCTTAAAAGGCAAAAGGTTACTTGACACAATTTAGGCCATTCACAAAGTTCCCTAACATCCATCCCCATTGGAGAGGAGAACACACTTTATGGATTCAAGACTAGAAGAGGCCCTATTCCAATTAAAGGGCTAGAGAGTAACGCAGAAGCTCCCCTTCCAGCACAAAAGGAGACCAGACTTCTCTGAAACAACTCAAGTGATTTCCTGAGATCCCGGTCGAAACTCGAGAATTATCCCCATCTTCCCGCCGCAATTCGAGAAACAGCACTGATTTATCCCCACAATTCGAGATGAGGAAATTTTGTGCTACAGAATCTCAAGAGAAATCCCACATTCCCGCTTGAAAAGTAAAAGGGTACTTGACTCCCTTTATGCGACTCAGAATGTTCCCTAACATCCGTCCTCAAGGAGAGGAGAACTCACTTTATGCACTGAAATCAAGAAGAGGCAATATTCTCATTTAACGGCTCGAGTGTAATCCTGATATTCCCCTTCCAACACAAAAGGGGAATTGATTTCCCTGAAGCAACCCGAGCGAATGCCTGAGGTCCCTGTCGCAATTCGAGAAGTATGCCCTGCTTCCAGTTGCAACTCGAGAAAAACAACAAAATTATCCCCTCAATGCGAGATGAGGAAATTTTGCGCTGCATAACCTCAAGAGAAATCCCACATTCCCGCTTGCAAGGTAAAAGGGTACTTGACAGTCTTTATGCCACTCCGAAATTTCAATAACATCCGTCCCCATTGGAGAGGAGAACACACTTTATGGATTCAACACGTGAAGACGCCCTTTTCCAAATAAAGGGCTAGAGAGTAACCTGGAAGTTCCCCTTCCAGCATAAAAGGGGACCTGACTTCCATGAAGCAACACGAGTGATTTCCTGAGGTCCCCCTTGCAACTCCAGTAGTACCCCCAGCTTCCTGCCTCAATTCGAGAAATACCACAAAATTATCCCCTCAATGCGAGATGAGGAAATTTTGACCTGCAGAATCTGAAGAGAAATCCCACATTCCCGCTTGAAAGGAAAAAGGGTACTTGACTCAATTTATGCGACTCAGAATGTTCCCTAATTTCCGTCCTCAGTGGAGAGGAGAACAAACTTTATGGGCCCAAATCGTGAAAAGGCAATATTTCCATTTAACTGTCGAGAGTAACCCAGAAGTTCCACTTCCAACACAAAAGGGAACTTGAATTCCCTGAAACTACCCTAGCGAGTGCCTGATGTTTCCTTCGAAAATCCAGAAGTACCCCGGCTTCACCTCACAACTAAAAATACACGAAAAACTATCCCCTCAATGCGAGATGAGGTAATTTTGCGCTGCAGAATCTCAAAAGAAATCCCACATTCCCGCTCGAAAGACAAAAGGGTACTTGACACACTTTATGCCACAAAGAAATTTTCCTAACATCCGTCCCCATTGGAGAGGAGAACACACTTAATGGATTCAAAACGTGAAGACGCCCTATTCCAATTAAAGGGCTAGAGAGTAATCCGGAAGTTCCCCTTCCAGCAAAAAAGGGGATCTGAATTCCCTGAAGTAACTTGAGTGACTTGCTGAGGTCCTCATCGCATCGAGAAGTATCCCCAGCTTCCCGACGCAATTCGAGAAAAACCACAAAATTATCCCCTCACAGCGAGATGAGGAAAATTTGTGCTGCAGAATCTCAAGAGAAATCCCACATTTGTGCTTGAAATGTAAAAGTGTACCTGACTCCCTTTAGGCGACTCAGAATATTCCCTAACATCCATCCTCAAGGAGAGGAGAACATACTTTATGCACTGAAATCGATAGGAGGCAATATTCCCTATTAAGGGCTCGAGAGTAATCCAGAAGTTCCCCTTCTAGCACAAAAGGGGACCTGACTTCCCTGAAGTAACTCGAGTGAGTTGCTGATGTCCAGGTCACAACTCGAGAAGTACCCCCAGCTTCCCGCCGCAATTTGAGAAACACCACAAAATTATCCCCTCAAAGCGAGATGAGGAAAGTTTGTGCTGTAGAATCTCAATCGAAATCCCACAATCACGCTTGAAAGGCAAAAGGGTACTTGACTCCCTTTATGCAACTCAGAATGTTCCCTAACATCTGTCCTCAGTGGAGAGGAGAACACACTTTATGGACTCAAATTGAGAAGAGGCAATATTCCCATTGAACAACTCAAGAGTAACCAGGAAGTTCCCCTGCCAACACAAAAGGGAACTTGACTTCCCTGAAGCAACCCGAGCGAGTTCCTGACGTTCCCTTCCCATATCCAGAAGTACCCCTGGCTTTCAGCTGCAACTAAAGAAACACAACAAAATTATCCCCTCAATGCGAGATGAGGTAATTTTGCCAAGCAGAATCTCAAGAGAAATCCCACATTCCCGCTTGAAAGGCAAAAGGTTACTTGACACAATTTAGGAAATTCACAAAGTTCCCTAATATCCATCCCCATTGGAGAGGAGAACACACTTTATGGATTCAAGACTAGAAGAGGCACTATTCCAATTAAAGGGCTAGAGAGTAACGCGGAAGTTCCCCTTCCAGCACAAAAGGCGACCAGACTTCTCTGAAATAACTCAAGTGATTTCCTGAGGTTCCTGTCGCAACTCCAGTAGTACGCCCAGCTTCCCACCACTATTAGAAAATAACACAAAATTATGCCCTCAATTCGAGATGAGGAAATTTTGCGCTGCAGGATCTCAAGAGAAATCCCACCTTCGCGCTTGAAAGGCAAAAGCGTACTTGACTCCCTTTATGAGACTCAGAATGTACCCTAACATCCGTCCTCAGTGGAGAGGAGAACACACTTTATGGGCCCAAATCGTGAAAAGGCAATATTTCCATTTAACTGCTCGAGAGTAACCCGGAAGTTCCTCTTCCAACACAAAAGGGGACTTGAATTCCCTGAAGCAACTCAGGCGAGTTCATGAAGTTCCCTTCGCAAATCCAGAAGTACCCCCGTCTTCCCGTCACAACTAAAGAAACAAGACAAAATTATCCGCTCAATGCGAGATGAGGTAATTTTGCGCTGCAGAATCAAAAGAGAAATCCCATATTCTTGCTTGAAAAACAATAGGGTACTTGACACACTTTATGCCACTCAGAAATTTTCCTAACATCCGTCCCCATTGGAGAGGAGAACACACTTTATGGATTCAACACGTGAAGACGCCCTATTCCAATTAAAGGGCTAGAGCGGAATCCGGAAGTTCCCCTTCCAGCAAAAAAAAAGGACCTGACTTCCCTGAAGTAATTCGAGTGAGTTGCTGAGGTCCTCATCGCAACTCGAGAAGTACCCCCAGTTTACCGATGCAATTCGAGGAACAAAACAAAATTATCCCCTCACAGCGAGATGAGGAAATTTTGCGCTGCAGGATCTCAAGAGAAATCCCACCTTCCCGCTTAAAAGGCAAAAGGGTACTTGACTCCCTTTAGGAGACTAAGAATGTTCCCTAACATCCGTCCTCAGTAGAGAGGAGGACACACTTTATGGGCCCAAATCGTGAAAAGGCAATATTTCCATTTAACGGCTCGAGAGTAACCCGGAAGTTCCCCTTCCAACACAAAAGGGGACTTGAATTCCCTGAAGCAACCCTAGCGAGTTCCTGACGTTCCCTTCGCAAATCCAGAAGTACCCCCGGTTTCCCGTCACAACTAAAGAAACACGACAAAACTATCCGCTCAATGCGAGATGAGGTAATTTTGCGCTGCAGAATCTCAAGAGAAATCCCACATTCCTGCTTGAAAGACAATAGGGTACTTGACACACTTTATGCCACTCAGAAATTTTCCTAACATCTGTCCCCATTGGAGAGGAGAACACACTTTATGGATTCAACACATGAAGACGCCCTATTCCAATTAAAGGGCTAGAGAGTAATCCGGAAGTTCCACTTCCAGCAAAAAAGGGGACCTGACTTCCCTGAAGTAACTCGAGTGAGTCGCTGAGGTCCTCGTCGCAACTCGAGAAGTACCTCCAGCTTCCAACGCTATTCGAGGAACACCACAAAATTATCCCCACACAGCGAGATGAGGAAAATTTGTGCTGCAGAATCTCAAGAGAAATCCCACATTTGTGCTTGAAATGTAAAAGTGTACCTGACTCCCTTTAGGCGACTCAGAATATTCCCTAACATCCGTCCTCAAGGAGAGGAGAACACAATTTATGCACTGAAATCGAGAGGAGGCAACATTCCCTATTAAGGGCTCGAGAGTAATCCAGAAGTTCCCCTTCTAGCACAAAAGGGGACATGACTTCCCTGAAGTAACTCAAGTGAGTTGCTAATGTCCGCGTCACAACTCGAGAAGTACCCCCAGCTTCCCGCAGCAATTTGAGAAACACCACAAAATTATCCCCTCAATGCGAGATGAGGAAAGTTTGTGCTGTAGAATCTCAATCGAAATCCCACAATCACGCTTGAAAGGCAAAAGGGTACTTGACACTCTTTATGCGACTCTGAATGTTCCCTAAAATCCGTCCTCAGTGGAGAGGAGAACACACTTTATGGACTCAAATTGAGAAGAGGCAATATTCCCATTGAACAGCTCAAGAGTAAACAGGAAGTTCCCCTTCCAACACAAAAGGGAACTTGACTTCCCTGAGGCAACCCGAGCCAGTTCCTGACGTTCCCTTCCCATATCCAGAAGAACCCCGGCTTCCAGCTGCAACTAAAGAAACACAATAAAATTATCCCCTCAATGCGAGATGAGGTAATTTTGCCAAGCAGAATCTCAATAGAAATCCCACATTCCCGCTTAAAAGGCAAAAGGTTACTTGACACAATTTAGGCCATTCACAAAGTTCCCTAACATCCATCCCCATTGGAGAGGAGAACACACTTTATGGATTCAAGACTAGAAGAGGCCCTATTCCAATTAAAGGGCTAGAGAGTAACGCGGAAGTTCCCCTTCCAGCACAAAAGGCGACCAGACTTCTCTGAAACAACTAAAGTGATTTCCTGAGGTCCCCGTCGCAACTCCAGTAGTACGCCCAGCTTCCCACCACTATTAGAAAATACCACAAAATTATGCCCTCAATTCGAGTTGAGGAAATTTTGCACTGCAGGATCTCAAGAGAAATCCCAGCTTCCCGCTTGAAAGGCAAAAGGGTACTTGACTCCCTTTAGGAGACTAAGAATGTTCCCTAACATCCGTCCTCAGTGGAGAGAACACACTTTATGGGCCCAAATCGTGAAAAGGCAATATTTCCATTTAACTGCTTGAGAGTAACCCGGAAGTTCCCCTTCCAACACAAAAGGGGACTTAAATTCCCTGAAGCAACCCTAGCGAGTTCCTGACGTTCCCTTCGCAAATCCAGAAGTACCCCCGGTTTCCCATCACAACTAAAGAAACACGACAAAACTATCCGCTCAATGCGAGATGAGGTAATTTTGCGCTGCAGAATCTCAAGAGAAATCCCACACTCCTGCTGGAAAGACAATAAGGTACCTGCCACACTTTATGCCACTCAGAAATTTTCCTAACATCTGTCCCCATTGGAGAGGAGAACACACTTTATGGATTCAACACGTGAAGACGCCCTATTCCAATTAAAGGGCTAGAGAGTAATCCGGAAGTTCCCCTCCAGCAAAAAAGGGGACCTGACTTCCCTGGAGTAACTCGAGTGAGTCGCTGAGGTCCTCGTCGAAACTCGAGAAGTACCCCCAGCTTCCCGACGCTATTCGAGGAACATCACAAAATTATCCCCTCACAGCGAGATGAAGAAATTTTGTGCTGCAGAATCTCAAGAGAAATCCCACATTTGTGCTTGAAATGTAAAAGTGTACCTGACTCCCTGTAGGCGATTCAGAATATTCCCTAACATCCATCCTCAAGCAGAGGAGAACACAATTTATGCACTGAAATCGAGAGGAGGCAATATTCCGTATTAAGGGCTCGAGAGTAATCCAGAAGTTCCCCTACTAGCACAAAAGGGGACATGACCTCCTTGAAGTAACTCGAGTGAGTTGCTGATATCCCCGTCACAAATCGGGAGGTACACCCAGCTTCCCTCTGCAGTTCGAGAAACAACACAAAATTATCCCGTCAAAGCGAGATGAGGAATTTTATGCTGTAGAATCTCAATAGAAATCCCAAAATCACGCTTGAAAGGCAAAAGGGTACTTGACTCCCTTTATGTGACTCAGAATGTTTCCTAACATCCATCCTCAGTGGAGAGGAGAACACACTTTATGGACTCTAATTGAGAAGAGGCAATATTCCCATTGAACAGCTCCAGAGTAACCCGGAAGTTCCCCATCCAACACAAAAGTGAACTTGACTTCCCTGAAGCAACCCGAGCGAGTTCCTGACGTTCCCTTCCCATTTCCAGAAGTACCCCCGGTTTCCCGCGGCAACTAAGGAAACACAACAATATTATCCCCTCAATGCGAGATGAGGTAATTTTGCGCTGCACAGTCTCAAGAGAAATCCCAGATTCCCGCTTGAAAAGTAAAAGGGTACTTGTCTCCCTTTATGCGACTCTGAATGTTCCCTAACATCCGTCCTCAAGGAGAGGAGAACACAATTTATGCACTGAAATCGATAGGAGGCAATATTCTCATTTAACGGCTCGAGAGTAATCCGGATGTTCCCCCTGCAAAACAAAAGGGGACATGACCGCTGAAGCAACCGGAGCTAGAGCCTGAGGTCCCTGTCGCAACTCGAGAAGTACGCCCAGCTTCAAGCCGCAACTAGAGAAACACCACAAAATTATCCCCTCAATGTGAAATGCGGTAATTTTGCACTGCAGAATCTCAAGAGAAATCCCACATTCCCGCTTGCAAGGGAAAAGGGTACTTGACAGTCTTTATGCCACACAGAAATTTCAATATCATCCGTCACCATTGGAGAGGAGAACACACTTTATGGATTCAACACTTGAAGATGCGATATTCCAATTAAAGGGCTAGAGAGTAATCCGGAAGTTCCCCTTCCAGCACAAAAGGGGACCTGACTTCCCTGAAGCAACATGAGTGAGTTCCTGAGGTCCCCCTTGCAACTCCAGTAGTACCCCCAGCTTCCCACTGCAATTCGTGAAATACCACAAAATTATCCCCTCAATGCGAGATGAGGTAATTTTGCGCTGCACAGTCTCAAGAGAAATCCCACGTTCCCGCTTGAAAGGAAAAAGTGTACTTGACTCAATTTATGCGACTCAGCATGTTCCCTAATTTCCGTCCTCAGTGGAGAGGAGAACACACTTTATGGGCTCAAATCGTGAAGAGGCAATATTCCCATTTAACGGCTCGAGAGTAACCCGGAAGTTCCACTTCCAACACAAAAGGGGACTTGAATTCCCAGAAGCAACCCTAGCGAGTTCCTGACGTTCCCTTCGCAAATCCAGAAGTATCCCTGGCTTCCCGTCACAACTAAAGAAACACGACAAAACTATCCCCTCAATGCGAGATGAGGTAGCTTTGCGCTGCAGAATCACAAGAGAAATCCCACATTCCCACTTGAAAGGCAAAAGGTTACTTGCCACACTTTATGCCACTCAGAAATTTTCCTAACATCCGTCCCCATTGGAGAGGAGAACACACTTTATATTTTCAACACGTGAAGACGCCCTATTCCAATTAAAGGGCTGGAGAGTAATCCGGAAGTTCCCCTTCCAGCAAAAAAGGGGATCTGACTTCCCTGAAGTAACTCGAGTGAGTCGCTGAGGTCCTCGTCGCAACTCGAGAAGTACCCCCAGCTTCCCGACGCTATTCGAGGAACACCACAAAATTATCCCCACACAGCGAGATGAGGAATTTTATGCTGTAGAATCTCAATAGAAATCCCAAAATCACGCTTGAAAGGCAAAAGGGTACTTGACTCCCTTTATGCGACTCAGAATGTTTCCTAACATCCATCCTCAGTGGAGAGGAGAACACACTTTATGGACTCTAATTGAGAAGAGGCAATATTCCCATTGAACGGCTCCAGAGTAACTCGGAAGTTCCCCATCCAACACAAAAGTGAACTTGACTTCCCTGAAGCAACCCGAGTGAGTTCCTGACGTTCCCTTCCCATTTCCAGAAGTACCCCGGTTTCCCGCGGCAACTAAGGAAACACAACAATATTATCCCCTCAATGCGAGATGAGGTAATTTTGCGCTGCACAGTCTCAAGAGAAATCCCACATTCCCGATTGAAAGGCAAAAGTGTACTTGACACACTTTATTTCACTCAGAAAGACTCCTAACATCCGTCCCCAGTAGAGTGGAGAACACACTTTATGGATTCAACACGTGAAGACACCCTATTCCAATTAAAGGGCTAGAGAGTAAGCCGGAAGTTCCCCTTCTGACAAAAAAGGGGACCTTACTTCCCTGAAGTAACTCCAGTGAGTCACTGAGGTCCGTGTCGCAACTCGAGAAGTACCCCCACCTTCCCGCCGCAATTGGAGAAACACCGTAAAATTATCCCCTCAAAATAAGATGAGGAAATTTTGTGCTGCAGAATCTCAAGAAATCCCACATTCCCGCTTGAAAAGTAAAAGGGTACTTGACTCCCTTTAGGCGACTCAGAATGTTCCCTAACATCCGTCCTCTAGGAGAGGAGAACACAATTTATGCACTGAAATCGATAGGAGGCAATATTCCTTATTAAGGGATAGAGAGTAATCCAGAAGTTCCCCTTCTAGCACAAAAGGGGACCTGACTTCCCTGAAGTAACTCGAGTGAGTTGCTGTTGTCCGCGTCACAACTCGAGAAGTACCCCCAGCTTCCCGCCGCAATTCGAGAAACACCACAAAATTATTTCCTCAAAGCGAGATGAGGAAATTTTGTGCTGTAGAATCTCAGTAGAAATCCCACATTCCCGCCTGAAAGGCAAAAGGATACTTGACTCCCTTTATGCGACTCAGAATGTTCCCTAACATCCGTCCTCAGTTAAGAGGAGAACACACTTTACGAACTCAAATTGAGAAGAGGCAATATTCCCATTGAACAGCTCAAGAGTAACCCGGAAGTTCCCCTTCCAACACAAAAGGGAACTTGACTTCCCTGAAGCAGCCCTAGAGAGTTCCTGACGTTCCCTTCCCATATCCAGAAGTACCCCTGTCTTCCCGCCGCAATGAAATAAACACAACAAAATTATCCGCTCAATGCGAGATGAGGTAATTTTGACAAGCAGAATCTCAAGAGAAATCCCACATTCCCGCTTGAAAGGCAAAAGGGTAGTTGACACACTTTATGCCACTCTGAAAATTCCCTAACATCCGTCCCCATTGGAGAGGAGAACACACTATATGGATTCAAGACTAGAAGAGGCCCTATTCCAATTAAAGGGCTTGAGAGTAATGCGGAAGTTCCCCTTCCAGCACAAAAGGCGACCAGACTTCTCTGAAATAACTCAATTGATTTCCTGAGGTCCCCGTCGCAACTCCAGTAGTACGCCCAGCTTCTCACCACTATTAGAGAAATACCACAAAATAATGCCCTAAATTCGAGATGAGGAATATTTGCGCTACAGGATCTCAAGAAAATCCCACATTCCCGCCTGAAAGGCAAAAGGGTACTTGACTCCCTTTATGAGACTCAGAATGTTCCCTAACATCCGTCCTCAGTGGAGAGGAAAACACGCTTTATGGACTCAAATCATGAAGAGGAAATATTTCCATTTAACTCCTGAAGAGTAACGCGGAAGTTCCCCTTCCAACACAAAAGGTGACTTGACTTCCCTGAAGCAACCCGAGCGAGTTCCTCACGTTCGCTTCCCATATCCAGAAGTACTCCCGGTTTCCCGCCCCAACAAAGAAACACAACAAAATTATCCCCTCAGTGCGAGATGAAGTAATTTTGCCAAACAGAATCTCAAGAGAAATCCCACATTCCTGCTTGAAAGGCAAAAGGGTACTTGACACACTTTATTCCACTCAGAAAGTTCCCTAACATCCATCCCCAATGGAGAGGAGAACACACTTTATGGTCAAGACTAGAAGAGGCCCTATTCCAATTAAAGGGCTAGAGAGTAATCTAGAAGTTCCCCTTCCAGCACAAAAGGCGACCAGAATTCTCTGAAATAACTCAAGTGATTTCCTGAGGTCCCTGTCGCAACTCCAGTAGTACGCCCAGGTTCCCACCACTATTAGAGAAATACCACAAAATTGTGCTCTCAATTCGAGAAGAGGAAATTTTGCCCTGCAGGATCTCAAGAGAAATCCCACCTTCCCGCTTGAAAGGCAAAAGGGTACTTGACTCCCTTTATGAGACTCAGAATGTTCCCAAACATCCGTCCTTAGTGGAGAGGAGAACACACTTTATGCACTCAAATCGTGAAGAGGCAATATTTCCATATAACTGCTCGAGAGTAACCCGGAAGTTCTCCTTCCAACACAAAATAGGACTTGACTTCCCTCAAGCAACCTGAGCGACTTCCTGACATTCCCTTCACAAATCCAGAAGTATCCCCGGCTTCCCTTTGCAACTAAAGAAACACGACAAAATTATCCCCTCAAGGCGAGATGAAGTATTTTGTGCTGCAGAATCTCAAGAGAAATCCCACATTCCCACTTGAAAGGCAAAAGTTTACTTGACACACTTTATGCCACTCAGAAATTTTCCTAACATCCGTCCCCATTGGAGAGGAGAACACACTTTATGGATTCAACACGGGAAGATGCCCTATTCCAATTAAAGGGCTAGAGAGTAATCCGGAAGTTCCCCTTCCAGCACAAAAGGGGACCTGATTTCCCTGAAACAACACGAGTGAATTCCTGAGGTCCCCCTCGAAACTCCAGTATTACCCGCAGCTTCCCGCCGCAATTAGAGAAATATCACAAAGTTATCCCCTTAATGAGAGATGAGGAAATTTTGAGCTGCAGAATCTCAAGAGAAATCCCACATTCCCCCTTGAAAGGAAAAAGGGTACATGACTCAATTAATGGGAATCAGAATGTTCCCTAATTTCCGTCCTCAGTGGAGAGGCGAACACACTTTATGGGCTCAAATCGTGAAGAGGCAATATTCTCATTTAACGGCTTGAGAGTAAACCAGAAGTTCCACTTCCAACACAAAAGGGGACTTGAATTCACTGAAGCAACCCTAGGGAGTTCCTGACGTTCCCTTTGCAAATCCAGAAGTACCCCCGGCTTCCCGTCACAACTAAAGAAACAAGACAAAACTATCCCTTCAATGCGAGATGAGGTAATTTTGCACTGCAGAATCTCAAGAGAAATCCCACATTCCCGCTTGAAAAACAAAAGGGTACTTGACACAGTTTATGCCACTCAGAAATTTTCCTAACATCTGTCCCCATTGGAGAGGAGAAAACACATTATGGATTCAACACGTTAAGACGACCTATTCCAATTAAAGTGATAGAGAGTAATCCGGAAGTTCCCCTTCCAGCAAAAAACGGGACCCAACTTCCCTGAAGTAACTCGAGTGAGTCGCTGCGGTCCTGGTCGCAACTCGAGAAGTACCACCAGCTTTCCTACGCAATTCGAGAAATACCACAAAATTATCCCCTCAAAGCGAGATGAGGAAATTTTGTGCTGCAGAATCTCAAGAGAAATCCCTCATTCCCGCTTGAAAAGTAAAAGGGTGCTTGACTCCCTTTAGGCGACACAAAATGTTCTCTAATATCCGACCTCAGTAGAGAGGAGAACACACTTTATGGACTCAAATTGAGAAGATTCAATATTCCCATTTAATGGCTCCAGAGTAAACCGGAAGTTCCCCTTCCAACACAAAAGGGAACTTGACTTCCCTGAAGCAACCCTAGCGATTTCCTGAAGTTCACTTCCCATATCCAGAAATACTCCCGGCTTCCAGCCATAACTGAAGAAACACAACAAAATTATCCCTTCAATGCGAGATGAGGTAATTTTGTGAAGCAGAATCTCAAGGAAATACCACGTTCCCACTTGAAAGGCAAAAGGTTACTTGACACACTTTATTTCACTCAGAGGGTTCCCTAACATCCGTCCCCATTGAAGAGGAGAACACACTTTATGGATTCAACATGAGAAGAGGCCCTATTCCAATAAAAGGGCTAGAGAGGAATCCGGAAGTTCCCCTTCCAGCAAAAAAGGGGACCTGA
The DNA here is from genome assembly GCF_049115385.1 of Moschus berezovskii. Classification (NCBI taxonomy): domain Eukaryota; kingdom Metazoa; phylum Chordata; class Mammalia; order Artiodactyla; family Moschidae; genus Moschus; species Moschus berezovskii. Next base: position 1,581,925 of record NC_142469.1, read on the forward strand.
CTTCCCTGAAGTAACTCGAGTGAGTCGCTGAGGTCCGCGTCGCAACTCAAGAAGTACCCCCAGCTTCCGGCCGCAATTCGAGAAACACCACAAAATTATCCCCTCCAAGAGAGATGAGGAAATTTTGTGCTGAAGAATCTCAAGAGAAATCCCACATTTCCGCTTGAAATGTAAAAGTGTACCAGACTCCCTTTACGCGACTCAGAATGTTCCCTAACATCCGTCCTCAAGAGAGGAGAACACAATTTATGCACTGAAATCGAGAGGAGGCAATATTCCCTATTAAGGGCTCGAGAGCAATCCAGAAGTTCCCCTTCTAGCACAAAACGGGACCTGACTTCCCTGAAGTAACTCGAGTGAGTTGCTGAGGTCCGCATCACAACTCTAGAAGTACCCCCAGCTTCCAACCGCGATTTGAGAAATAAAACAAAATTATCCCCTCAAAGCGAGATGAGGAAATTTTGTGCTGTAGAATCTCAATAGAAATCACACATTCAGGCTTGAAAGGCAAAATGGTACTAGACTCCCTTTATGCGACTCAGAATGTTCCCTAACATCCGTCCTCAGTGGAGAGGAGAACACACTTTATGGACTCAAATTGAGAAGAAGCAATATTCCCATTTAACGGCTCAAGAGTAACCCGGAAGGTCCCCTTCCAACACTTGACTTCCCTGAAGCATCCCTAGCGAGTTCCTTACGTTCCCTTCTCATATCCAGAAGTACCCCCGGCTTCAGGCTGCAACTAAAGAAACAAAACAAAATTATCCCCTCAATGCGAGATGAGGTAATTTTGCCAAACAGAATCTCAAGAGATATCCCACATTCCCTCTTGAAAGGCAAAAGGGTACTTGAAACACTTTATGCCACTCAGAAAGTTCCCTAAAATCTGTCCCCATTGGAGAGGAGAACACACTTTATGGATTCAAGACTAGAAGAGGCCCTATACGAATTTAAGGGCTAGAGAGTAATCCAGAAGTTCCCCTTCCAGCACAAAAGGTGACCAGACTTCTCTGAAATAACTCAATTGATTTCCTGAGGTCCCCTTCGCAATTCCAGTAGTACGCCCAGCTTCCCACCACTATTAGAGAACTACCACAAAATTATGCCCTCAAAACGAGATGAGGAAATTTTGCGCTGCAGGATCTCAAGAGAAATCCCACATTCCCTCTTGAAAGGCAAAAGGGTATTTGACTCCCTTTATGAGACTCAATGTTCCCTAACATCCGTCCTCAGTGAAGAGGAGAACACACTTTATGGGCTCAAATCGTGAAGAGGAAATATTCTCATTTAATGGCTCGAGAGTAACCCATAAGTTCCACTTCCAACAGAAAAGGGGACTTGAATTCCCTGAAGCAACCCTAGCGTGTTCCTGACGTTCCCTTCGCAAACCCAGAAGTACCCGAGGCTTCCCGTCACGACTAAAGAAACAGGACAAAACTATCCCCTCAATACGAGATGAGGTAATTTTTCACTGCAGAATCTCAATAGAAATCCAACATTCCCGGTTGAAAAACAAAAGGGTACTTGACACACTTTATGCCACTCAGAAATTTTCCTGACATCCATCCCCATTGGAGAGGAGAACACACTTTATGGATTCAACACGTGAAGACGCCCTATTCAAATTAAAGGGCTAGAGAGTAATCCGGAAATTCCCCTTTCAGCACAAAATGGGACCTGACTTCCCTGAAGCAACACGAGTGAGTCGCTGAGGTCCGCGTCACAACTCCAGTAGTAACCCCAGCTTCCTGCCGCAATTCGAGAAACACCACAAAATTATCCCCTCAATGCGAGATGAGGAAATTTTGCGCTGCAGAATCTCAAGAGAAATCCCACATTCATGCTTGAAAGGAAAATGGTACTTGACTCAATTTATGCGACTCAGAATGTTCCCTAACATCCGTCCTCAGTGGAGAGGGGAACACAGTTTATTGCCTCAAATCCGGAAGAGGCAAATTCCCATTTAAAGGCTCGAGAGTAACCCGGAAGTTCCCCTTCCAACTACAAAAGGGGACTTGACTTCCCTGAAGCAACCCTAGCGAGTTCCTGACGTTCCCTTCGCAAATCCAGAAGTACCCCAGGCTTCCCGGTACAAAAAAGAAACACCACATTATTAACCCCTCAATGCGAGATGAGGAAATTTTCCGCTGCAGAATCTCAAGAGAAATCCCACATTCCCTCTTGAAAGGCAAAAGGGTACTTGATACCCTTTACGCGACTCTGAATGTTCACTAACATCCGTCCTCCGTGGAGTGGAGAACACACTTTATGGACTCAAATCGAGAAGAGGCAATATTCCCATTTAACGGCTCGAGAGTAACCCGTAAGTTCCCCTCCCAACACAAAAGGGGACTTGACTTCCCTGAAGCAATTGGAACGATTTCCTGAGGTTCCCCTCTCAAATCGAAAAGTACCCCCTGCTTCCTGCCGCAACAGGAGAAACACCACAAAATTATCCCCTCTATGCGAGATGAGGTAATGTTGCGCTGCAGGATCTCAATGGAAATCCCACATTCCCGCTTGAAAGGCAAAAGGGTACTTGACACACTTTATGCCACTCACAAAGTTCCGTAATATCGGTTCCTCAATGGAGAGGAGAACACATTTTATGGATTCAACACGAAAAGAGGTCCTATTCCAATTAAACGGCTAGAGAATAATCCGGACGTTCCCCTTCCAGCACAAAACGGGACCTGACTTCCCTGAGGTTACTCGAGTGAATTCTTGATGTCCCCGTCTCACCTCGATAAGTACCCCAGCTTCTCGCAGCAATTCAAGAAGTACCACAAAATTATCCCCTCAGTGCGAGAAGAGGAAATTTTGCGCTGCAGAATCTCAAGAGAAATCCCACATTCACGCTTGAAAGGCAAAAGGGTACTTAACTCCCTTTATGCGACTCAAAATGTTCCCTAACATCCGTCCTCAGTGGAGAGGGGAACACACTTTATGGACTCAAATCAAGAGAGGCAATAATTCCATTTAATGGCTGGAGAGTAACCTGGAAGTTCCCCTTGGAACACAAAAGGGGACTTGAATTCCCTGAGGCAACCCTAGCGAGTTCCTGTCGTTCCCTTCCCATATCCAGAAGTACCCCCGGCTTCCCGCCTCAACTAAAGAAACACAACAAAATTATCACCTCAAAGCGAGATGAGGTAATTTTGCGAAGCAGAATCTCAAGAAAAATCACAAATTTCTGCTTGAAAGGCAAAAGGGTACTTGACACAATTTATGCCACTCAGAAATTTCCCTAACATCCGTCCCCATTGGACAGGAGAACACACTTTATGGATTCAACACCAGAAGAGGCCCTATTCCAATTAAAGGGTTAAAGAGTAATCTAGAAGTTCCCCTTCCAGCAGAAAAGGCGACCAGACTTCCCTGAAACAACTCAAGTGAGTTCCTGAGGTCCCCGTCGCAACTCCAGTAGTAAGCCCAGCTTCCCACTACTATTAGAGAAATACCATAAAATTATACCCTCAATTCGAGATGCAGAAATTTTGCACTGCAGGATCTCTAGAGAAATCCCACATTCCCGCTTGAAAGGCAAAAGGGTACTTAACTTTCTTTATGCGACTCAGAATGTTCAATAACATTCGTCTTCTGTGGAGACGGGAACACACTATATTGACTCAAATCGAGAAGAGGCAATATTCCCATTTAATGGTTCGTGAGTAACCCGGGAGTTCCCCTTCCAAATCTAAAGGAGACTTGACTTCCCTGAAGCTACCCGAGCGAGTTTCTGACGTTCCCTTCGCAAATCCAGAAGTACCCCAGGCTTCCCGCAGCAAAAAAAAAAAAAAAACACCACAAAATTATCCCCTCAATGTGAGATGAGGGAATTTTGCAATGCAGAATCTCAAGAGAAATACCACATTCCCTCGTGAAAGGCAATAAGGTACTTGACACCCTTTATTCAACTCAGAAAGTTCCCTCCCACAGCTGTCCCCATTGGAAAGGAGAACACACTTCATGGACTCAATTCGAGATGAGCCACTGTTCACATTAAAGGGCTCGAGAGGAAACCGGAAGTTCCCCTTCCAACACTAAAGGGGACCTGACTTCCCTGAAGCAACCCGAGCGAGTTTCTGAGGTCCCCATCGCAACTCGAGAAGTACCTCCAGCTTCCCGCCGCAACCTGTGAAACACCACAAAATAATCCGCTCAATGCTAGATGAGGAAATTGTGTGCTGCAGAATCTCAAGAGAAATACCACATTCCCTCTTGAAAGGCAAAAGGGTACTTGACACCCTTTATCGGACTCATAAATTTCACTAATATTTGTCCCCATTTGAGAGGAGAACACACTTTATGGGCTCAATTCGAGATGAGTTCCTATTCCCATTTAACGGCTCGAGAGTAAACCGGTAGTACCCCTTCCAACACCAAAGGGGACCTGAATTCTCTGAAGCAACCCGAGCGAGTTCTTGAGGTGCTCGTCCAACTCGAGAAGTACCTCCAGCTTTCGGCCGCAACTTGAGAAACACCACAAATTTATCTGCTCAATGCGAGATGAGGAAATTTTGCGCTGCAGAATCTCAAGAGAAATACCACATTCCCTCTTGAAAGGGAAAAGTGTACTTGACACCATTTATGCGATTCAGAAATTTCACTAACATTTGTCCCCATTGGAGAGGAGAACACACTTTATGGACTCAAACCGAGATGAGTTCCTATTCCCATATAACGGCTCGAAAATAAACTGGTAGTACCCCTTCAAACACCAAAGGAGACCTGAATTCCCTGAAGCAACCCCAGCGAGTTCCTGAGGGTCCCGTCGCAACTCGAGAAGTACCTCCAGCTTCCCGCCGCAACTTGAGAAACACCACAAAATAATCCGCTCAATGCGAGATGAGGAAATTTTGCGCTGCAGAATCTCAAGAGAAATACCACATTCCCTCTTGAAAGGCAAAAGGGTACTTGACAACATTTATGCGACTCAGAAAGTTCCCTCACACAGCCGTCCCCATTGGAGAGGACAGCACACTTTATGGACTCAACTGGAGATGAGCCCATATTCCCATTTAACGGCTGAAGAGTAAACTGGAAGTTCCCCTTCCAACACAAAAGGGATCCTGACTTCCCTGAAGCAACCCTAGTGAATTTTTGAGGTCCCCTTCACAACTCGATAAGAACCCCCAGCTTCCTGTCGCAATTCGAAAAACACCACAATATTATCCCCTCAATGCGAGATGAGAAAATTTTGCAATGCAGAATCTCAAGAGAAATACAACATTCCCTCTTGAAAGGCAAAAGGGTATTTGACACCCTTGATGCGATTCAGAAATTTCACTAATATCAGTCCGCATTGGAGAGGAGAGCACACTTTATGGACTCAATTCGAGATGAGACCCTATTCCCATTTAACTGCTTGAGAGTAAACGGAAATTTCCCTTTCCAACACAAAAGGGGACCTGACTTCCCTGAAGCAACCCGAGCGATTTCCTGAGGTTCCTGTCGCAACTCGAGAAGGACCCCCAGCTTCCCGTCGCAACTGGAGAAACACCATAAAATTTTCCCCTCAATGCGAGATGAGGAAATTTTTCGCTGCAGAATCTCAAGAGAAATACCACATTCCCTCTTGAGAGGCAAAAGGGTACTTGACACCCTTTATGCAATTCAGAAATTTCACTAATATTTGTGCCCATTGGAGAGGAGAACACACTTAATGGAGTCAAATCGAGAAGAGGCAATATTCCCATTTAACCGCTCGAGAGTAATCCGGAAGTTCCCCTTTCAACAAAAAAGGAGACTTAACTTCGCTGAAGCAACCCGAAGGAGTTCCTAAGGTCCCTTTCGCAACCCTGCTTCCCGAGGCAACTCGAGAAAAACAACCAATTATCCCCTCAATGCGAGATGAGTTAATTTTGCACTGCAGAATCGCAAGAGAAATCCCACATTCCCGCTTGAAAGGCAAAAGTGTCCTTGACAGACTTTATACCACTCAGAAAGTTCCTTAACTTCCATCCCCATTGGAGAGGAGAACACACTTTATGGACGCAACTCGAGAAGAGGCACTATTCCCATTAAAGGGCTCGAGAGTAATCCGGAAGGTCCCCTTGCAACACAAAAGGGGACTTGACTTCCTTGAAGCAACCCGAGTGATTTCCTGAAGTCCCCGTCGCAACGCAACTCGAGAAGTACCCCCAGGTTCCTGCCGCAAATAGCGAAACATCACAAAATTATCCCCAAAAAGCGAGATGAGGAAGTTTTGCGCTTCGGAATCTCAAGAGAAATCCCACATTCCCGCTTGAAAGGCAAAAGGGTCCTTGACTCCCTATATGCGACTCACAATGTTCCATAACATCCGTCCTCATTGGAGAGGAGAACACACTTTAATGACTCAAATCGAGAAGAGGCAATATTCCCATTTAATGGCTGGAGAGTAATCCGGAAGTTCCCCTTCCAACACAAAAGGGGACTTAACTTCCCTGAAGAAACCCCAGCGAGTTCCTGAGGTTCTCTTCGCAACTCAAGAAATACCCCCTGCTTCCCGCCAAAACTCTAGAAACTCCACAAAATTATCCCCTCAATGAGAGATGAGGTAATTTTACGCTACAGAATCTCAAGAGATATTCCACAGTCCCGCTTGAAAGGCAAAAGGGTACTTGACACAATTTATGTCACTCAGAAAGTTCCCTAACATCTGTCCCCATTGGAGAGGATTACACACTTTATGGACTCAACTCGAGAAGAGGCCCTATTCCCTTTAGAGGGCTCGAGAGTAATCCGGAAGTTCCCCTTCCAGCACAAATGGGGACCTGACTTCCCTGACGTAACTCGAGTGAGTTCCTGGGGTCCCCATCCCAACTCGACAAGTACCCCCAGCTTCCCGCCGCAATTTGAGAAACAGCACAAAATTTTCCCCTTCATGCGAGAGGAGGAAATTTTGCGCTGCATAATCTCCAGAGAAGTCCCACATTCAAGCCTGAAAGGCAAAAGGGTACTCGACTCCCATTTTGTGACTCATAATGTTCCCTAACATCCGTCCTCTTTAGAGAGGAGAACAACTTATGGACTCAAATTGAGAAGAGGCATTATTCCCATATAAAGGCTCAAGAGCAATCAGGAAGTTCCCCTTCCAAAACTAAAGGGGACTTGACTTCCCTGAACCAACCTGAGAGAGTTCCTGATGTCCCCATTGCAATTCCAGAATTACCCCCAGCTTTCGGCCGCAACTCGAAAAACACAACAAAGTTATTCCCTGAATACGAGATGAGGAAATTTTGTAGTGCAGAACTGAAGGGAAAATCCACATTCCCACTTGAAAGGCAAAAGGGTACTTGACTCCCTTTACGCGATTCAGAAACTTCCCTCAAACAGACGTCCCCATTGGAGAGGAGAACACATTTATGGGCTCAAATCGAGAAGCGGCCCTATTCCCTTTTAATGGCTCGAGAGTAATCCAGAATATCCCCGTCCAACAAAAAGTGGGACATGACTTCCCTGAAGCAACCCGAGCAAGTACCTGAGGTCCCCGTCGCAACTAGAGTAGTACCCCCAACTTCCCGCCGCAACTCGAGAAATACCACAAAATTATACCCTCAATGCGAGATGAGGAAATTTTGTGCTGCAGAATCTAAAGAGAAAACCCACATTCCCGCTTTAAAGGCAAAAGGGTACTTGACACCCTTTATGTGACTCAGAAAGTTCCCTCACACAGCCGTTCCCATTGGAGAGGAGAACAGGCTTTATGGACTCAATTCGAGATGAGCCCCTAATCCAATTTAACGGCTCGAGAGTAAACCGGAAGTTCCCAATCCAACACAAAAGGGGACCTGACTTCACTGAAGCAACCCGAGCAAGTTCCTGAGGTCCCCGTCGCAACTCGAGAAGTACCCCCATCTTCCCACCACAACTCCAGAAACACCACAAAATTATCCCCTCAAGGCGAGATGAGGAAATTTTGCGCTGCACAATCAAGAGTAATTTCACATTTCCGCCTGAAAGGGAAAAGGGTACTTGACACACTTTATTCAGTTCAGTTCAGTTCAGTCGCTCAGTCACGTCCGACTCTCCGCGTCCCCATGAATCACTGTTCGTCAAGCCTCCCTGTCCATCACCAACTCCTGGAATTCACTCAAGCTCATGTCCACAGAGTCGGTGGTTCTATCCAGCCATCTCATTCTCTGTTGTCCCCTTCTCCTCCCGCCCCCAACCTTTCCAAGCATCAGAATCTTTTCCAGTGAGTCAACTCGTCACCTAACGTGGCCAAAGTATTGCAATTTCAGCTTTAGCATCAGTCCTTCCAATGACCACCCAGGATTGATCTCCCTTAGAATGGACTGGTTGGATCTTCTTGCAGTAAAAGTGACTCTCAAGAGTCTTCTCCAACACCACAGTTCAAAACCATCAATTATTCGGCGATCAGCTTTCTTCACAGTCCAACTCTCACATCCATACATGACCACGGGTAAAACCATAGCCTTGACTAGACGGACCTTGGTTGGCAAAGTAATGTCTCTACTTTTTAATATACCATCAAGGTTGGTCATAAGTTTCCTTCCTAGGAGTAAGCGCCTTTTAATTTCATGGCTGCAATCAGCATCTGCAGTGATTTTGGAGCCCAAAAATTAAAGTCTGACACTATTTCCTCTGTTTTTCCAACTATTTCCAGTGAAGTGATGGGACCAGATTCCATGACCTTTGTTTTCTGAATGCTGAGCTTCAAGTCAACCTTTTCACTCTCCTCTTTCACTTTCATCAAGAGGCTTTTGAGTTCCTCTTCACTTTCTGCCCTAAGGGTGGTGTCATCTGCATATCTGAGGTTATTGATATTTCTCCCAGCAGTCTTGATTCCAGCTTGTTCTTCTCCCAGCCCAGCATTTCTCATGATGTACTCTGCATATAAGTTAAATAAGCAAGGTGACAATATACAGCCTTGACGTAATCCTTTTCCTATTTGGAACCAGTCTGTTGTTCCATGTACAATTCTGAGTGTTGCTTCCTGACCTGCATACAGGTTTCTCAAAGGCAGCTCAGGTGGTCTGAGATTCCCATCTCTTTCAGAATCTTCCACAGTTTATTGTGATCCACACAGTCAAAGGCTTTGGCATCGTCAATGAAGCAGAAATAGATGGTTTTCTGGAACTCTCTTGTTTTCTCCATGATCCAGCGGATGTTGGCAATTTGATCTCTGGTGCCTCTGCCTTTTCTAAAACCTGCTTGATCATCTGGGAGTTCACGGATCACATATTACTGAGGCCTGACTTGGAGAATTTTGAGCATGTCTTTATTAGCGTGTGAGATGAGTGCAATTGTGCGGTAGTTTGAGCATTCTTTGGCATTGCCTTTCTTTGGGATTGGAATGAAGACTGACCTTTTCCAGTCCTGTGGTCACTGCTGAGTTTTCCAAGTTTGTTGGCATATTGAGTGCAGCACTTTCACAGCATCATCTTTCAAGATTTGAAAGAGCTCAACTGGAATTCCGTCACTTCCACTAGCTTTGTTCGTAGTGATGATTTCTAAGGCCCACTTGACTTCACATTCCAACATGTCTGGCTCTAGGTCAGTGATCACATTCTCGTGACTATCCTGGTCGTGAAGATCTTTTTTGTACAGTTCTTCTGTGTAATCTTGCCACCTCTTCTTAATATCTTCTGCTTCTCTTAGGTCCATACCATTTCTGTACTTTATCGAGCCAATCTTTGCATGAAATGTTCCCTTGGAAACTCTCATGTTCTTGAAGAGATCGCTTGTCTTTCCTATTCTTTTGCTTTCCTCTATTTCTTTGCATAGATCAGTGAGGAAGGCTTTCTTATCTCTCCTTGCTATTCTTTGGAACTCTGCATTCTAATGCTTATATCTTTCCCTTTCTCCTTTGCTTTTCACTTCTCTTCTTTTCACAGCAATTTGAAAGGCCACCTCAGACTGCCATTTTGCTTTTTTTGCATTTCTTTTCCATGGGGATGCTCTTGGTCCCTGTCTCCTGTACAATGTCACGAACCTCCATCCAGAGTTCATCAGGCACTCTATCTATCAGATCTAGTCCCTTAAATATATTTCTCACTTCCACTGTATAATCATAAGGGATTTGATTTAGGTCATATCTGAATTCTCTAGGAGTTTTCCCTACTTTCTTCAATTTAAGTCTGAATTTGGCAATTAGGAGTTCATGATCTGAGCCACAGTCAGCTCCTGGTCTTGTTTTTGCTAACTGTATACAGCTTCTCTGTCTTTGGCTGCAAAGAATATAATCAATCTGATTTTGGTGTTGACCATGGTGATGTCCACGTGTAAAGTCTTCTCTTGTGTTGTTGGAAGAGGGTGTTTGCTATGACCAGTGCGTTCTCTTGACAAAACTCTATGAGCCTTGGCCCTGCTTCATTCCGTTCTCCAAGGCCAAATTTGCCTGTTACTCCAGGTGTTTCTTGACTTTCTCCTTTTGCATTCCAGTCCCCTATAATGAAAAGGACATCTTTTTTGGGTGTGAGTTCTAAAAGGTCTTGTAGGTCTTTGGCTTCTTCAGTGTTACTGGTTGGGGCATAGGCCTGGATTACTGTAATGTTGAATGGTTTGCCTTGGAAACGAACAGAAATCATTATGTCGTTTTTAAGATTGCATCCAAGTACTGCATTTCGGACTCTTTTGTTGACCATGATGGCTACTCCATTTCTTCTAAGGGATTCCTGCCCACAGTAGTAGATATAATGGTCATCTGAGTTAAATTCACACATTCCAGTCCATTTTAATTCACTGATTCCTAGAATGTCTATGTTCACTCTTGCCATCTCCTATTTGACCACTTACAATTTGCCTTCATTCATGGACATAACATTCCAGGTTCCTATGCAATATTGCTCTGTACAGCCCCGAACCTTGCTTCTATCACCGGTCACATCCACAACTGGGTACTGGTTTTGCTTTTGCTCCATCCCTTCATTCCTTCTAGAGTTATTTCTCCACTAATCTCCAGTAGCATACTGGGCCCCTACCGACCTGGGGAATTCCTCATTCAGTATCCTGTCATTTTGCCCTTTGATAGTGTTCATGGGGTTCTCAAGGCAGGTATACTGATGTGGTTTGCCATTCCCTTCTCCAGTGGACCACATTCAGCTGTGGTCCATGTGATCAGATCAACTAGATTCCTGTGATTATGATTTCAGTGTGTCTGCCCTCTGATGCCCCCTCGCAATACCTACCATCTGATTTGAGTTTCTTTTACCTTGAGTGTGGGCTATCTCTTCACAGCTGCTCCAAGAAAGCGCAGCTGCTGCACCTTACCTTGGGTGAGGGGTATGTCCTCAAGGCTGCCCCTCCTGACTTTGAAGGTGAGTAGCTCCTCTCGGCCCTCCCCCGCACAGCCACCGCCTATTGAACGTGGGGTACCTCCTCTTGGCCACCTGCCCTGGCCTCAGGCGTGGGGTAACTCCTCATGGCCCCGCATTTTGCATGGTTGGTTGCTCCAGGGCCTGTGTCTCTAGTGTCTGCGCGGGCGGGGCCAGTGCCTGTTGCGTCTGAGCGGGCGGGGCGGGCGTCTCTTGCAACTGCACTGGCTGGGAAGGCATCTCTCCCATCTGCGCGGGCGGGGCCGGGTACTCTTATGTCTGAGCGGGAGGGGCCAGCGATTCTCGGGTCTGCGCAGGCGGGGCCGGTACTCTTGCGTCTGCACGGGTGAGGCCGGATTCTCTCGCGACTGCGCGGGCGGGGCCTGGGTCTCTCGCATCTGCGCGGGAGGGATCAGGGACTCTAGGGTCTGAGCCGGCGGGGAAGGCGACTCTCGCGTCTGCGCGGGCGGGGGCAGTGTCACTCGCATCTGTGGAGAAGAGGCCTGGGGCTCGCGGGTCTCCACGGGTGGGGCCTGTGTCTCTCGCCTCTGCGCAGGCAGGGCTGGCGACTCTGGCGTCTGCGCGGGTGGGGGCGGTGTCTCTTCCATCTGGGCAGGCAGGGAAGACTTCTCTTGCGTCTGCTCGGGAGGGGACGGCATCTCTTGCATCTGCGCCTCCGGGTGAGACTCAGAAAATTCCCTCACACAGTTGTCCCCATTGGAAAGTAGAACACACTTTATAGTCTCAACTGGAGATGAGTTCCGATTCCCATTTAATGTCTCGAGAGTAATCCGGAAGTTCCCCTTCCAACACAAGAGGGGACCTGACTTCCCTGAAGCAACCCGAGCGAGTTCCTGAGGTCCCCGTCGCAACTCGAGAAGTACCGCCAGCTTCCTGCCGAAACTCGAGAAACACCACAAAATTATCCCCTGAATGCGAAATGAGGAAATATTGCCCTGCAGAATCTCAAGAGAAATACCACATTCCCTCTTGAAAGGCAAAATAGTACTTGACACCCTTTTTGAGACTTAGAAAGCTCCTTCACACAGCTGTACCATTTGAGAGGAGAACACACTTTATGGAATCATTTCAAGATGAGATCTATTCCCATTTAACGGCTCCAGAGTAAACCGGAAGTTCCCCTTCCAACACCAAATGGGACCTGACTTCCCTGAAGAAACCCAGCGAGTTCCTGAGGACCCCAGTGCAATTCGAGAAGTACACAAAGATTCCCGCCGCAACTCGAGAAACACCACAAAATGCGAGATGAGGAAATTTTGCGTTGCAGAATCTCAAAAGAAATACCACATTCCCTCTTGAAAAGCAAAAGGGTACTTGACACCATTTATGCGACTAAGAAATTTCACTAACATCACTCCCCATTGGAGAAGAGAACACACTTTATGGACTCAATTCGAAATGAACCCTATTACAATTTAACGCCTCGAGAGTAAACTGGAAGTTCCCCTTCCAACACCAAAGGGGACCTGACTTCCCTGAAGCAACCCAAGCGAGTTTCTGAGGTCACCGGCGCAACTCGAGATGTAACCCCTGCTTCCGGCCACAACTTGAGAAACAGCACAAAATTATCCCCTCATAGTGAGATGAGGATATTTTGCGCTGCAGAATCTCAGGAGAAATACCAGATTCCCTCTTGAAAGGCAAAAGGTAAAGGACACCCTTTATGTGACTGAGAAATTTCACTAACATCAGTCCCCATCGGAGAGGAGAACACACTTTTTGGACTCAATTCCAGATGAGCCCCTATTCCCATTTAATGGCTCGAGAGTAAACCAGAAGTTCCCGTTCCAACACAAAAGGGGAACTAACTTTCCTGAAGCAAACCCAGCGAGTTCCTGAGGTCCCTGTCGCAACTCGAGAAGTACCCCCAGCTTCCCGCGGCAACTGGAGAAACTCCACAAAATTATCCCCTCAAAGCAAGATGAGGAAATTTGGCACTGCAGAATCTCAAGAGAAATACCATATTCCCTCTTCAAAGGAAAAAGGGTACTTGACACCCTTTATTCGACTCATATATATCACTAACATCAGTCCCCATTGGAACACACTTTATGGACTCAATTCGAGATGAGCCCATATTCCCATTTAACGGCTTGAGAGTAAACCGGAAGTTCCCCTTCCAACAAAAAAGGGGACCTGATTCCCTGAAGTAACCCGAGCGAGTTTTTGAGGTCCCCTTCGTAACTCGTGATGTACACCTTGCTTCCCGGCGCAACTCGAGAAACACCACAAAACTATCCCCTCAATGCGAGAGGACGATATTTTGTGCTGCAGAATTTCAAGAGAAATACCACATTCCCCCTCGAAAGGCAAAAGAATACTTGACACCCTTTATGGGACTGAGAAATGTCGCTAACATCATTCCAAAAGGAAAGGAGAACACACTTGATGGACTCAATTCGAGATGAGACCCTATTCGCATTTAACGGCTACAGATTAAACCGGAAGTTCCCATTCAACACCAAAGGAGACCTGACTTCCCTGAAGCAACCCGAGAGAGTTCCTGAGGTCCCCGTCGCAACTAGAGAAGTACCCCCAGCTTCCTGCCGAAGCTCAATAAACACCACAAAATTATCCCCTCAATGCGAGATGAGGATATTTTGCGATGCAGAATCTCAGGAGAAATACCACAATCCCTCTTGAAAGGCACAATATAAAGGACACCTTTTATGTGACTCAGTAATTTCACTAACATCAGTCCCCATTGGAGAGGAGAACACACTTTATGGACTCAATTCGAGATGAGCCCCTATTCCCATTTAACAGCTCGAGAGTAAACGGGATGATCCCCTTCCAACACAAAATGGGACCTGACATCCCTGAGGCAACCCGGGCGAGTTCCAGAGGTCCCCATCGCAACTCGAAAAGTACCCCTTGCTTCCTGCCACAACTCGAGAAACACCACATAATTATCCCCTCAATGCGAGATGAGGAAATTTTGCACTGCAGAATCTGAAGAGGAATACCACCTTCCCTCTTGAAAGGCAAAAGGGTACTTGACACCCTTTTTGCGACTCAGAAAGTTCCCTCACACGGACGTCCCCATTGGACAGGAGAATACACTTTATGGACTCAATTCGAGATGAGACTCTATTCCCATTTAACGGCTACAGATTAAACCGGAAGTTCCCATTCCAACACCAAAGGGGACCTGATTTCCCTGAAGCAACCCGAGAGAGTTACTGAGGTCCCCGTCGCAACTAGAGAATTACACCCAGCTTCCTACTGCAGCTCGATAAACACCACAAAATTATCCCCTCAATGCGAGATGAGGAAATTTTGCGATGCAGAATCTCAAGAGAAAAACCACATTCCCTCTTGAAAGGCAAAAGGGTACTTGACACCCTTTATGCGACTCACAAAGTTCCCTCACACAGCCGTTCCCATTGGACAGGAGAACACACTTAATGGACTCAATTCCAGATGAGCCCCTGTTCTAATTTAACCGCTAGAGAGTAAACCGGAAGTTCCCCTTCCAACACTAAAGGGGAACTAACTTCCCTGAAGCAACCGGAGCGATTTCCTGAGGTGTCTGTCGCAACTCGAGACGTTACGCAAGCTTCCCGCCGCAACTCGAGAATCGCCACAAAATTTTCCCTTCAATGCGAGGTGAGGAAATTTTGCGCTGTAGAATCTCAAGAGAAATATCACATTCACTCTTGAAAGGCAAAATGGTACTTGACACCATTTAGGTGACTGAGAAATTTCAATAACATCAGTCCGCATTGGAGAGAACACACTTTATGGATTCAATTAGAGATGAGCCCCTATTCCCATTTAACGCTTCGAGAGTAAACTGGAATTTTCCCTTCCAACACAAAATGGGACCTAACATCGCTTAGGCAACCCTAGCGAGTTCCAGAGGTCCACATCGAAACTCGAGAAGTACCCCCTGATTCCTGCCCCAATTCTAGAAACACCACATAATTACCCCCTCAAAGCAAGATAAGGAAATTTTGCGCTGCAGAATCTCAAGAGAAAAACCACATTCCCTCTTGAAAGACAAAAGTGTACTTGACACCCTTTATGCGACTCAGAAATTTCTCTAACATCAGTCCCCATTGGAGAGGAGAACACACTTTATGGACTCAATTCGAAATGAGCCCCTATTCCTATTAACGGCTCGTGAGTAAACCGGAAGTTCCCTTTCCAACACAAAATGGGATCTGACATCCCTGAGGCAACCCGAGCGAGTTCCAGAGGTTCTCATCGCAACTCGAGAAATACACACTGCTTCCTTCAGTAACTCGAGAAACACCACACAATTATCCCCTAAATGCGATGAGGAAATTTTGCGCTGAAGAATCTCAAGAGAAATACCACATTCCCTAATGAAAGGCAAAAGGGTACTTGACACCCTTTATGCGACTCAGAAAGTTCCCTCACACTGCCTTCCCCATTGTAGAAGAGAACACACTTTATGGACTCAATTGGAGATGAGACCCTATTACCATTTAAGGGCTACAGAGTAAACCGGAAGTTCCCATTCCAACACCAAAGGGCTCATGACTTCCCTGAAGCAACTCGAGAAAGTTCCTGAGGTCCCCGTTGCAACTCGAAAAGTACACCCAGCTTCCTGCCTCAACTCGAGAAACACCACAAAATTATCCCCTCAATGCCAGATGAGGAAATTTTGTGCTGCAGAATCTCAAGAGAAATACCACATTCCCTCTTGTAAGGCAAAAGGGTACTTGACACCCTTTATGCGACTCAGAAGATTCCCTCTCACAGCCGTTCCCATTGGACAGGAGAATACACTTTATGGACTGAAATCGAGAAGAGATCCTATTCCCTTTAAAGGGCTCAAAAGTCATAAGGACGTTCCCTTTCCAGAACAAAAGGGGACTTGACTTCCCTGAAATAACTGGAGTGACTTCCTGACGTCTCCGTTGCACGTTGAGAATACCCCCAACTTACCGTCGCAATTCGAGAAACACAACAATATTATCCCCTCAATGCGTGATAAGGAAAATTTGCAATGCAGAATCTCAAGAGAAATCCCACATTCCCGCTTGAAAGGCAAAAGGGTACTTGACTCCCTTTATGTGACTCAGAATGTTCCCTAACATCCGTCCACAGTGGAGAGGAGATCACAATTTATGGACTGAAATCGTGAAGAGGCAATAATCCATTTTAACGGCTCGAGAGTAACCAGGAAGTTCCCCTTCCAACACAAAAGGGGACTTGAATTCCCTGAAGCAACCCTAGCGACTTCCTGATGTTCCCTTTGCAAATCCAGAAGTACCCACACCTTCCCATCGCAACTAAAGAAACACGATAAAATTATCCCCTCAATGAGAGATGAGGTAATTTGGTGCAGCAGAATCTCAAGAGAAATCCCACATTCCCGCTTGAAAGGCAAAAGGGTACTTGACACACTTTATGCCACTCAGAAATTTCCTTAACATCCGTCCCCATTGGAGAGGAGAACACACTTTATGGATTAAACACGTGAAGATGCTCTATTCCAATTAAAGAGCTAGAGAGTAACACGGAAGTTCCCCTTCCAGCACAAAAGGGGACCTGAATTCCCTGAAGTAACTTGAGTGAGTCGCTGAGGTCCGCGTGGCAACTTGAGAAGTACCGCCAGCTTCCCACCGCAATTCGAGAAACACCACAAAATTATCCGCCCAGTGCGAGATGAGGAAATTTTGTGCTGCAGAATCAAGAGAAATCCCACATTCCCGCTTGAAAAGTAAAAGGGTACTTGACTCCCTTTAGGCCACTCAGAATGTTCCCTAACATTCGTCGTCAAGGAGAGGAGAACACAATTTATGCACTGAAATCGAGAGGAGGCAATATTAAGTATTAAGGGCTCGAGAGTAATCCAGAAGTTCCCCTTCAAGCACAAAAGGGGACCTGACTTCCCTGAAGCAACACGTGTGAGTTCCTGAGGTCCCCCTTGCAACTCCAGTAGTACACACAGCTTCCCGCCGCAATTCGAGAAATACCACAAAATTATCCCCTCAATGCGAGATGAGGAAATTTTGTGTGGCAGAATCTCAAGAGAAATCCCACACTCATGCTTGAAAGGCAAAAGGGTACTTGACTCCCTTTATGCGACTCAAAATGTTCCCTAACATCCGTCCTCAGTGGAGAGGGGAACACACTTTATGGACTCAAATCAAGAGAGGCAATATTTCCATTTAACGGCTCGAGAGTAATCCGAAAGTTCTCCTTCCAACACAAAAGGGAACTTGACTTCCCTTAAACAAATCGAGCGAGTACCTGTGATCCCAGTCGCAACTCGAGAAGTACCCCCTGCTTCCCACCGAAACTCCAGAATCATCACAAAATTGTCCCCTCAATGTGAGATGAGGTAATTTTGCGCTGCAGAATCTCAAGTGAAATACCACATTCCCGCTTGAAATGCAAAAGAGTACTTGACACACTTTGTGTCATTCAGAATGTTCCCTAACTTCCGTCCCCACTGGAGAGGAGAACACACTTTATGGATTCAACACATGAAGACGCCCTATTCCAAATAAAGGGCTAGAGAGTAATCCGGAAATTCCCCTTCCAGCAAAAAAGGGGACCTGACTTCCCTGAAGCAACAGGCGTGAATTCTTGAGGTCCCCCTCGCAAATCCATAGTGCACCCAGCTTCCCACCGCAATTTGAGAAATACCACAAAATTATCCCCTCAATGTGAGATGAGGAAATTTTGAGCTGCAAAATCTCAAGAGAAATCACACATTCCCGCTTGAAAGGAAAAAGGGCACTCGACCCCCATCATGTGACTCAGAATGTTCCATAACATCCGTCCTCAGTGGAGAGGGGAACACAATTTATGGCCTCAAATCCAGTAGAGGCAATATTCCCATTTAACGACTCAAGAGTAACCTGGAAGTTCCCCTTCCAACACAAAAGGGGACTTGACTTCCCTGAAGCAACCCTAGCGAGTTCCTGACGTTCCATTCGCAAATCCAGAAGTACCCCAGGCTTCCCGCAGCAAAAAAGAAACACCAGAATATTATCCGCTCAATGCGAGAAGCGGAAATTTTCCGCTGTAGAATCTCAAGAGAAATCCCACATTCCCGCTTGAAAAACAAAAGAGTACTTGATACATTTATGCGACACTGAATGTTCACGAACATCCGTCCTCCGTGGAATGGAGAATACACTTTATGGACTCAAAACGAGAAGAGACAATATTCACATTTAACGGCTCCAGAGTAATCCGGAAGTTCCCCTTCCAACACAAAAGGGGACTTGACTTCCCCGAATCAATTGGAGCGAGTTCCTGAGGTTCCCCTCGCAAATCGAAAAGTACCCGCTGCTTCCTGCCGCAACACGAGAAACACCACAAAATTATCCCCTCTTTTCGAGATGAGGTAAATTTGCACTGCAAGATCTCAAGAGAAATCCCACATTCCCGCTTGAAAGGAAAAAGGGTACTTGACACACTTTATGCCACTCAGAAATTTCCCTAATATAAGTCCCCATTGGAGAGGAGAACACTCTTTATGGACTCAACTCGAGAACAGGCCCTATTCCCATTAAAGGTCTCAAGAGTAATCCGGAAATTCCTTTCCAGCACAAAAGGGGACCTGACTTCCCTGAAGTAACTCGAGGGAATACCTGAGGTCCCCGTCGCAACTGGAGATGTACCCCCTCTTCCCGCCCCAACTGGAGAAACATCACAAAATTATCCCCTTGATGGGAGATGAGGAAATTTTGCGCTGCAGAATCTTAAGAGAAATCCCAATTTCCTGCTTGATAGGCATAAGGGTACTTGACACATTTCACGCGACTCAGAATGTGCCCTAACATCCGTCCACATTGAAGAGGAGAACACATTTTATAGACTCAATGCGAGATAGGCCCAATTCCCATTAAAGGGCTGGAGAGTAATCTGGAAGTTTCCCATCCAGCAGAAAAGGGGACCTGACTTCCCTGAAGAAAGCCGAGCGAGTTACTGAGGTCGCAGTTGCAACTCGAGAAGTATCCCCAGCTTCCCGCTGCAATTCGAGAAACACCACAAAATTATCCGCTCAATGCAAGATGAGGAGATTTTGCCCTGGAGAATCTCAAGGGAAATCCCACATTCCCGCTTGAACGGCAAAGGGTACTTGACTCCCTTTATTCGACATAGAATGTTCCCTAACATCAGTCCTCAGTGGAGAGGAGAACACACTTTATGGACCCAAATCGAGAAGAGGTAATATTACCAATTAACGGCTCGAGAATAATCCGGAAGTTCCCCTTCCAACACAAAAGGGCACTTTACTTCTCTGAAGCAATTCGAGAGAGTTCCTGAAGTCCCCGTCCCAACTCGAGAATTACCCCCTGCTTCCCGCTGCAACTGCAGAAACACCACAAAATTATCCCCTCAATGGGAGATGAGGAAATTTTGCACTGCAGAATCTCAAGAGAAATCCCACAATCCCTCTTGAAAGGAAAAAGGGTACTTGACACACTTTATGACACTCAGGAAGTTCCCTAACATCCGTCTCCATTGGAGAGGAGAACACACTTTATGGATTCCACTCGAGAAGATGCCCTATTCCCATTAAATGGCTTGAGCGTAATCCGGAAGTTGCCCTTCCAGCACAAAAGGGGACCTGCCTTCCTTGAAGTAACTCGAGTGAGTTCCTGACGTCCCCGTCGCTTCTCCAGAAGTACCCCCAGCTTTCTGCCGCAAATAGTGAAACACCACAAAATTATCCCCAAAATGCGAGATGAGGAAATTTTGCGCTGCAGAATCTCAAGAGAAATACCACATTCCCTCTTGAAAGGCAAAAGGGTACTTGACAACCTTTATACGACTCAGAAAGTCCCCTCACACAGCCGTCCCCATTGGACAGGAGAACACATTTTATGGACTCAATTCGAGATGAGCCCCTATTCCCATTTAAAGGCTCTAGAGTAAACCGGAAGTTCCCCTACCAACACCAAAGGGGACCTGACTTCCTGAAGCAACCCGAGCGAGTTCCAGAGGTCCCCGTCGCAACTCGAGCAGTACCCCCAGCTTCTAGCCGCAAGTCGAGAAACACCAAAAAATTATCCCCTCAATGCGAGATGAGGAAATTTTGAGTTGCAGTATCTCAAGAGAAAAACCACATTCCCTCTTGAAAGGCAAAAGGTACTTGACACCCTTTATGCGACTCACAAAGTTCCCTCACACAGCCGTTCCCATTGGACAGGAGAACACACTTAATGGACTCAATTCCAGATGAGCCCCTGTTCTAATTTAACGGCTAGAGAGTAAACCGGAAGTTCCCCTTCCAACACTAAAGGGGAACTAACTTCCCTGAAGCAACCGGAGCGATTTCCTGAGGTGCCTGTCGCAACTCGAGACGTTACCCAAGCTTCCCGCCGCAACTCGAGAATGGCCACAAAATTTTCCCTTCAATGCGAGGTGAGGAAATTTTGCACTGTAGAATCTCAAGAGAAATACCACATTCACTCTTGAAAGGCAAAATGGTACTTGACATCATTTAGGTGACTGAGAAATTTCAATAACATCAGTCCGCATTGGAGAGAACACACTTTATGGATTCAATTAGAGATGAGCCCCTATTCCCATTTAACGCTTCGAGAGTAAACTGGAATTTTCCCTTCCAACACAAAATGGGACCTAACATCGCTGAGGCAACCCTAGCGAGTTCCAGAGGTCCCCATCGAAACTCGAGAAGTACCCCCTGATTCCTGCCCCAACTCTAGAAACACCACATAATTACCCCCTCAAAGCGAGATAAGGAAATTTTGCGCTGCAGAATCTCAAGAGAAAAACCACATTCCCTCTTGAAAGACAAAAGTGTACTTGACACCCTTTATGCGACTCAGAAATTTCACTAACATCAGTCCCCATTGGAGAGGAGAACACACTTTATGGACTCAATTCTAAATGAGCCCCTATTCCTATTAACGGCTCGTGAGTAAACCGGAAGTTCCCTTTCCAACACAAAATGGGATCTGACATCCCTGAGGCAACCCGAGCGAGTTCCAGAGGTTCTCATCGCAACTCGAGAAACACACCCTGCATCCTTCAGTAACTCGAGAAACATCACACAATTATCTCCTAAATGCGATGAGGAAATTTTGCGCTGAAGAATCTCAAGAGAAATCCGACATTCCAGCTTGAAAGGCAAAGGGTACTTGACACATTTTGTGCCACTCAGAAAGTTCCCGACATCTGTCCCCATTGGAGTGGAGAACACACTTTATGGATTCCACTCGAGAAGAGGCCCTATTCCCATTAAAGTGCTGGAGAGTGTTCCGGAAGTTCCCCTACCAGCACAAGAGGGGACCTGACTTCCCTGAAGTAACTCGAGTGAGTTGCTGAGGTCCCTGAGGCAACTCGAGAAGTACACCCTGCTTCCCGTCGCAACTCGAGAAACACCACAAAATTAACCCCCACAATATGAGATAAGGAAATTTTGCGCTGCAGAATCTCAAGAGAAATCACACATTCCCGCTTGAAAGGAAAAAGTGTACTTTACACACGTTATGCCACTCAGAAAGTTCCCTAACATCCGTCCCCAGTTGAGAGGAGAACACTCTTTATGGACCCAACTCGAGAAGAGACCCTATTTCCATTAAAGGACTCAAGAGTAATCCGGAAGTTCCTTTCCAGCACAAAAGGGGTCCTGACTTCCCTGAAGTAACTCGAGGGAATTCCTGAGGTCCCCGTCACAACTCGAGATGTACCCCCTGCTTCCCGCCCCAACTGGAGAAACATCACAAAATTATCCCCTTGATGGGAGATGAGGAAATTTTACGCTGCAAAATCTTAAGAGAAATCCCACCTTCCCGCTTGAAAGGCACAAGGGTACTTGACACATTTCATGCCACTCAGAATGTTCCCTAACATCCGTCCCCATTGAAGATGAGAACATATTTTATAGACTCAACACGAGATAGGCCCTATTCCCATTAAAGGGCTGGAGAGTAATCTGGAAGTTTCCCATCCAGCAGAAAAGGGGACCTGACTTCCCTGAAGAAAGCCTAACAAGTTCCTGAGGTCCCCGTTGCAACTCGAAAAGTACCCCCAGTTTCCCGCTGCAATTCGCAAAAAACCACAAAATTATCCCCTCAATGCAATATGAGGAAATTTTGCCCTGGAGAATCTCAAGGGAAATCCCACATTCCCGCTTGAAAGGCAAAGGGTACTTGACTCCCTTATGCGACATAGAATGTTCCCTAACATCAGTCCTCAGTGGAGAGGAGAACACATTTTATGGACTCAAATCGAGAAGAGGTAATATTCCCAATTAATGGCTCGAGAATAATCCGGAAGTTCCCCTTCCAACACAAAAGGGGAATTGACTTCCCTGAAGCAATCCGAGAGAGTTCCTGAAGTCCCCGTCCCAACTCGAGAATTACCCCCTGCTTCCCGCCGCAACTGCAGAAACACCACAAAATTATCCCTTCAATGGGAGATGAGGAAATATTGCGCTGAAGAATCTCAAGAGAAATCCCACATTCCCGCTTGAAAGGCAAAAGAGTACTTGAATTCCTATATGCGACTCAGAAAGTTCCCTCAAAAGCCGTCCGCACTGGACAGGAGAAGACACTTTATGGACGCAATACGAGATGAGCCCCTATTTCCATTTAATGGCTCGAGAGTAAATCGGAAGTTCCCCTTCTAACAAAAAAGGAGACCTGACTTCCGAGAAGCGACCTGACTGAGTTTGAGTTCCCGGTTGGAACTCGAGAAGTAGACCCAGCTTCCCGCCTCAAATAGAGAAACAACACAAAATTATCCCCTCAATGCCAGATGAGGAAATTTTGGGCTGCAGAATCTCAAGAGAAATACCACATTCCCGCTTGAAAGGCAAAAGGGTACTTGACACAGTTTATGCGACTCAGAAAGTACCCTCACACAGCCGTCCACATTGGAGAGGACAACACACTCTAACCCTCAATTAAAGATGAGACCCTATTCCCATTTAACGGCTAGAGAGTAAACCAGAAGTTCCCCTTCCAACACCAACGGGGACCTGACTTCCCTGAAGCAACCCGAGCGAGTTCCTGAGGTCCCCGTCGCAACTCGAGATGTACCACCAGCTTCCCGTGGCAAATCGAGATACACCAAAATATTATCCCCTCAGTGCGAGATGAGGAAATTTTGCGCTGCAGAATCTCAAGAGAAATAATACATTCCCTCTTGAAAGGCAAAACGGTACCTGACACCATTTTCGCGACTCAGAAATTTCACTAACATCAGTCCCCATTGGAGATGAGAACACACTTTATGGACTCAATCGGGATGAGCCCCTATTGTCATTTAACGGCTGGAGAATAAACAGGAAGTTCCCCTGCCAACACCAAAGGGGACCTGACTTCCCTGAAGCAACACGTATGATTTCCTGAGGTCCTCCTCGCAACTCCAGTAGTACACCCAGCTTCCCGCCGCAATTCGAGAAATACCACAAAATTATCCCCCCAAAGCGAGATGAGGAAATTTTGTGCGGCAGAATCTCAAGAGAAATCCCACACTCATGCTTGAAAGGCAAAAGGGTACTTGACTCCCTTTATGTGACTCAAAATGTTCCCTAACATCCGTCCTCAGTGGAGAGGGGAACACACTTTATGGACTCAAATCAAGAGAGGCAATATTTCCATTTAACGGCTCGAGAGTAATCCGTAAGTTCGCCTTCCAACACAAAAGGGAACTTGACTTCCCTAAAACAAATCGAGCCAGTACCTGTGATCCCAGTCGCAACTCGAGAAGTACCCCCTGCTTCCCGCCGAAACTCCAGAATCATCACAAATTGTCCCCTCAATGTGAGATGAGGTAATTTTGCGCTGCAGAATCTCAAGTGAAATACCACATTCCCGCTTGAAATGCAAAAGAGTACTTGACACACTTTGTGTCATTCAGAATGTTCCCTAATTTCCGTCCCCATTGGAGAGGAGAACACACTTTATGGATTCAACACATGAAGACGCCCTATTCCAAATAAAGCGCTAGAGAGTAATCCGGAAGTTCCCCTTCCAGCAAAAAAGGGGACCTTACTTCCCTGAAGGATCTCGAGTGAGTCGCTGAGGTCCGCGTCGCAACTCGAGAAGTACCCCCAGCTTCCCGACGCAATTCGAGAAACACCACTAAATTTTCCCCTCAAAGCAAGATGAGGAAATTTTGTGCTGCAGAATCTCAAGAGAAATCCCACATTCCTGCTTAAAAAGTAAAAGTGTACATGACTCCTTTAGGTGACTCAGAATGTTCCCTAACATCTGTCCTCAAGGAGAGGAGAACACCATTTATGCAATGAAATCGAGAGGAGGCAATATTCCCTATTAAGGGCTCGAGAGTAACCCAGAAGTTCCCTTTCCAACACAAAACGGGGCTTGACTTCCCTGAAGCAACCCTAGCGAGTTCCTGACGTTCCCTTCCCATATCCAGAAGTACCGCCGGCTTCCCGCCGCAACCAAAGAAACACCACAATATTATGCACTCAATGCGAGGTGAGGAAATTTTGCGCTGCAGAATCTCAAAAGAAATCCCACATTCCCGCTTGAAAGGCAAAGGGGTACTTGATACCCTTTATACGACTCTGACTGTTCCCTAAAATCCGGCCACTTTGGAGTGGAGAACACACTTTATGGACTCAACTAGAGAAGAGGCAATATTCCCATTTAATGGCTCGAGAGTAACCTGGAAGTTCCCCTTCCAACACAAAAGGGGACTTGACTTCCCTGAAGCAATTGGAGCGAGTTCCTGAGGTTCTCCTCGCAAATTGAAAAGTACCCACTGCTTGCCACCGCAACACGAGAAACACCACAAAATTATCCCCTCTATGCGAGATGAGGTAATTTTGGGCTGCAGGATCTCAAGAGAAATCCCACATTCCCGCTTGAAAGGCAAAAGGGTACTTGACACACTTTATGCAAGTCACAAATTTACGTAAAATCCGTCCCCATTGGAGAGGAGAACACACTTTATGGATTCAACATGTGAAGACGCCCTATTCCTATTAAAGGGCTAGAGAGTAATCCGGAAGTTCCCCTTCCAGAAAAAAAGGGTACCTGACTTCCCTGCAGTAACTCGAGTGAGTTACTGAGGTCCAGTCACAACTGGAGAAGTACCCCAAGCTTCCCGCCGCAATTCGAGAAACACCACAAAATTATCCCCTCAAAGCGAGATGAGGAAATTTTGTGCTGTAGAATCTCAAGAGAAATCCCACGTTCACGCTTGAAAGTCAAAAGGGTATTTGAATCCCTTTATGTGACTCAGAATGTTCACTAACATCCGTCCTCAGTGGAGAGGAGAACACACTTTATGGACTCAATTCAAGATGAGCCAATATTCCCATTTAACGGCTCAAGAGTAAACCGGAAGTTCCCCTTCCAACACAGAAGGGGACCTGACTTCCCTGAAGCAATCCGAGTGAGTTCCTGAGGTCCCAGTTGCAACTCGAGAAGTACCCCCAGCTTCCCGCCGCAACTCGAGAAACGCCACAAAATTATCCCCTCAATGCGAGATGAGGGAATTTTGCGCTGCAGAATCACAAGAGAAATCCCCCATTCCCGCTTGAAAGGCAAAAGCGTACTTGACACACATTATTCGACATAGAATGTTCCCTAACATCAGTCCTCAGTGGAGAGGAGAACACACCTTATGGACTCAAATCGAGAAGAGGTAATATTCCCAATTAACGGTCCGAGAATAATCCGGAAGTTCCCCTTCCAACACAAAAGGGCACTTTACTTCTCTGAAGCAATTCGAGAGAGTTCCTGAAGTCCCCGTCCCAACTCGAGAATTACCCCCTGCTTCCCGCTGCAACTGCAGAAACACCACAAAATTATCCCCTCAATGGGAGATGAGGAAATTTTGCGCTGCAGAATCTCAAGAGAAATCCCACAATCCCGCTTGAAAGGCAAAAGGGTACTTGACTCCCTTTATGCGACTCAAAATGTTCCCCAACATCCGTCCTCAGTGGAGAGAACACACTTTATGGACTCAAATCGAGAAGAGGCAATATTCCCATTTAATGGCTTGAGAGTAATCCGGAAGTTCCCCTTCCAACACAAAAGGGGACTTGACTTCCCTGAAGCAACCTGAGCGAGTTCCTGAGGTCCCCATCGCAACTCGAGACGTACCCCCTGCTTCCCACCGCAACTGGAGAAACATCACAAAATTTTCCCCTCACTGTGAAATGAGGTAATTTTGCGCTGAAGAATTTCAAGAGAAATGCCACATTTCCACTTGAAAGGCAAAAGGGTACTTGACACACTTTATGCCACTTAGAAAGTTCACTAAAGTCCTTCTCCATTGGAGAGGAGAACACACATTTGGACTCAATTTGCGAAGAGGCCCTATTCCCATTAAAGGGCTCGAGAGTGTTCCGGAATTTGCCCTCCCAGCACAAAAGAGGACCTACCTTCCCTGAAGCAACCCGAGCGAGTTCCTGAGGTCCCCATCAAAACTCAAGAAGTACCCCTGCTTCCCGCAGCAATTCCAAAAACACCACAAAATTATCCCGTCAATACGAGATGAGGTAATTTTGCGCTGCAGAATCTCAGAAGAAATCCCACATTCCCCCTTGAAAGGCAAAAGGGTACTTGACTCCCTTTATGCGACTCAGAAAGTTCCCTAGCATCAGTCCCCATTGGAGAGGAGAACACACTTTATGGACTCAACTGGAGAAGAGGCCCTATTCCCATTAAAGTGTTCGAGAGTGTTCCGGAAGTTCCCCTTCTAGCACAAAAGGGTACCTGCCTTCCCTGAAGCAATCCGAGCGAGTTCCTGAGGTCCCATCGCAAGTCCAAAAGTATCCCCTGCTCCCCGTCGCAATTCGAGAAACACCACAAAATTATCCCCTCAATGCGACATGAGGAATTTTGCGCTGCAGAATCGCAAGAGAAATCCCACATTCCCGCTTGAAAGGCAAAGGGTACTTGACTCCCTTTATGAGACACAGAATGTTCCCTAACATCCGTCCTCAGTGGAGAAGAGAACACACTTTATGGACTCAACTAGAGAAGAGTCCCTATTTTCCTTAGAAGGCTCTAGAGAAATTCGGAAGTTCCCCTTCCAACACAAAAGTGGACCTGCCTTCCCTGAAGTAACTCGAGTGAGTTCCTGAGGTCCCCGTCGCACCTCGAGATGTACCCCCAGATTCACGCAGCAATTTGTGAAACACCACAAAATTAATCCCTAAATGGGAGATGAGGAAAGTTTGCGCTGCAGAATCTCAAGAGAAATACTATATTCTCGCTTGAAACGCAAAAGGTTACTTGACTCAATTTATGAGACTCAGAATGTTCGATAACATCTGTCCTCAGTGGAGAGGAGAAGACACTTTATGGACTCAAATCGAAAAGAGGCAATATTCCCATTTAATGGCTTGAGAGTAATCGGAAAGTTCCCCTTCCAACAAAAAAGTGGACTTCAGTTCCCTGTAGCAACCAAGCGAGTTCCTGAGGTTCCCGTGGCAACTCGAGAAGTACCCCCAACTTTGACCCGCAATTCGAGAATCACCCCAAAATTAATTCCTCAATGCGAGATGAGGGAATTTTGCGCTGCAGAATCTCAAGAGAAATTCCAAATTCCAGCTTGAAAGGCAAAAGGTTACTTGACTCCCTTTATGTGAATCAGAATGTTCCCTAACATCCTTCCTCAGTGGAAAAGAGAACTCACTTTGTGGACTCAAATGGAGAAGAGGCCCTATTTACCTTAGAGGGCTCTAGAGTAATCCGGAAGTTCCCCTTCAAACAGAAATGGGGACCTGCCTTCCCTGAAGGAATTCGAGTGAGTTCCTGAGGTCCCAGTCGGTCACAACTCGAGAAGTATCCCCAGCTTTCCACCGCAATTCGAGAACACTACAAAATTAATCCTTCAATGCGAGATATGGAAATTGTGGGCTGCAGATTCTCAAGACAAAATCCACATTCGGGCTTGAAAGGAACAGGGTACTTGACTCCCTTTATGCGAATCAGAAAGTTCCCTAACATCCGCCCCATTGGAAAGGAGAACACGCTTTAGGGTCTCAATTCGTGAAGAGGCCCTATTCCCTTTAAAGGGCTCGAGAGTAATCTGTAAGTTCCCCTTCCAGCAAAAAAGGGGACCTGTCTTCCCTGAAGTAACTCGAGTGACTTCCTGAGGTCCCCGTCGAAACTCAAGATGTACCCCCAGATTCACGCAGCAATTCGTGAAACACCACAAAATTAATCCCTCAATGCGAGATGAGGAAATTTTGCGCTGCAGAATCTCAAGAGAAATACTATATTCCCGCTTGAAATGCAAAACTTACTTGACTCCCTTTATGAGACTCAGAATGTTCAATAACATCTGTCCTCAGTGGAGAGGAGAACACATTTATGGACTCAAATCGAAAAGTGGCTATATTCCCATTTAATGGCTTGAGAGTAATCGGGAAGTTCCCCTTCCAACACAAAGGGGACTTGACTTCCCTGAAGCAACCCGAGCGAGTTCCTGAGGTCACCGTGGCAACTCGAGAAGTATCCCCAGCTTTCCACCGCAATTCGAGAATCACCCCAAAATTAATTCCTCAATGCGAGATGAGGGAATTTTGTGCTGCAGAATCTCAAGAGAAATCACACATTCCGACTTGAAAGGAAAAAGGGTACTTGACTCCCTTTATGCGACACAGAAAGTTCCCTAACATCCATCCCCATTGGAAAGGAGAACCCACTTTATGGATTCAATTTGAGAAGAGGCTCTATTCCCTTTAAAGTGCTCGAGAGTAATCCGGAAGGTCACCTTCCAGCACAAAAGGGGACCTGCATTCCCTGAAGTAACTCGAGTGAGTCCCTGAGGTCCCCATCGCAAATCGAGATGTACCCCCAGATTCACGCAGCAATTCGTGAAACACCACAAAATTAATCCCTCAATGCGAGATGAGGAAATTTTGCGCTGCAGAATCTCAAGAGAAATACCACATTCCCGCTTGAAACGCAAAAGTTTACTTGACTCCCTTTATGAGACTCAGAATGTTCAATAACATCTGTCCTCAGTGGAGGGGAGAACACACTTTATGGACTCAAAACGAAAAGAGGAAATATTCCCATTTAATGGCTTGAGAGTAATCGGGATTTTCCCCTTCCAACACAAAAGTGGACTTGACTTCCCTGATGCAATCCGAGCGAGTTGCTGAAGTCCCCGTCGCAACTCGAAAAGTACCCCCTGCTTCCATCCGCAATTCGAGAAACACCACAAAATAAATTCCTCAATGTGAGATGAGGGAATTTTGCGCTACAGAATCTCAAGAGAAATCCCACATTCCCGCTTGAAAGGCTAAAATGTACTTGACACACTTTATGTCACTCAGAAAATTCCCTAACATCCGTCCCCATTGGAGAGGAGAACACAATTTATGGACTCAACTCGAGAAGAGACCCTATTCCCATTAAAAGGTTCGAGAGGGATCCGGAAATTCCCCTTGCAGCAAAAAGGGGACCTGCCGTCCCTGAAGTAGCTCGAGAGAGTTCCTGAGGTCCACGTCCATTGCTACTCGAGAAGTACACCCAGATTCCCGCCGCCTTTTCAGAAAAATCACAAAATTAATCCTTCAATTCGAGATGAGGAAATTTTGCGATTCTGAATCTCAAGAGATTCCCACATTCCCTCTTGAAAGGCAAAAGGTTACTTGACTTTATTTATGCGAATCAGAATGTTTCCTAACATCCTTCCTCAGTGGAGAAGAGAACGTAATTTATGGACTCAAATCTAGAAGAGGCCCTATTTACATTAGAGGGCTCTAGTGTAACCCGGAAGTTCCCCTTCGAACAGAAATGGGGACCTGCCTTCCCGAAGTAACTCGAGTGAGTTCCTGAGGTCCCCGTCGCAACTCGACTTGTACCCCTAGACTCATGCAGCAATTCGTGAAACACCACAAAATTAATCCCTCATTGCGAGATGAGGAAATTTTGCGCTGCAGAATCTCAAGAGAAATCCCACATTCCGGCTTGAAAGGCAAAAGGGTACTTGACTCCCTTTATGCAACTCAGAATGTTTCCCAACATCCGTCCTCAGTTGAGAGAACACACTTTATGGATTCAAATCGAGAAGAGGCAATATTCCCATTTAATGGCTTGAGAGTAATCCGGAAGTTCCCCTTCCAACAGAAAAGTTGATTGACATCCCTGAAGCAACCTGAGCGAGTTCCTGAGGTCCCCATCGCAACTCGATACGTACCCCATGCTTCCCACCGCAACTCGAGAAACATCACAAAATTATCCTCTCACTGCGAAATGAGGTAATTTTGAGCTGAAAGATCCAAGAGAAATCCCACATTTCCACTTGAAAGGCAAATGGGTACTTGACACACTTTTGCCACTTAGAAAGTTAACTAACGTCTGTCCACATTGGAGAGGAGAACACTCATTTGGACTCAATTTGAGAAGAGGCCTTATTCCCATTAAAGGGCTTGAGAGTGTTCTGGAATTTGCCCTCCCAGCACAAAAGGGGACCTGCCTTCCCTGAAGCAACCCGAGCGAGTTCCTGAGGTCCCCATCAAAACTCAAGAAGTACCCCTGCTTCCCCCAGCAAGTCAAGAAACACCATAAAATTATCCCCTCAATGTGAGATGAGGTAATTTTGGGCTGCAGAATCTCAAGAGAAATCCCACATTCCCGCTTGAAAGGCAAAACGTTACTTGTCTCGCTTTATGCGAATCAGAATATTTCCTAAAATCCGTCCTCAGTGAAGAAGAGAACATACTTTATGGACTCAACTCTAGAAGAGGCCCTATTTACATTAGAGGGCTCCAGAGTAATCCAGAAGTTCCCCTTCGAACAGAAATGGGGACCTGCCTTCCCTGAGTTAATTCGAGTGTGTTCCTGAGGTCCCAGTCCGTCGCAACTCGAGAAGTACCCCCAGCTTACTGCCGCAATTCGAGAACACCACAAATTTAACCCCTCAATGCGAGATGAGGAAATTTTGCACTGCAGAATCTCAAGAGAAATCACATTCCCGCTTGAAAGGCAAAAGGGTACTTGACTCCCTTTATGCGACTCAAAATGTTCCCCAACATCCGTCCTCAGTGGAGAGAACACACTTTATGGACTCAAATCGAGAAGAGGCAATATTCCCATTTAATGGCTTGAGAGTAATCCGGAAGTTCCCCTTCCAACACAAAAGGGGACTTGACTTCCCTGAAGCAACCTGAGCGAGTTCCTGAGGTCCCCATCGCAACTCGAGACGTACCCCCTGCTTCCCACCGCAACTGGAGAAACATCACAAAATTTTCCCCTCACTGTGAAATGAGGTAATTTTGCGCTGAAGAATTTCAAGAGAAATGCCACATTTCCACTTGAAAGGCAAAAGGGTACTTGACACACTTTATGCCACTTAGAAAGTTCACTAAAGTCCTTCTCCATTGGAGAGGAGAACACACATTTGGACTCAATTTGCGAAGAGGCCCTATTCCCATTAAAGGGCTCGAGAGTGTTCCGGAATTTGCCCTCCCAGCACAAAAGAGGACCTACCTTCCCTGAAGCAACCCGAGCGAGTTCCTGAGGTCCCCATCAAAACTCAAGAAGTACCCCTGCTTCCCGCAGCAATTCCAAAAACACCACAAAATTATCCCGTCAATACGAGATGAGGTAATTTTGCGCTGCAGAATCTCAGAAGAAATCCCACATTCCCCCTTGAAAGGCAAAAGGGTACTTGACTCCCTTTATGCGACTCAGAAAGTTCCCTAGCATCAGTCCCCATTGGAGAGGAGAACACACTTTATGGACTCAACTGGAGAAGAGGCCCTATTCCCATTAAAGTGTTCGAGAGTGTTCCGGAAGTTCCCCTTCTAGCACAAAAGGGTACCTGCCTTCCCTGAAGCAATCCGAGCGAGTTCCTGAGGTCCCATCGCAAGTCCAAAAGTATCCCCTGCTCCCCGTCGCAATTCGAGAAACACCACAAAATTATCCCCTCAATGCGACATGAGGAATTTTGCGCTGCAGAATCGCAAGAGAAATCCCACATTCCCGCTTGAAAGGCAAAGGGTACTTGACTCCCTTTATGAGACACAGAATGTTCCCTAACATCCGTCCTCAGTGGAGAAGAGAACACACTTTATGGACTCAACTAGAGAAGAGTCCCTATTTTCCTTAGAAGGCTCTAGAGAAATTCGGAAGTTCCCCTTCCAACACAAAAGTGGACCTGCCTTCCCTGAAGTAACTCGAGTGAGTTCCTGAGGTCCCCGTCGCAACTCGAGATGTACCCCCAGATTCACGCAGCAATTTGTGAAACACCACAAAATTAATCCCTAAATGGGAGATGAGGAAAGTTTGCGCTGCAGAATCTCAAGAGAAATACTATATTCTCGCTTGAAACGCAAAAGGTTACTTGACTCAATTTATGAGACTCAGAATGTTCGATAACATCTGTCCTCAGTGGAGAGGAGAAGACACTTTATGGACTCAAATCGAAAAGAGGCAATATTCCCATTTAATGGCTTGAGAGTAATCGGAAAGTTCCCCTTCCAACAAAAAAGTGGACTTCAGTTCCCTGTAGCAACCAAGCGAGTTCCTGAGGTTCCCGTGGCAACTCGAGAAGTACCCCCAACTTTGACCCGCAATTCGAGAATCACCCCAAAATTAATTCCTCAATGCGAGATGAGGGAATTTTGCGCTGCAGAATCTCAAGAGAAATTCCAAATTCCAGCTTGAAAGGCAAAAGGTTACTTGACTCCCTTTATGTGAATCAGAATGTTCCCTAACATCCTTCCTCAGTGGAAAAGAGAACTCACTTTGTGGACTCAAATGGAGAAGAGGCCCTATTTACCTTAGAGGGCTCTAGAGTAATCCGGAAGTTCCCCTTCAAACAGAAATGGGGACCTGCCTTCCCTGAAGGAATTCGAGTGAGTTCCTGAGGTCCCAGTCGGTCACAACTCGAGAAGTATCCCCAGCTTTCCACCGCAATTCGAGAACACTACAAAATTAATCCTTCAATGCGAGATATGGAAATTGTGGGCTGCAGATTCTCAAGACAAAATCCACATTCGGGCTTGAAAGGAACAGGGTACTTGACTCCCTTTATGCGAATCAGAAAGTTCCCTAACATCCGCCCCATTGGAAAGGAGAACACGCTTTAGGGTCTCAATTCGTGAAGAGGCCCTATTCCCTTTAAAGGGCTCGAGAGTAATCTGTAAGTTCCCCTTCCAGCAAAAAAGGGGACCTGTCTTCCCTGAAGTAACTCGAGTGACTTCCTGAGGTCCCCGTCGAAACTCAAGATGTACCCCCAGATTCACGCAGCAATTCGTGAAACACCACAAAATTAATCCCTCAATGCGAGATGAGGAAATTTTGCGCTGCAGAATCTCAAGAGAAATACTATATTCCCGCTTGAAACACAAAACTTACTTGACTCCCTTTATGAGACTCAGAATGTTCAATAACATCTGTCCTCAGTGGAGAGGAGAACACATTTATGGACTCAAATCGAAAAGTGGCTATATTCCCATTTAATGGCTTGAGAGTAATCGGGAAGTTCCCCTTCCAACACAAAGGGGACTTGACTTCCCTGAAGCAACCCGAGCGAGTTCCTGAGGTCACCGTGGCAACTTGAGAAGTACCCCCAACTTCCAGCCGCAATTCGAGAATCACCCCAAAATTAATTCCTCAATGCGAGATGAGGGAATTTTGTGCTGCAGAATCTCAAGAGAAATCACACATTCCGACTTGAAAGGAAAAAGGGTACTTGACTCCCTTTATGCGACACAGAAAGTTCCCTAACATCCATCCCCATTGGAAAGGAGAACCCACTTTATGGATTCAATTTGAGAAGAGGCTCTATTCCCTTTAAAGTGCTCGAGAGTAATCCGGAAGGTCACCTTCCAGCACAAAAGGGGACCTGCATTCCCTGAAGTAACTCGAGTGAGTCCCTGAGGTCCCCATCGCAAATCGAGATGTACCCCCAGATTCACGCAGCAATTCGTGAAACACCACAAAATTAATCCCTCAATGCGAGATGAGGAAATTTTGCGCTGCAGAATCTCAAGAGAAATACCACATTCCCGCTTGAAACGCAAAAGTTTACTTGACTCCCTTTATGAGACTCAGAATGTTCAATAACATCTGTCCTCAGTGGAGGGGAGAACACACTTTATGGACTCAAAACGAAAAGAGGAAATATTCCAATTTAATGGCTTGAGAGTAATCGGGAAGTTCCCCTTCCAACACAAAAGTGGACTTGACTTCCCTGTAACAGCCAGAGCGAGTTCCTGAGGTCCCCGTGGCAACTCGAGAAGTACCCCCAACTTCCAGCCGCAATTCGAGAATCACCCCAAAATTAATCCCTCAATGCGAGATGAGGAAATTTTGTGCTGCAGAATCTCAAGAGAAATCCCACATCCCCGCTTGAAAGGCAAAAGGGTACTTGAATCCCTTTATGCGAATCAGAATGTTCCCTAACATCCCTCCTCAGTGGAGAAGAGAACACAGTTAATGGACTCAACTGGAGAAGAGGCCCTATTTACATTAGAAGGCTCTAGAGTAATTCGGAAGTTCCCCTTCCAACAAAAAAGTGCACCTGCTTTCCCTGAAGTCACTCGAGTTAGTTCCTGAGGTCCCAGTCCGTCGCAACTCGAGAAGTACCCCCAGCTATCCGCTACAATTCGACAACACCCCAAAATTAATCCCTCAATGCGAGATGAGGAAATTTTGGGCTGCAGCATCTCAAGAGAAATCCCACATTCCCGATTGAAAGGCAAAAGGGTACTTGACTCCCTTTATGCGACTCAGAATATTCTCCAACATCCGTCCTCAGTGGAGAGAAGAAACTTTATGGACTCGAATCAAGAAGAGACAATATTCCCATTTAATGGCTTAAGAATAATCCCGAAGTTCCCCTTCCAACACAAAAGGGGACTTGACTTCCCTGAAGCAACCTGAGCGAGTTCCTGAGGTCCACATCGCAACTCGAGATGTACTCCCTCCTTACCAACGCAACTCGAGAAACATCACAAAGTTATCCCCTCAATGGGAGATGAGGTAATTTTGCGCAGCAGAATCACAAGAGAAATCCCACACTTCCGCTTGAAAGGCAAAAGGGTACTTGACACACTTTATGCCACTTAGAGAGTTACCTAACATCAGTCCCCATTGGAGAGGAGAACACACTTTATGGACTCAACTCGAGAAGAGGCCCTATTCCCATTAAAGTGTTCGAGAGTACTCCGGAAGTTCCCCTTCTAGCACAAAAGGGTACCTGACTTCCCTGAAGCAACACGAGCGAGTTCCTGAGTTCCCAATTCCAAGTCCAAAATACAACCTGCTTCCCGTCGCAATTCGAGAAACACCACAAAATTATCCCCTAATTGTGACATGAGGAAATTTTGCGCTGCAGAATCTCAAGAGAAATCCCACATTCCCGGTTGAAATGCAAAGGGTACTTGACTCCGTTTATGAGACTCAGAATGTTTCTTAACATCCAACCTCAGTGGAGAAGAGAACACACTTTATGGACTCAAATCGAGAAGAATCAATATTCCCATTTAAAAGCTCCAGAATAGTCCGGAATTTCCCCTTCCAACACAAAAGGGGACTTGACTGCCCTGAAGTAACCAGAGCGAGTTCCTGAGGTCCCCTTAGAGACTCCAGAAGTACCCCCAGCTTCCAGCAGCAAATAGAGAAACACCACAAAATTAATTCCTCAATGTGATATGAGGGAATTTTGTGCTGCAGAATCTCAAGATAAAATCCACAATCCCGCTTGAAAGTTTAAATTTACTTGACACACTTTATATCTCTCAGAAAGTTCCCTAACAATTGTTTCCATTGTAGAGGAGAACACACTTTATGGACTCAATTCGAGTAGAGGCCCAATTCCCATTAAAGGGCTCCAGAGTAATCTGGAAGTTCCCCTTCCAGCAAAAGGGGGACCTGCCTTCCCTGAAGTAAATCGAGTTAGTTTCTGAGGTCCCAGTCAATCGCAACTCGAGAAGTAACCCCAGATTCCCGCTGCATTTCTAGTAACACCACAAAATTATCGCCTCAATGCGAGATGAGGAAATTTTGCGCTGCAGAATCTCAAGAGAAACACTACATTCCCGCTTGAAAGGCCAAAGTTTACTTGACTTCCTTTATGCGAATCACAATGTTCCATAACATCCGTCCACAGTGGAGAGGAAAACACATTTAATGGACTCAAATCGAAAAGAGGCAACATTCCCATTTAATGGCTTGAGAGTAATCCGGAAGTTCCCCTTCCAACACAAAAGGGGACTTGACTTCCCTGAAGCAACCCTAGCGAGTTCCTGAAGTCCCTGTCGCAACTAGAGAATTACACCCAGCTTCCAGCCGCAATTCGAGAAACACCATAAAATTAATTCCTCAATGCGAGATGAGGGAATTTTGCGCTGCAGAATCTCAAGAGAAATCCCACATTCCCACTTGAAAGGCTAAAATGTACTTGAAACACTTTATGTCCCTCAGAAAGTTCCCTAACATCCGTCCCCATTGGAGAGGACAACACATTTTATGGACTCAAATGGAGAAGAGGCCCTATTCCCATTAAAGGCCTCGAGAGTGATCCGGAAGTTCCCCTTCCAGCAAAAAGGGGACCTGCCTTGCCTGAAGTAGCTCGAGTGAATTCCTTAGGTACCAGTCCATCGCAACTCGAAAAGTACACCGAGATTCCTGCCGCCTTTCGAGAAACATCACAAAATTAATCCCTCAATTCGAGATGAGGAAATTTTGTGATGCATAATCTCAAAAGATTCCCACATTCCCGCCTGAAAGGCAAAAGGTTACTTGACTCGCTTTATGCGAATCAGAATGTTTCCTAACATCCGTCCTCAGTGGAGAAGAGATCAAACTTTACGGACTCAACTCTAGAAGAGGCCCTATTTACATTAGAGGGCTCTAGAGTAATCCGGAAGTTCCCCTTCAAACTAAAATGGGGACCTGCCTTCCCTGAAGTAACTGGAGAGAGTTTCTCAGGTCCCCGTCACAACTCGAGATGTACCCCCAGATTCACGCAGCAATTCGTGAAACACCACAAAATTAATCCCTCAAAGCGAGATGAGGAAATTTTGGCTGCAGAATCTCAAGAGAAATACCACATTCCCGCTTGAAACGCAAAAGGTTACTTGACTCCCTTTATGAGACTCAGAATGTTCAATAACATCTGTCCTCAGTGGAGAAGAGATCACACTTTATGGACTCAAATCGAAAAGAGGCAATATTCCCATTAAAGGGCTCAAGAGTATTCTGGAAGTTCCCCTTCCAACACAAAAGTGGACTTGACTTCCCTGTAGCAACCCGAGCGAGTTTCTGAGGTCCCCGGCGTAACTCGAGAAGTACCCCGAACTTCCATCCGCAATTCGAGAAACACCACAAAATTAATTCCTCAATGCGAGATGAGGGAATTTTGCGCTGCAGAATCTCTAGAGAAATCCCACATCCCCACTTGAAAGGCAAAAGGGTACTTGACTCCCTTTATGCGAATCAGAATGTTCCCTAACATCCATCCTCAGTGGAGAGGAGAACACACTTTATGGACTCAACTGGAGAAGAGGCCCTATTTACATTAAAGGGCTCGAGAGTGATCCGGAAGTTCCCCTTCCAGCATAAAGGGGACCTGCCTTCCATGAAGAAGCTCGAGTGAGTTCCTTAGGTCCCCGTCAATCACAACTCGAAAAGTACACCCAGATTCCCGCCGCCTTTCGAGAAACATCAAAAAATTAACCCCTCAATTCGAAATGAGGAAATTTTACGATGCAGAATCTCAAGAGAAATTCCACATTTCCGCTTGAAAGGCAAAAGGTTACTTGACTCGCTTTATGCGATTCAGAATGTTTCCTAACATCCGTCCTCGGTGGAGAAGAGAACATACATTATGGACTCAACTCTAGAAGAGGCCCTATTTACATTAGAGGGCTCTAGAGTAATCCGGAAGTTCCCCTTCCAGCAGACATGGGGACCTGCCTTCCCTGAAGGAATTCGAGTGAGTTCCTGAGGTTCCAGTCCCTCGCAACTCGAGAAGTACCCCCAGCCTTCCGCCACAATTCGAGAACACTACAAAATTAATCCCTCAATGCGAGATGAGGAAATTTTGCGCTGCAGAATCTCAAGAGAAATCCCACATTCCGGATTGAAAGGAAAAAGTGTACTTGACTCCCTTTATGCGACTCAGAAAGTTCCCTGACATCCGTCCTCATTGGAGACGAGAACACACTTTATGGAATCAATTGGAGAAGAGGCCCTATTCCCTTTAAAGGGCTCCATAGTAATCCGGAAGTTCCCCTTCCAGCAAAAAGCGACCTGCCTTCCCTGAAGAAGCTCGAGTGAGTTCCTTAGGTCCCCATCCATCGCAACTCGAGAAGTACACCCAGATTCCCGCCGCCTTTCGAGAAACATCACAAAATTAATCCCTGAATTCGAGATGAGGAAATTTTACAATGCAGAATCTCAAGAGAAATCCCACATTCCCGCTTGAAAGGCAAGAGGTTACTTGACTCGCTTTATGCAAATCAGAATGTTTCCTAACATCCGTCCTCATTGGAGAAGAGAACATACTTTATGGACTCAACTCTAGAAGAGGCCCTATTTATATTAGAGGGCTCTAGAGTAATCCAGAAGTTCCCCTTCCAGCAGAAATGGGGACCTGCCTTCACTGAAGGAATTCGAGTGAGTTCCTGAGGTCCCAGTCCCTCGCAAGTCGAGAAGTCCCCCCAGATTTCCGCCGGAATTCGAGAACACTACAAAATAAATCCCT
This sequence comes from Moschus berezovskii, assembly GCF_049115385.1. Classification (NCBI taxonomy): domain Eukaryota; kingdom Metazoa; phylum Chordata; class Mammalia; order Artiodactyla; family Moschidae; genus Moschus; species Moschus berezovskii. The sequence continues at coordinate 1,620,834 of NC_142469.1, forward strand.
CAATGCGAGATGAGGAAATTTTGGACTGCAGAATCTCAAGAGAAATCCCACATTCCGACTTGAAAGGAAAAAGGGTACTTGACTCCCTTTATGCGACTGAGAAAGTTCCCTAACATCCGTCCCCATTGGAGAGGAGAACACACTTTATGGACTCAATTGGAGAAGAGGCCCTATTCCCATTAAAGGGCTCCATAGTAATCCGGAAGTTCCCCTTCCAGCCAAAAGGGGACCTACCTTCCCTGAAGTAACTCGAGTGAGTTTCTGAGGTCCCCGTCCATCGCAACACGAGAAGTACCCCCAGATTCCCGCCGCATTTCCTGTAACACCACAAAATTATCGCCTCAATGCGAGATGAGGAAATTTTGCGCTGCAGAATATCAAGGGAAACAGCACATTCCCGCCTGAAAGGCAAAAGGTTACTTGACTCCATTTATGCGACTCACAATATTCCATAACATCCGTCCTCAGTGGAGAGGAAAACACATTTAATGGACTCAAATCGAAAAGAGGCAATATTCCTATTTAATGGCTTGAGAGTAATCCGGAAGTCCCCCTTCCAACACAAAAAGGGACTTGACTTCCCTGAAGCAACCCTAGCGAGTTCCTGAGTTCTCCGTCGCAACTCGAGAAGTACCCCCAGCTTCCAGCCGCAATTCGAAAATCACCCCAAAATTAATTCCTCAATGCGAGATGAGGGAAATGTGCGCTGCAGAATCTCAAGTGAAATCCCACATTCCCGCTTGAAAGGCTAAACTGTACTTGAGACACTTTATGTCCCTCAGAAAGTTCCCTAACATCCGTCCCCATTGGAGAGGACAATGCACTTTATGGACTCAACTGGTTAAGAGGCCCTATTCCCATTAAAGGGCTCGAGAGTGATCCGGAAGTTCCCCTTCCAGCAGAAGGGGACCTGCCTTCCCTGAAGAAGCTCGAGTGAGTCCCTTAGGTCCCCATCCATCGCAACTCGAGAAGTACACCCAGATTCCCGCCACCTTTCGAGAAACATCACAAAATTAAACGCTCAATTCGAGATGAGGAAATTTTGCGATTCTGAATCTCAAGAGATTCCCACATTCCCGCTTGAAAGGCAAGAGGTTACTTGACTCGCTTTATGCGAATCAGAATGTTTCCTAACATCCGTCCTCAGTGGAGAAGAGAACATACTTTATGGACTCAACTCTAGAAGAGGCCCTATTTACATTAGAGGGCTCTAGAGTAACCCGGAAGTTCCCCTTCCAAAAGAAATTGGGAACTGCCTTCCCTGAAGGAATTCGAGTGAGTTCCTGAGGTCCCAGTCCCTCGCAACTCGAGAAGTACCCCCAGCTTTCCGCCGGAATTCGAGAACACCACAAATTTAATCCCTCAATGCGAGGTGAGGAAATTTTGGGCTGCAGAATCTCAAGAGAAATCCCACATTCCGGCTTGAAAGGAAAACGGGTAATTGACTCCCTTTATGCGACTCAGAAAGTTCCCTAACATCAGTTCCCATTGGAAAGGACAACTCACTTTATGGACTCAATTCGAGAAGAGGCCCTATTCCCTTTAAAGTGCTCGAGAGTAATCCGGAAGTTCCCCTTCCCTCACAAAAGGGGACCTGCCTTCCCTGAAGTAACTTGAGTGACTTCCTGAGGTCCCCGTCACAAATCGAGATGTACCCCCAGATTCACGCAACAATTCGTGAAACACCACAAAATTAATCCCTCAATGCGAGATGAGGAAATTTTGCGATGCAGAATCTCAAGAGAAATACTACATTCCCGCTTGAAACGCAAAACTTGCTTGACTTCCTTTATGAGACTCAGAATGGTCCCTAACATCCATCCTCAGTGGAGAGGAGAACATACTTTATGGACTCAAATCAAGAAGAGGCATTATTCCTATTTAACGGCTCGAGAGGAATCCGGAAGTTCCCCTTCCAACACAAAAGGGGACTTGACTTCACTGAGGCAACACGAGCGAGTTTCTGAGGTCCCCTTAGCAACCCAAGAAGTACCCCCTGCTTCCCGCCGCAACTCGAGAAACATCACAAAATTATCCCTTCAATGCGAGATGAGGTAATTTTGCGCTGCAGAATCGCAAGAGAAATACCACATTCCCCCTTGAAAGCAAAAGGGTACTTAACACACTTTATGCCACTCAGAAAAGTCCCTAACATCCGTCCCGATTGGAGAGGAGAACACACTTTATGGACTCCACTCGACACGACACGAGGACCTATTCCCATTAAAGGGATCGTGAGTAATCCGGATGTTCCCCATCCAGCACAAAAGGGGACCTGACTTCCCTTGACTAACTCGAGTGATTTCCTGAGGTCCTCGTCGCAACGTGAAAAGTAGCCCCAGCTTCCATCCTCCATTCGATAAACACCACAAAATTATCCCCTCAATGCGAGATGAGGAAATTTTGTCCTTCAGAATCTCTAGAGAAATCCCACATTCCCACTTGAAAGGCATAAGTGTACTTGACACTCTTTATGCCACACAGAAAGTTCCCTAACATCCGTCCCCATTGGAGAGGAGACCACACTTTATGGACTCATATCGAGTAGAGGCAATATTCCCCTTTAACCGATCAATAGTAATGCGGAATTTCCCCTTCCAACACAAAAGGGTACTTGAGTGCCCTGAAGCAACCTGAGCGAGTTCCTGAAGTCCCTGACGCAACTCGAGATTTACCCCCTGCTTCCCGCCGCAACTCTAGAAACGCCACAAAATTATCCCCTCAATGCGAGATGAGGTAATATTGCGCTGCAGAATCTCAAGACAAATCTCAAATTCCCGCTTGAAAGGCAACAGGGTACTGGACACACTTTCCCTAGCATCCGTCCCCATTGGAGAGGAGAACACACTTTATTGACTCAACTCGAAAAGAGGCATTATTCCCATTTAATCGCTCGAGAGTAATTCGAATGTATCGATTGTAACACAAAAGGGGAGTTGACTTCCCTGAAGCAACCGGGGCGAGTACCTCAGTTCTCCATCACAAATCGAGAAGTATCCCCTGCTTCCAGCCACAACTCCAGAAACACCACATAATTATCCCCTCAATGCGAGATGAGGTAATTTTGCGCTGAAGAATCTCAAGAGAAATCCCAAATTCCCGCTTGATAGGCAAAGGGGTACTTGACACACTTTATGCCATTCAGAAAGATCACTAAAATCCGTCCCCTTTGGAGAGGAGAACACACTTTTTGTACTCAAGTCGAGAAGAGGTCCAATTTCCATTGAACGTTTCGAGATTAATCACGAAATTCCCCTCCACCACAAAAGGGGACCTAACTTCCCTGAAGCAACATGAGCGAGTTCCTGACGTCCCCGTTGCAACTCAAGAAGTACACCCTGCTTTTCACCGCAACTCGACAAAAACCATCAAATTATCCCCTCAATGCGAGATGAGGTAATTTTGCGCTGCAGAATCTCAAGAGAAATCCCACATGCCTGCTTGAAAGGCAAAAGGGTACTTGACACACTTTATGCCACTTACAGTTCCCTAACATCTGTCCCCATTGGAGAGGAGAACACACTTTAAGGACTCAACTCGAGAAGAGGTCCTATTCCCATTAAAGGGTTCGAGAGTAACCGGAAGTTCCCCTTCCAGTACAAATGGGGACTTGACTTTCCTGAAGTAACGCGAGTGAGTTCCTGAGGTCCCTGTCGCAACTCGAGAAGTACCCACTGCTTCCCGCCGCAATTTGAGAAACACCACAAAATTATCCCCTCAATGCGAGATGAGGAAATTTTGTGATGCAGAATCTCAAGAGAATTACCACATTCCCTCGTGACAGGCAAAAAGGTACTTGACACCCTTCATTCGGCTCAGAAAGTTCCCTCACACAGCAGTGCCCATTGAAGAGGAGAACACACTTTAGGGACTCAGTTCGAGATGAGGACCGATTCCCACTTAACACCTCGAGAGTAACCGGAAGTTCCCCTTCAAACACAAAACGGGACCTGCCTTACCTGAAGAAACCCGAGCGAGTTCCTGAGGTCCCCAACGCAACTCGAGAAGTACCCCCAGCTTCCCGCTGCAACACGACATACACCACAAAATTATCACCTCAATGCGAGATGACGAAATTTTGCTCTGCAGAATCTCAAGAGAAATATCACATTCCCTCTTGAAAGGCAAAAGGGTACTTGACTCCCTTTATGCGACCATGAATGTTCCCTAACATTCATCCTCAGTGGAGAGGAGAACACTCTTCATGCACTCAAATCGAGAAGAGGCAATATTCCCATTTAAAGGCTTAAGAGTAATCAAGAAGTTCCCCTTCCAACACAAAAGGGGACTTGACTTCCCTGGAGCAACCCAAGAGAGTTCCTGAGGTTCCCGTTTCAACTCTAGAAGTATTCTAGAAGTTGTGTACTTCCCACCACAACTCGAGAAAAAACACAATATTATCCCCTTAATGAGACATGAGGTAATTTTGCGCTGCAGAATCTCAAGAGAAATCCCACATTAACGCTTGAAAGGCAAAGGGGAACTTGGCATACTTTATGCCCCTCAGAAAGTTCCTCAAAATCCGTCCCCATTGCAGAGGCGTACACAATTTATGAACTCAACTCCAGAAGAGCCCCTATTCCCTTAAAGGGCTCGAGAGTAATCCGGAAGTTCCCCGTCCAGCACAAAAGGGGACCTGACTTCCCTAAAGTAACTCCAGTGAGTTCCTGAGGTCCCCATTGCACGTCGAAAAGTACCCCCAGCATCCCTCCGCAATTCGAGAAACACCACAATATTATCCCCTCAAAGCAAGATGAGGAAAATTTGCCCTGAAGAATCTTCAGAGAAATCCCACATGCCCCCTTGAATGGCAAAAGGGTACTTGACTCCCTTTATGAGACTCAGAATATTCCCTAACATCCGTCCTCAGTGGATTGGAGAACACACTCTATGGACTCAAATCGAGAAGAGCAATATTCTCATTTAACATCTCCAGAGTAACCTGGATGTTCCCCTTCCAACACAAAAGGGGACTTGACTTCCCTGAAGCAACCCAAGCGAGTTCCTGAGGTTCCCGTTACAAATCGAAAACTACCCGCTGCTTCCCGCCGCAACATGAGAAACACCACAAAATTGTCCCCTCAATGCGATATGAGGTAATTTTGCGCTGCAGAATCTGAAGAGAAATCCCACATTCCCGCTTGAAAGGCAAAAGGGTACTTTACACACTTTATCCCATTCAGAAAGTTCCCTATCATCTGTCCCCATTAGAGAGGACAACTCATTTTATGGACTCAAATGGAGAAGAGGCCTATTCCCTTTAAAGGGCTGGAGAGTAATGCGGAAGTTCCCCGTCCAGCAAAAAAGGAGACCTGACTTCTCTGAAGTAACTCAAGTGAGTTTCTGAGGTCCCCGTCACACCTCAAAAAGTACCCCCAGCTTACCGCCGCAATTCGAGAAACACCACAAAATTATCCCCTCAATGCGAGATGAGGAAATTTTGCACTGCAGAATCTCAAGAGAAATCCCACATTCCCGCTTGAAAGACATAAGGGTACTTGACTCCCTTCATGCGACTCAGAATGTTCCCTAACATCCGTCCTCATAGGAGAGGAGAACATATTTTAAGGAGTCAAATCGAGAAGAGGCAATATTCCCATTTAACGGCTAGAGAGTAATCCTGAAATTCCCTTCCATCACAATTGGGGACCTGACTTCCCTAAAGTAACTCGACTGAGTTCCTGAAGTCCCCTTTGTAACTGGAGAAGTAACCCCTACTTCCCGCCTCAACTCCAGAAACACCACAAAATTATCACCTCCATGCGAGATGTGGTAATTTTGTGCTGCACAATCTCCAGAGAAATCCCACATTTCCGCTTGAAAGGCAAAAGGGTATTGACACACTTTATGCCACTCAGAAATTTCCCTAACATCCGTCCCCATTGGAGAGGAGAAAACACTTTATGGACTTAAATCGAGAAGAGGCCCTTTTCCCTTTAAAGGGCTCAAAAGTAATACGGACTTTCCCTTTCCAGCACAAAAGGGGACCTGACTTCCCTGAAGTAATTCGAGTGAGTACCTGAGGTCTGCGTAGCACCTCGAGAAGTACCCCCAGCTTCCCGCCGCAATTCGAGAAACACCAAAATATTATCCCCTCAATGCGAGATGAGGAAATTTTGCGCTGCAGAATCTCAAGAGAAATCCCTCATGCCCACTTGAAAGGCAAAAGGGTACTTGATTCCCTTTATGCGACTCAGAATGTTCCCTAACATCCGTCCTCAGTGGGTGGAGAACACACTATATGGACTCAAATCGAGAACAGGCAATATTCCCATTTAACGGATCGAGAGTAACCCGGAACTTCCCCTTCCAACACAAAAGGGGACTTGACTTCCCAGAAGCAAGCCTAGCGAGTTCCTGACGTTCCTTCGCAAATCCAAAAGTACCCCCGGCTTCCCGCCCCAACTAAAGAAACACGACAAAATTATCTCCTCAATGCGAGATGAGGTAATTTTGCGCTGAAGAATCTCAAGAGAAATCCCACATTCCCGCTTGAAAGGCAAAAGGTTACTTGACACACTTTATGCCACTCATAAAGTTCCCTAACATCGATCCCCTTTGGAGAGGAGAACACACTTTATGGATTCAACAGGAGAAAAGTCCCTATTCCAATTAAAGGGCTAGAGAGTAATCCGGAAGTTCCCCTTCCAGCACAAAAGGCGACCTGACTTCTCTGTAATAACTCAAGTGAGTTCCTGAGGTCCCCATCGCAATTCCAGTAGTACCCCCAGCTTCACACCAAAATTAGAGAAATACCACGAAATTATGCCCTCAATGCAGGAGGAGGAAATTTTGCACTGCAGGATGTCAAGATAAATCCCACATTCCCACTTGAAAAGAAAAACAGTACTTGATACCCTTAACGTGACTCAGAATGCTCCCTAACATCAGTCCTCAGTGGGTGGAGAACACATTTTATGGACTCAAATCGAGAAGAGGCAATATTCCCATTTAAAGGCTGGAGAGTAACCTGGAAGTTCCCCCTTCCAACACAAAAGGGGATTTGACTTCCCTGAAGCAACCTGAGCAAGTTCCTGAGGTCCCCGCACAACTCAAGAAGTACCCCAGCTTCCCGCCGCAATTCAAGAAACACCACAATTTTATCCCCTCAATGCGAGATGAGGAAATTTTGCGCTGCAGAATCTGAAGAGAAATCCCACATTCCCGCTTGATAATCAAAAGGGTAGTTGACACACTTTATGCCACTCAGAAAGTTCCCTAACAACCTTCCCCATTGGAGAGGAGAACACACTTTATGGATTTAACACGTGAAGACGCCCTATTCCAATTAAAGGGCTAGAGAGTAATCTGGAAGTTCCCCTTCCAGCACAAAAGGGGCCTTGACTTCCCTGAAGCAACCCGAGCGAGTTCCTGAGGTTCCCGTCGCAAATACAAATTACCCACTGCTTCCCTCTGCAACTCGAGAATCACCACTAAATTATCCCCTCAATGTGAGATGAGGAAATTTTGCGCTGCAGAATCTCAAGAGAAATCCTACATGCCCGCTTGAAAGGCAAAAGTGTATTTGACTCCCTTTATGTGACTCAGAATGTTCCCTAACATCAGTCCTCAGGGGAGAGGAGAACACACTTTATGGACTCAAATCGAGAAGAGGCAATATTTCCATTTAATGACTCAAGAGTAACCCGGAAGTTCCCTTTCCAACACAAAAGGGGACTTGACTTCCCTGAAGCAACCAGAGAGAGTTCCTGTCGTTCATTTCGCAAATCCAGACGTACTCCCAGCTTCCAGCCACAACTAAAGAAACATCACAAAATTATCCCCTCAGTGCGAGATGAGGAAAATTTGCGCTGCAGAATCTCAAGAGAAATTCCACATTCCCGCTTGAAAGGCATAAGTGTACTTGATACCGTTTAAAAGACTCAAAATGTTTTCTGACATCCATCCTCATAGGAGAGGAGAACATACTTTATGGACTCTAATTGAGAAGAGGCAATATTCCCATTTACAAGCTGGAGAGGAATCCGGAAGTTCACTTCCAGCACAAAAGGGGACCTGACTTCCCTGAAGTAACTCGAGTGAGTTCCTGAGGTCCCTGTGGCATCTTGAGAAATACCCCCAGCTTCCCGACTTAATTCGAGAAATACCACAAAATTATCCCCTCAATGTGAGATGAGGAAATTTTGCGCTGCAGAATCTGAAGAGAAATCCCACATTTCCTCTTGAAAGGCAAAAGGGTACTTGACTCCCTTTATGCGACTCAGAATGTTCCCTAACAACCGTCCTCAGTGGGTGGAGAACACACTTTATGGACTCAAACCGAAAAGAGGCAATATTCCCATTTATCAGCTCCAGAGTAATCAGGAAGTTCCCCTTCCAAACAAAAGGGGACTTGACTTCCCTGAAGCAATCAGAGCGATTTCCTGAGGTTACCGTCTCTACTCGAGAAGTACCCCCTTTTTCCTGCTGCAACTCGAGGAACACCACAAAATTATGCACTCAATGCGCGATGAGGAAATTTTGCGCTGCAGAATCTTAAGAGAAATCCCACATTCCCGCTTGAAAGGAAAAAGGGTACTTGATTCCGTTAAGCGACTCAGAATGTTTCCTAATATCCGTGCTCAGTGGAGAGGAGAACACATTTTATGGACTCAAATAGAGAAGAGGCAATATTCCCATTTAACAGCTGGAGAGTAATCCAGAAGTTCCCCTTCCTACACAAAAGGGGAATTGATTTCCCTGAAACAACCCGAGTGAGTGCCTGAGGTTCCCGTCGCAAATCGAAAAGTACCGCTGCTTCCGGACGCAACTTGAAAAACACCACAAAATTATCCCCTCAATGCGAGATGAGGTAACTTTGCGCTGCAGAATCTGAGGAGAAATCCCACATTCCCGCTTGAAAGGCAAAAGGGTACTTTACACACTTTATCCCATTCAGAAAGTTCCCTATCATCTGTCCCTATTGGAGAGGACAACTCATTTTATGGACTCAAATCGAGAAGAGGCCTATTCCCTTTAAAGGGCTGGAGAGCAATCCGGAAGTTCCCCTTCCACCACAAAAAGCGACCTGACTTCTCTGAATTAACTCAAGTGAGTTTCTGAGGTCCACATCGCAACTCCAGTAGTACCCCCAGCTTCCCGTCACAATTCGAGAAATACCACGAAATTATGCCCTCAATGTAGGATGAGGAAATTTTGCGCTGCAGTATCTCAAGAGAAATCCCACATTCCCACTTGAAAGGCAAAAAGGTACGTGATACCCTTAATACGACTCCAAATGTTCTCTAACATCCGTCCTCAGTGGGTGGAGAACACACTTTATGGACTCAAATCGAGAAGAAGCAATATTCCCATTTAAAGGCTGGAGAGTAACCTGGAAGTTCCCCTTCCAACACAAAAGGGGAATTGACTTCCTTGAAGCAACTTGAGCGAGTTCCTGAGGTCCCCGCGAAACTCAAGAAATACCCCCAGCTTCTCTGCACAACTCGAGAAACACCACAAAATTATTCCCTCAATGCGAGATGAGGAAATTTTGCGCTGCACAATCTCAAGAGAAATCCCACATTCCCGCTTGATAGGCAAAAGTGTACTTGACACATTTATGCCATTCAGAAAGTTCCCTAACATCGGTCCCCATTAGAGAGGAAAAAACACTTTATGATTTTATCAAGTGAAGACCCCCTATTCCAATTAAAGGGCTAGAGAATAATCCGGAAGTTCCCCTTCCAGCACAAAAGTGGACCTGACTTCCCTGAAGTAACTCGAGTGAGTTCTTGAGGTCCCCTCACACCTCGAGAAATACTCCCAGCTTCCCGCCGCAATTCGAGAAATACCACAATTATATCCCCTCAATGCGAAATGAGGAAATTTTGCACTGCAGAATCTCAAGAGAAATCCCACATTCCCGCTTGAAAGGCAAAAGGGTACTTGAACCCTTTATACGATTCAGAGTGTTCCCTAACATCCTTCCTCATGGGAGAGGGGAACACACTTTATGGACTCAAATGGAGAAGAGGCAATATTCCCATTTAACGGCTCGAGAGTAACCCGGAAGTTCCCCTTCCAACACAAAACTTGACTTGACTTTCCTGAAGCAACTCGAGCGAGTTCCTGAGGTCCCCGTCGCAACTCGAGAAGTACCCCCTGCTTCCCGCCGAAACTCAAGAATCATCACAAAATTGTCCCCTCAATGCGAGATGAGGTAATTTTGCACTGCAGAATCTCAAGAGAAATCCCACATTCCCGTTTCAAAGGCAGAAAAGTACTTGACACACTTTATGCCACTCAGAAAGTTCCCTAAAATCCAGCACGATTGGACAGGAGAAAACATTTTATGGACTCAACTCGAGAAGAGGCAGTTACCCCATTTAATGTCTAGAGAGTTATCCGGAAGTTCCCCTTCCAGCACAAAAGGGGACCTGACTTACCTGAAGTAACTCCAGTGAGTTGCTGAGGTCCGTGTCACAACTCGAGAATTACCCCCAGCCCCCGCCACAATTCGAGAAACACCACAGAATTATCACCTCAATGCGAGATGAGGAAATTTTGCGCTGTAGAATCTCAAGAGAAATCCCACCTTCCCGCTTGAAAGGCAAAAGAGTACTGGACTCCCTTTATGCGAATCAGAATGTTCCCTAACATCCGTCCTCAGTGGAGAGGAGAACACACTTTAAGGTCTCAAATGGAGAAGAGGCCATATACCCATTTTTTGACTCGCGAGTGATCCGGAAGTTCCCTTTCCACAACAAAAGGGGACCTGACATCCCTGAAGTAACTCTAGTCAGTACCTGAGGTCCCATTGGCAACTCGAGATGTACCCACAGCTTCCCGCCACAATTCGAGAAACATCACAAAATTATCCCCGCAATGCGAGATGAGGAATTTTTTCGCTGCAGAATCTCAAGAGAAAACCCACATTCCCTCTTCAAAGGCAAAAGGGTACTTGACTCCCTTTATGCGAATCAGAATGTTCCCTCACACAGCCGTCCCCTTTGGACAAGAGAACATACTTTATGGACTAAATTCGAGATGAGCCCCTATTCTCATTTAACGGCTGGAGAGTAAACCGGAAGTTCCCCTTCCAACACCAAAGGGGACCTGCCTTCGCTGAAGCAACCCGAGCCAGTTCCTGAGGTCCCCGTCGCATCTCGAGAAGTACCCCCAGCTTCCCCCCACAACTCGTGAAACACAACAAAATTATCCCCTCAATGCGAGATGAGGAAAATTTGCACGGCAGTCACTCTAGAGAAATACCACATTCCCTCTTGAAAAGCAAAAGGTTACTTGACACCCTCTATGCGACTCAGAAATTTCACTAACATCAGTCCCCATTGGAGAGGAGAACAACTTTATGGACTCAATTTGAGATGAGACCCTATTCCCATTTAACGGCTGGAGAGGAAACGGGAAATTCCACTTCCAATATCAAAGGGGACCTGACTCCCGTGAAGCAACCCGAGCAGGTTCCTGAGGTCACCGTCACAAATTGAGATGTACCCCCAGCTTCCCACCATAACTCGATAAAGACCACAAAATTACCCCTCTGTGTGAGATGAGCAAATTTTGCCCTGCAGAATCTCAAAAGAAATACCACATTTCCTCTTGAAAAGCAAAAGGGTACTTGAAAACCTTTATGCGACTCAGAAATTTCACTAACATCATTCCCATTGGAGAGGAGAACAGACTTTATGGACTCAATTCGAGATGAGCTCCTATTACAATTTAACGACTCAAGGGTAAACCGGAAGTTCCCCTTCCAACACATAAGGGGACCTCACTTCCTTGAAGCAACCCGAGCTAGTTCCTGAGGTCCCCGTCGCAACTCAAGAAGTACCCCCAGCTTCCCACCGCAACTCGAGAAACACCACAAAATTATCCCCTCAATGCGAGATGAGGAAATATTGCGCCGCAGAATCTCAAGAGACAAACCACATTCCCTCGTGAAAGGCAAAAGGGTACTTGACACCCTTTATGCGACTCAGAAAGTTCCCTCACACTGCCTTGCCTATTGGACAGGAGAGCACACTTTATGGACTCAATTCGAGATAAGGCCCTATTCCCATTTAACGGCTCGAGAGTAAAACGGAAGTTCCCCTTGCAACACAAGAGTGGACCTGACTTCCCTGAAGCATCCCGAGTGAGTTCCTGAGGTTCCCGTCGAAACTTGAGAAGTACCCCAAGCTTCCCGCCGCAACACTAGTAACACCACAAAATTATTGCCTCAATGCGAGATGAGGAAATTTTCGCTGCATAATCTCAAGAGTAATCCAACATTCCTGAGTGAAAGTCAAAAGGGTACTTGACACCCTTTTTGCGACTCAGAAAGTTCCCTCACACAGTCGTCCCCTTTGGAGAGGAAAATGCACTTTATGGACTCAATTCGAAATGAGGGAATATTCCCAATTATCGGCTCGAGAGTAAACCGAAGTTCCCCATCCAACACAAAAGCGGACCTGACTTCCCTGAAGCAACCCGAGCGAGTTCCTGAGGACTCTGTCGCAACTTGAGAAATACCCAGCTTCCAACCGCAATGCGAGAAACACCACAAAATTATCCCCTCAATGCGAGATGAGGAAATTTTGCCATGCAGAATCTCAAGAGAAATCCCACATTCCTTCTTGAAAGGCAACATGGTACTTGAAACCTTTTATGAAACTAAGAAAGTTCCCTAACAGAGCCGTCCCCATTGGAGAGGAGATCACACTTTAAGGACTCAATTCGAGATGAGACCCTTTTCCCATTTAATGGCTCCAGGGTAAACCGGAAGATCCCCTTCCAACACAAAAGGAGACCTGACTTCCCTGAAGCAACCCGAGCGAGTTCCTGAGGTACCCGTCTCACCTCTAGTAGTACCCCCAGCTTCCCGCCGCAATTCGGGAAACAATACAAAATTATCCATTCATGCGAGATGAGGAAAATCTGTGCTGCAGAATGCCAAGAGAAATCCCACACTCCCGCTTGAAAGGCCACAGGGTACTTGACTCCCTTTAGGACACTCCAAATGGTCTCTAACATCCGTCCTCAGTGGAGAGGAGATCACACTTGATGGACTCAAATCGAGAAGAGGCAATATTCCCATTTAACGGCTCGAGAGTAATCCGGATGTTCCCATTCCAACACAAAAGGGGACTTGACTTCCCTGACGCAACCCGAGCGAGCTCCTGAGGTCCCAGCGCAACTCGAGAAGTACCCCCTGCTTCTCGCCGCAACTCGAGATACACAACCAAATTGTCCCCTCAAAGCGAGATGAGGAAATTTTGCGCTGCAGAATCTCAAGAGAAATCCCACATTCCCGCTTGAAAGGCAAAAGGGTACTTGATCCCTTTATAGGATTCAGAATGTTCCCTAACATCTTTCCTCATGGGAGAGGGGAACACAATTTATGGACTCAAATTGAGAAGAGGCAATATTCCCATTTAACGGCTGGAGAGTAACCCAGAATTTCCCTTTCCAAGAGTAAAGGGGACTTGACTACCCTGAAGCAACTCTAGCGATATCCTGAGGGCCCCGTCGCAAATTGAGAATTACACCCAGCTTCCCGCCACAATTCGAGAAACACCAAAAATTATCCCCTCAATGCGAGATGAGGAAATTTTGCGCTGCAGAATCTCAAGAGAAATCCCACATTCCCGCTTCAAAGGCAAAAGGGTAATTGACTCCCTTTATGTGAATCAGAATGTTCCCTAACATCCGTCCTCAGTGGGTGGAGAACACACTTTATGGACTCAACTCGAGAAGAGGCCATATTCCCTTTAAAAGCCTCAAAAGTAATATGGACATTCCCTTTCCAGCACAAAATGGGACCTGAATTCCCTGAAGTAACTCCAGTGAGTTCCTGAGGTCCCCATCTCACCTTGAGAAGTACCCCCCAGCTTCCCGCCACAATTCGAGAAACACCACAATATTATCCCCTCAATGTGAGATGACGAAAATTTGCCCTGCAGAATCTCGAGAGAAATCCCACATTCCCGCTTGAAAGGCAAAAGGGTACTTGACTCCTTTTATGCGACTCAGAATGTTCCCTAACATCCTTCCCCATTGGAGAGGAGAACACACTTTATGGTCTCAACTCTAGAAGAGGCCCTATTCCCTTTAAATGGCTCAAAAATAATACGGTGTTCCCTTTCCAGCCCAACAGGGTCCTGACTTCCCTGAAGTAACTCCAAGAATTCCTGAGTTCCCCATCGCACCTCGAGAAGTAACCCCAGCTTCCCGCCGCAATTCGAGAAACACAACAATATTATCCCCTCAATGCAAGATGAGGAAAATTTGCCCTGCAGAATCTCAAGAGAAATCCCACATGCCCGCTTGAAAGGCAAAAACGTTTTTGACTCCCTTTATGCGACTCAGAATGTTGCCTAACATCCGTCCTCAGTGGAATTGAAAACACACTCTATGGACTCAAATCGAGAAGAGGCAGTATTCCCATTTAACATCTCCAGAGTAACCCGGATGTTCCCCATCCAACAAAAAAGGGGACTTGACTTCCCTGAAGCAACTCGAGCGAGTTCCTGAGGTTCCCGTCAGAAATCGAAAAGTATGCGCTGCTTCCCGCCGCAACTCGAGAAACACCACAAAATTATCCACTCAATTCGAGATGAGGTAATTCTGCGCTGCAGAATCTCAAGAGAAATCCCATATTCCCGCTTGAAAGGCAAAAGGGTACTTTACTCACTTTATCCCATTCAGAAAGTTCCTTATCATCTGTCCCCATTGGAGAGGAGAATACATTTGATGGACTCAAAGAGAGAAGAGGCCTATTCCCTTTAAAGGGCTGCAGAGTAATCCGGAAGTTCCACTTCCAGCAAAAAATGGTACCTGACATCCCTGAAGTAACTCGAGTGAGTTCCTGAGGTTTTCGTAGCACCTCAAAAAATACTCCCAGCTTCCCGCCGCAATTCGAGAAACACCACAGTATTATGCCCTCAATGCGAGATGAGGAAATTTCGCAGAGCAGAATCTCAAGAGAAATCCCACATTCCCGCTTGAAAAGCAAAAGGGTACTTGACTCCCTTTATGCGACTCACAATGTTCTCTAACATGTGTCCTCAGTGGGTGGAGAAAACACTTTATGGACTCAAATCGAGAAGAGGCAATATTCCCATTTAACAGCTCCAGAGTAACACGGAAGTTCCCCTTCCAACACAAAAGGGGACTTGACTACAATGAAGCAACACGTGCGAGTTTCTGATGTCCCCGCACAACTCAAGAAGTACTCTCTGCTTCTCGCCACAACCTGAGATACACCACAAAATTATTCCCTCAAAGCGAGATGAGGTAATTTTGCGCTGCAGAATCAAAAGAGAAATCCCACATTCCCGCTTGAAAGGCAAAAGGGTACTTGACACACTTTATGCCACTCAGAATGTTCCCTAACATCAATCCCTATTGGAGAGGAGAACAAAATTGATGGATTTAACACGTGAAGAAGCCCTATTCCAATTAAAGGGCTAGAGAGTAATCCGGAAGTTCCCCTTCCAGCACAAAAGGGGACCTGACTTCCCTGAAGTAACTCGAGTGAGTTCCTGAAGTCCCTGTCGCACCTCGAGAAACACCCCCAGCTTCCCGCCGCAATTCGAGAAATACCACAAAATTATCCCCTCATTGCGAGATGAGGAAATTTTGCGCTGCAGAATCTCAAGAGAAATCCCACATTCCCGCTTGAAAGGCAAAAGGGTACTTGACTCCCTTTATGCAATTGAGAATATTCCCTAACATCCATCCTCATGGGAGAGGGGAACACACTTTATGGACTCAAAACTAGAAGAGGCAATATTCCCATTTAACGGCTCCTGGGTAACCCGGAAGTACCCCTTCCAACACAAAAGGGGACTTGACTTCCCGGAAGCAAGTCGAGTGAGTTCCTGAGGTCCCCGTCACAACTCGAGAAGTATCCCCTGCTTCGCGCTGAAACTCAAAAATCATCAGAAAAGTTTCCCTTCAATGTGAGATCAGGTAATTTTGCACTGCAGAATCTCATGAGAAATCCCACATTCCCGCTTGAAAGGCAAAACGGTACTTTACACACCTTATCCCATTCAGAAAGTTCCCCATCATCCGTCCTCATCGGAGAGGAGAACACATTTTATGCACTAAAATCGAGAAGAGGCTTCTTCACTTTTAAGGGCTCGAGAGTAATCCGGAAGTTTCCGTTCCAGCAAAAAAGGGGACATGACTTCCCTGAAGTAACTCGAGTGAGTTTCTGAGGTCCCGTCGCACCTCAAAAAGTACCCCGAGCTTCCCGCCGCAATTCGAGAAACACCACAATATTATCCCCTCAATGCAAGATGAGGAAATTTTTAGCTGTAGAATCTCAAGAGAAATCCCAAATGCCCGCTTAAAAGGCAAAAGGGTACTTGACTTCCTTTATGCGACTCAGAATGTTCCCTAACATCCTTCCTCATGGGAGAGGGGAACACACTTTATGGACTCAAATGGAGAAGAGGCAATATTCCCATTTAACGGCTCAAGAGTAACCCGGATGTTCCCCCTTCCAACACAAAAGGGGACTTGACTTCCCTGAAGCAACTCGAGCGAGTTCCTGAGGTTCCCCATCGCATCTCGAGAAGTACCCCCTGCTTCCGGCCGAAACTCAAGAATCATCACAAAAATGTCCCCTCAATGCGAGATGAGGTAATTTTGCGCTGCAGAATCTCAAGAGAAATCCCACATTCACACTTGAAAGGCAGAAAGGTACTTGACACACTTTATGCCACGCAGAAAGTTCCCTATCATCCAGCACGTTTGGACAGGAGAACACACTTTATGGATTCAACAAGAGAAGAGGCCCTATTCCCTTTAATGGGCTCAAAAGTATTACGGACTTTTCCTTTCCAGCACAAAAGGGGACCTGACTTCCCTGAAGTACCTCGAGTGAGTTCCTGAGGTATCCGTAGCACCTCGAGAAGTACCCCCAGCTTCCCGCCGCAATTCGAGAAACACCACAATATTATCCCCTCAATGCGAGATGAGGAAATTTTGCGCTGCAGAATCTCAAGAGAAATCCCACATGCCCACTTGAAAGGCAAAAGGATACTTGTCTCCCTTTATGCGACTCAGAATGTTCCCTAACATCCGTCCTCAGTTGGGGGAGAACACACTTTATGGACTCAAATCGAGAAGAGGCAATATTCCCATTTAACGGCCGGAGAGTAACACGGAAGTTCCCCTTCCAACACAAAAGGGGAATTGACTTCCCGGAAGCAACCTGAGCGAGTTCCTGAGGTCCCTGCGCAACTCAAGAAGTACCCACAGCTTCTTGCCAGAACTCGAGATACACCACAAATTATTCCCTCAATGCGAGATGAGGAAATTTTGCGCTGCAGAATCTCAAGAGAACTCCCACATGCCCGCTTGAAAGGCAAAAGGGTACTTGACTCCCTTTATGCGAATCAGAATGTTCCCTAACATCCATCCTCATTGGGTGGAGAACACACTTTATGGACTTTGATCGAAAAGAGGCAATATTCCCATTTATCGGCTCCAGAGAAATCCGAAAGTTCCTCTTCCAGCAAGAAAGGAGACCTGACTTCTCTGAAGTAACTCGAGTGAGTTTATGAGGTCCCCGTTGCACCTGAAAAAGTACCCCCAGCTTACCGCCGAAGTTTGAGAATCACCACAAAATTATCCCCTCAATGCGAGATGAGGAAGATTTGTGCTGCAGAATCTCAAGAGAAATCCCACATTCCCTCTTGAAAGACATAAGGGTACTTGACTCCCTTTATGCGACTCAGAATGTTCCCTAATATCCGTCCTCATAGGAGAGGAGAACATATTTTAAGGAGTTAAATCGAGAAGTGGCAAATTTCCCATTTAATGGCTAGAGAGTAATCCAGAAGTTCCCTTCCAGCACAAAAGGGGACCTGACTTCCCTGAAGTAACTCGAGTGAGTTCCTGAAGTCCCCGTTGTAACTCGAAAAGTACCCCCACTTCCCACCTCAACTCGAGAAACACAAGAAAATTATCCCCTAAATACGAAATGTGGTAATTTTGTGCTGCACAATCTCAGAGAAGTCCCACATTTCCGCTTGAAATGCAAAAGGGTACTTGACACCCTAATGCCACTCAGTTAGTCACCTCACACAGCCGTTCCCATTGGAGAGGAGAACACACTTTATGGACTCAATTTGCGATGAGCCCCTATTCACATTTAATGGCTCCAGGGTTACCCAGAAGTTCCCCTTCAATCACAAAAGGGGATCTGACTTCCATGCAGCAACCCGAGTGAGTTCCGGAGGTCCCCGTCGCAACTCGAGCAGTACCACCACCTTCCAGGCGCAACTCGAGAAACACCACAAAATGATCCCCTCAATCCCAGATTAGAACATTTTGAGCTACAGAATCTCAAGAGAAATACCACATTCCCTCTTGAAAGGCAAAAGGGTAGTTGACACCCTTTATGCGACTCAGAAAGTTCCCTCAATGCCGTCCCCATTGGAGAGGAAAACACACTTTATAGACTCAATTGAAACCAAAGCAAGTTCTTTAGGTCCGCTTCGAAACTCGAGAATTACCCCCAACTTCCCGCCATACCTCGAGAAACACCACAAAATTATCCCCTCAATGCGAGATGAGGAAAATTTGCACTGCAAATCTCAAGAGAAATACCACATTCCCTCTTGAAAGGCAAAACAGTACTTGACACCCTTTATGTGACTCAGAAATTTCACTAATATCAGTTCCCATTCGAGAGGAGAACACACTTTATGCACTCAATTCTAGATGAGCCCCTATTCCCATTTAATGGCTCGAGAGTAAACCGGAAGTTCCCCTTCCAACGTCATTGGGGACCTGACTTCCCTGAATCAACCCGGGAGAGTTCCTGAGGTCCCCGTTGAAACTCGAGATGTAGCCCCAGCTTCCCGCCGCAACTCGAGAAACACCACAAAATTATCCCCTCTATGTGTGATGAGAAAATTTTGGGCTACAGATTCTAAAGAGAAATAACAAATTCCCTCTTGAAAGTCAAAAGGGTACTTGACACCCTTTATGCAACTCAGAAACTTCCCTCAACAGCTGTCCCCATTGGACAGGAGAACAAACTTTACAGACTCAATTCGAGATGAGCCCCTATTCCCATATAACCACTTGAGAGTAAACAGGAAGTTCACCTTCCAACACCATTGGGGACCTGACTTCCCTGAAGCAACCAGAGTGAGTTCCTGAGTTCCCCGTCCCAAATTGAGAAGTACCCCCGCTGCCAGCTGCAATTCGAGAAACAACCCAAAATTATCCCCTCGTGCGATATAAGGAAATTTTGCGCTGCAGAATCTCAAGAGAAATTTCACATTACCTCGTGAAAGGCAAAAGGGTACTTGACACCCTTTACGCGACTCAGAAATTTCAGTAACATCAGTCCCCATTGGAGAGGAGAACACACTTTATGGACTCAATTCGAGATGAGCCCCTATTCCCATTTAACGGATCGAGAGTAAAGCAGAAGTTCCCCTTCCAACACAAAAGGGGACCTGCCTTCCCTGAAGTAACCCGAGCGAGTTCCTGAGATCCCCGTCCCAATTTGAAAAGAACCCCCAGCTTCCCGCTGCAACTCGATTAACACCACAAAATTATCCCCTCCAAGCGAGATGAGGAAATTTTTCGCTGAAGAATCTCAAGAGAAATACCATATTCCCTCTTGAAAGGCAAAAGGGTATTTGACACTCTATGTGATTCAGGAAGTACCCTCAAACATCCGTCCCCATTGGACAGGAGATCACATTTTATGCACGCAATTCGGGATGAGGCCCTATTCCCATTTAACGGCTCAAGAATAAACCAGAAATTCCCTTTCCAAAACAAAAGGGGACCTGACTTCCCTGAAGCAAACCGAGCGAGTTACTGAGGTCCCCGTCGCAACTCGAGAAGTAACCCCTGCGTCCCGCCGCAACTGGAGAAACACCACAAAATTATCCACTCAATGCGAGATGAGGTAATTTTGCGCTCCAGAATCTCAAGAGAAATCCCACATTCTGGCTTGAAAGGCAAAAGGGTACTTGACACACTTTATGCCACTCAGAAAGTTCCATAACATCCGTCCACATTGGTGAGGAGAACACACTTTATGGGCTCAAATCGAGAAGAGGCCCTATTCACATTAAAGGCCTCCAGAGTAATCTGGAAGTTCCCATTCCAGCACAAAAGGGGACCTAACTTCCCTGAAGTAACTCCAGTGAGTTCCTGAGGTCCCAGTCGGAACTCGAGAAGTACCCCCAAGCTTCCCGCCGCAATTCGAGAAACACCACAAAATAATCCCCTCAATGCGAGATGAGGAAAATTTGCGCTGCAGAATCTCAAGAGAAATCTCACATTCCAGCTTGAAAGGGAAAAGTGTACTTTACTCCCTTTATGTGACTCAGATTGTTTCCTAATATCCGTCCTCAGTATAGTGGAAAACACACTTTTGGACTCAAAACGAAAAGAGGAAATATTCCCCTTTAATGCCTCGAGAGTATTCCGGAAGTTCCCCTTCCATAAAAAAGGGGACTTGACTTCCCTGAAGCAACCCAGGTGAGTTCCTGAGGTCCCCGTCGCAACTCGAGAAACACCACAAAATTATCCCCTGAATGCGAGATGAGGTAATTTGCGCTGCAGAATCTCAAGAGAAATCCCAAATTCCTACTTGAAAGGCAAAAGGGTACTTGACACATTTTATGCCACTCAGAAATTTCCCTAACATCCTTCGCAATTGGAGAGGAGAACAAACTTTATGGACTCAACTCGAGAAGAGGCCCTATCCCCATTAAAGGCCTCGATAGTAATCCGGAATTTCCCCTTCCAGCACAAAAGGGGACTTGACTTCCCTGAATCAACCCGAGCCAGTTCCTGAAGTCCCCATCGCATCTCGAGAAGTAACCCCTGCTTACAACCTCAAATCGAGAAACAACACAAAAATATCTCCTCAATGCGAGATGAAGTAAATTTGTGCTGCAGAATCTCCAGAGAAATCCCACATTCCCACTTGAAAGACAAAAGGTTACTTGAATCACTTTAGGCGACTCAGTATGTTCCCTAACATCCGTCCTCAGTCGACACGAGACCACACTCTATGGACTCAACTCGAGAAGAGGCAATATTCCCCTTTAACGGCTCGAGAGTAATCCGGAAGTTCCCCTATCAGCACAAAAGGGGACTTGACTTCCCTGAAGTAACTCGAGTGAGTTCCTGAGGTCCCCGTCGCAACTCTAGAAGTACCCCCAGATTCCCGCCACAATTTGTAAAACACCACAAAATTTTCCCCTCAATTCAAAATGGGGAAAATTTACGCTGCAGAATCTCAAGAGAAATCCCACATTCTCGCTTGAAAGGAAAAAGGGTACTTGACTCCTTTAGGCGACTCAGAATGTTCCCTAATATCCGTCCTCAGTGGAGAGGTGAACACACTTTATGGACTCAAATCTTGAAGAGGCCCTATTCCCATTTAACGGCTCGAGAGTAATCCCGAAATTTCACTTCCAACACAAAAGGGGACCTGACTTCTCTGAAGCAACACGGGGGATTTCCTGAGGTCTTTTTCGCAAATCGAGAGGGAACGCACGGTTCCCGCCGCAACTCAAAAAACCACAAGATTCTGCCCTCAAGGCGAATGAAGAATATTTCAGTTTCAGATTCACAAGAGAAATTCCACTTTCCCGCTTGAAACTAGACAGGTTACTTAACATCCTTTATGTGACTAAAAACTAAAACGACATACACAGCCCCAATCCAGAGGAACACCGAGTTTCTTGCCACACTGACGAAATGCCCCGTTTTCCACTCTTCTTTTCCAGATGAGAGTTGATTCCTCTGCTTTCTCTGGAATGGAATCCAGACGTTGCGGTCGCACTGGACGAACAGGTAGGTACCACATGAAACTCGGGAGGATAACCGGTTTTCAAAACACAAATGGAAAAGGTACGGATGTCAACACCCACTCGAGATATTGTCTGATTCTATTGCACTGGTTCAAATGTTTCCTCGAATATCAAATCACAGGACGAATGGAGTCCTGACTCCACGAGCATACTCTATACAATCTCCACGTACAAATGCAACTCTAAAGTGGCCTATCACACGTATTACAACTCTAAAAGAAAGCGCAGTTCCAGGTCTGAACAAGAGATGAGGCCTGAATTGCCTGGAGAATTTTGAGAACCGCCCCAAGATCCCTATCTCCACTAGAGAAGAACAAACAGTTGACCGACTCAACGCTAGATGAGGCCCTATTTCACTGCTTCTCCTTATCGAGAAATCTCGAGGTTGCCCTTCCAAAATGATAGGAGACCTGACTTCCTTGGGTCAACACGAGCGAGTTCGTGGGTCCCCATCGCAACTCGAGAGGAACTCCGAGCTTCCCACCACAAGTCTATCAACACCACAAAACTATCCCCTCAATGCGAGATGAGGAAGATTTCAGCTGCAGAATCTCAAGAGAAATCCCACATTCCCACTTGAAATGCAAACAGGTACTTGACACCCTTTATGGGATCCAGAAATTTCCCTAACACAGCCTTCCCCATTGGAGAGGAGAACACAATTTACGGACTCAACTTGAGAAGAGGCCCTATTCCCATTTAACGCCTCAAGAGTAACCCCGAAGTTCCCCTTCCAACACAAAGGGGACCTACTTCTCTGAAGCAACATGGGGGATTTCCTGAGGTCCCCTTCGCAAATAGAGAGGGAGCCCAAGCTTCCCGTCGCAACTCGAGAAACACCACGAAATTTTCGCCTCAATGAGAAATGAGGATATTTTCCACTTCAGAGTCTCAGGAGAAATCGCACATTACCGCTTGAAACTCGAACGAGTACTTGACACCCTTTATGCGACCCAAAAATTTCCCGGAGACAGCCATCAACATTGAAGCGGAGAACATAATTTATCTACACAGCACTAGATCCGACCCTATTACTACAGCATGCCTCGAGAGGAATCCCAATTTTCCCCTTCCAACACGCAAGGAGACCTAACTTCGGTGGGTCTTCGCGATCGAGGTCCTGAGGTCCCCGTTGCAACTCGAGAGGAACCTCAATCTTACCGCCACAAGTCTAGAAACACCACAAAATTATCCCCTTAATGCGAGATGAGAAAATTTTCCGCTGCAGAATCTCAAGAGAAATCCCACATTCCCACTTGAAAAGCGATCAGGAACTAGACACCTTTTATGCGAATCAGAAAGTTCCCTAACACAGCAGTCCCCATGGGAGAGGAGAACACAATTTATAGACTCAATGCGAGAAGAGGCCCTACTCCCATTTAACGGCTCAAAAGTAATCCCGAAGTTCCCCTTTCAACACAAAAGTGACCGGACTTCTCTGAAGAAACACGGGTGATTTCCTGAGGTCCCCTTCA
Organism: Moschus berezovskii; assembly: GCF_049115385.1. Lineage (NCBI taxonomy): Eukaryota > Metazoa > Chordata > Mammalia > Artiodactyla > Moschidae > Moschus > Moschus berezovskii. The sequence goes on from NC_142469.1 coordinate 1,644,118, forward strand.
CAAATCGAGAGGGAGCGCACGCTTCCCGCCACAACACGAGAAAAACCACAAGATTTTGCCCTCAAGGAGAGATGAAGAATATTTTGGTTTCAGATTCGCAAGAGAAATTCCACTTTCCCACTTGAAACGAGACAGGTTACTTAACATCCTTTATGTGACTAAAATCTAAAGCGACATACACAGCCCCAATCCAGAGGAACACCGAGTTTCTTGCCACACTGAGAAAATGCCCCGTTTTCCACTCCTCTTTTCCAGATGAGAGTTGATGCCTCTGCTTTCGCTGGAATGGAATCCAGACGTTGCGGTCGCACTGGACGAACAGGCAGGTACCACCTTGAAACTCGGGAGGATAACCGGTTTTCAAAACACAAATGGAAAAGGTACGGATGTCAACACCCACTCGAGATATTGTCTGATTCTACTGCACAGGTTCAAATGTTTCTTCGAATATCAAATCACAGGACGAATGGAGTCCTGACTCCACGAGCATTCTCTATACAATCTCCAGGTACAAATGCACCTCTAAAGTGGCCTATCACCCTTATTACAACTCTAAAAGAAAGTGCAGTTCCAAGTCTGAACAAGAGACGAGGCCTGAATCGTCTGGAGAATTTTGAGAGCATCCCTGAGATCCCTGTCTCCACTGGAGAAGAACAAACAGTTGACCGACTCAACGATAGATGCAGCCCTATTCCTGTGCTGCTCCTTATCGAGAAATCTCGAGGTTGCCCTTCCAAAATGATAGGAGACCTGACTTCCTTGGGTCAACACGAGCGAGTTCCTGTGGTCCCCATCGCAACTCGAGAGGAACCCCGAGCTTCCCGCCGCAACTTGAGAAACACCACAAAATTCTCCCCTCAATGCGAGATGAGGAAATTTTCCACTGAAGAATCTCAAGAGAAATCCCACATTCCCTCTTGAAACGCGAGCGGGAACTTGACACCCTTTGCGCGACTCAGAAAGTTGCCTAACACAGCCTTCCACATTGGAGAGGAGAACACAATTTATGGACTCAACGGGAGAAGAGGCCCTATTACCATTTAATGGCTCGAGAGGAATCCAGAAGTTCCACTTCCTACACAAAAGGGGACCTGACTACTCTGAAGCAGCACGGGGGATTTCTTGAGAACACAAACCTAAATCGAAAGCGTGCCCAAGCTTCCTGCTGCAAGTCGAGAAACACCACAAAATTTTCCCCTCAATGCGAGATGAGGATATTTTCCGCTGCAGAGTCTCAAGAGAAATCGCACATTACCGCTTGAAAATAAAACGGGTAGTTGACACTCTTTATGCGACCCAAAAATTTCCCCAAGATAGCAGTCCACGTTGTAGCGGGGAACACAATTTATCTACACAGCACTAGATGCAACCCTATTACTCCAGCTTGCCTCGAGAATAATCCCAATGTTACCCTTCCAACAGGCAAGGAGACCTAAATTCCCTGGGACATTGCATTTGATGTCCTGAGGTCCCCTTCGCAACTCGAGAGGAACATCAAGCTTCCTGAAGCAAGTCGAGAAACACCACAAAATGATCCCCTCAGTGCAAGATGAGGACATTTTCTGCTTCAGAATCTCAAGAGAAATCCCACATTCCCGCTTGAAAGGCAAACGGTTACTTGACAACCTGTATTTGACTCAGAAAGTTCCCTAACACAGCCGTCCCTATTCGAGAGGAGAACACAATTGACGGACTCAGGGCGAGAAGAGGCCCTATTCACATTTAACGGCTCAAGAGTAATCCCGAAGTTCCCCTTACAACACAACAGGTCACCTGACTTCCCTGAAGCAACATGAGAGAGATCCTGTGGTCCCCGTCGCAAGTCGAGAAGAACCCCAAGCTTCCCGCCACAACTTGAGAAACACCACAAAATTTTCCCCTCAATGTGAGATGAGGATATTTTCTGCTGCAGAGTCTCAAGAGAAATCGCACATTACCGCTTGAAACTCGAACTGGTACTTAACACCCTTTATGCGACACAAATCTTTCCCTGAGATAACGTCCACATTGAAGTGGAGAACACAATTTATGTACACAGCACTAGATGCGACCCTATTACTCCAGCGTGCCTTGACAGAAATCCCAGTGTTCCCCTTCCAACACGCAAGAAGACCTTACATTCCTGGGACATCGTGAACGAGGTCCTGAGGTCTTCGTCGCAACCCTAGAGGAACCCAGTCTTACCGCCGCAACTCAGGAAATACCACAAAATTATCACTCAATGGGAGATGAGGAAGTTTTCCGCTGCAGAATCTATAGAGAAATCCCACATTCCCACTTGAACCTCGGTTGGCAACTTGACACCCTTTATGTGACTCAGAAAGTTCGCTGTCCCCATTGGAGAGGAGAGCACAATTTATGGCCTCAAATCGAGAAGAGGCCCTATTCCCATTAAATGGCTCGAGAGTCATGCTGAAGTTCCCCTTCCAACACAAAAGGGGACCTGACTTCCCTGAAGAAACACAAGCGAGTTCCTGAGATCCCCTTCGCAAATTGAGAGGGAGCCCAAGCTTCCCGCCGCAACTCGAGGAAAATCACAAGATTCTGCCCTCAAAGCGAGATGAAGAATATTTCCATTTCAGATTCGCAAGAGAAATTCCACATTCCTGCTTGAAACTCGAAAGGTTACTTAACATCCTTTATGTGACTACAAACTAAACCGACAACACAGCCCCAATTCCGAGGAACACCGAGTTTCTTGCCACACTGAAAAAATGCCCCATTCTCCACTTCTTTTTTCCAGATGAGAGTTGATTCTTCTGATTTCTCTGGAATGGAATCCAGACGTTCCGGTCGCACAGGACGAACAGGCTGGTACCAACTTGAAACTCGGGAGGATAACCGGGTTTCAAAACACAAATGGAAAAGTTAGGCATGTCACCACCCACTCGAGATACTGTCTGATTCTACTGAACAGTTTCAAATGTATCCTCGAGTATCAACTCAAAGGATGAATGGAGACCTGACACCAAGAGCATACTCTTTATAATCTCCAGGTATAAATGCAACTCTAAAGTGGCCTATCACCCGTATTACAACTCGAGAAGAAAGCACAGTTCCAGGTCTGAATAAGAGACGAGGCCTGAATCCCCTCGAGAATTTTCAGAGCAACCGTGAGATCCCTGTCTCAACTGGAGAACAAACAGTTGACCGACTCAACGCTAGATACGGCCCTATTCCTCTGCTGCTCCTTATAGAGGAATCTCGAGGTTTCCCTTCCAAAAAGATAGGAGACCAGACTTCCCTGGGGCAACACGAACGAGTTCCTGGGGTCCCAGTCGCAACCCGAGAGGAACCCCGAGCTTCCCACTGCAAGTCGAGAAACACCACAAAATTATCCCCTCAATGCAAGATGAGAGAGTTTTCTGCTACAGAATCTCAAGAGAAATCCCACATTCTCGCTTGAAACTTGGTCGGGAACAAGACACCCTTATGCGCCTCAGAAAGTTCCCTAACACAGCCGCCCCACTGGAGAGGAGAACACAGTTTACGGACTCAACTCGAATAGAGGCCTTATTCCCATTAAATGGCTCGAGGGTAATTCCAAAGTTCCCCTCCAACACAAAGTTGGTCCTGACTACCCTGAAGCAACAAAAGCGAATTATTGAGGTCCCCGTCGCAAGTCAAGTAAAATCAGAAGCTTCCCGTCACAACTCGAGAAACACCACAAAATTTTCCCCTCAATGCGATTTGAGGATATTTTCCGCTGCAAAGTCTCAAGAGAAATGGCACATTATCACTTGAAACTCGAATGCGTAATTGACATCCTTAATGAGACAAAAAAAAATTTCCCTGAGATAGCCGTCCACATGAGGCAGAGAACACAATTTATCTACAGAGCACTAATTGCGACCTTATTACTCCAGCGGGCCTTGAGAGGAATCCCAATGTTCCCTCCAACACGCAAGGAGACCTAACTTCCCTCGGACATCGCGATCGAGGTCCTGAGGTCCCCGTCGCAAATAGAGTGGAACACAAATCTTACCACCGCAAGTCGAGAAACAACACAAAATTATCCCCTCAATGCGAGATGAGGAAATTTTCTGCTGCAGAATCTCAAGAGAAATCCCATAATCCCGTCTGAAACGTGATCGGCAAGTTGACACCCTTAATGCAACTCAGAAAGTTCCCTAACACAGCCTCCCCATTGGAGAAAAGAACACAATTTACAGACTCAACTCGAGAAGAGGCCCTATTCCCATTTAACGGCTCGAGAGTAATCCCGAAGTTCCCCGTTCAACACAAAAGGGGCCTGATTTCCCTGAAGCAACACGGGGGATTTCCTGAGGTCCCCATCACAAATCGCGAGGGAACCCAATCTTCCCACCACAACTTTAGAAAAACCACAATATTCTGCCCTCATGGCGAGATGAAGAACATTACCATTTCAGATTCGCAAAGAGAAATTCCACATTACCTCTTGAAACTCAACAGGTTACTTAACATCCTTTATGAGACTAAAAATTAAACCAACATACACAGCTCCAATCCTGAGGAACGCCGAGTTTCTTGCCACAGTGACAAAACGCACCATTTTCCACTCCTCTTTTCCAGATGAGAGTTGATTCCTCTGCATTCTCTGGAATGGAATCCAGATGTTCCATTCTCACAGGACGAGCAGGCAGGTACCACCTTGAAACTCGGGAGGATAACCGGTTTTCAAAACACAAATGGAAAAGATACGGATGTCACCACCCACTTGAGATATGGTCTGACTCTACTTCACAGTTTCAAATGTATCCTCGTGTATCAACCACAGGACGAATGGAGTCTTGACTCCACGAGCATTCTCTATACAATCTCCAGGTACAAATGCAACTCTAAAGTGGCCTATCACCATATTACACCACGAGAAGAAAGGGAAGTTCCAGTTCTGAACAAGAGATGAGTCCTGGATCCCCTGGAGAATATTCAGAGCAACCGCGAGATCCCTGACTCCCCTGGAGAAGAAAAAACAGTTGACCGACTCAACGCTAGATGTGGCCCTATTCCTCTGCTGCTCCTTATAGAGGAATCTCTAGGTTCCCCTTCCAAAACGATAGGAGACCTGACTTCCCTGGGGCAACATGAGCGAGTTCCAAGGATCCCCGTCGCAACTCGAGAGGAACCCCGAGATTCCCGCTACAGGTCGAGAAACACCACAAAATTATCCCCTCAATGCGAGATGAGGAAATTTTCCGCTGCAGAATCTCAAGAGAAATCCCACATTCCCACTTGAAAAGTGATCAGGAACTAGACACCCTTTATGCCAATCAGAAAGTTCCCTAACACAGCCGTCCCCATGGGAGAGGAGAACACAATTTATGGACTCAACTCGAGAAGAGGCCCTATTTCCATTTAACGGCTTGAGAGTAATCCCGAAGTTCCCCTTCCAACACAAAATTGGTCCTGACTTCCCTGAAGCAACACAAGCCAGTTCCTGAAGTCCCCGTCGCATGTCGAGAAAAACCCCAAGCTTCTCGCTGCAACTCGAGAAACACCAAAAATTTTCCCCTTAATGCGAGATGAGGATATTTTCAACTGCAGAGTCTCAAGAGAAATCGCACATTACCGCTTGAACTCGAACCGGTACTTGACAGCCTTTATGAGACCCAAAAACTACCCTGAGATAGCCGTCCACTTTGAAGTGGAGAAAACAATTTATCAACACAGGACTAGATGCGACCCTATTACTCCAGCGTGCCTACAGAGTTATCCCAATATTCCATTTCCAACACGCAAGGAGACCTAACTTACTTGGAACATGGCAATATAGGTCCTGGGGTCCCAATCACAACTCGAGAGGAACCCCGAGCTTCCAGCCACAAGTCGAGAAACACCACAAAATTATCCCCTTAATGCGAGATGAGGAAGTTTTCCACTGCAGAATCTCAAGAGAAATCCCACATTCCCGCTTGAAAGGCGAACGGGTACTTGACACCCTTTATGCGACTCAGAGTGTTCCCTAACACAGCTGTCCCTGTTGGAGAGGAGAACACAATTTACGGACTCAATTTGAGAAGAGGCCCTATTCCCATTTAACGTCTTGAGAGGAATCCCGAAGTTCCCCTTCCAACACAAAAGGGGACCTGACTTCTCTGAAGCAACACGTTGAATGTCCTGATGTACCCTTCGCAAATTGAGAGGGAGCCCAAGCTTCCCGCAGCAACTTGAGAAAAAAAACAAGATTCTGCCCTCAAGGCGAGATGAAGAACTTTTCCATTTCAGATTCGCAAGAGTAATTCCACATTACCGCTTGAACCCCAACAGCTTACTTAACATCCTTTATGCGACTAAAAACCAAAATGACATACACAGCCCCAATCCAGAGGAACACCGAGTTTCTTGCCACACTGACGAAATGCCCCATTTTCCACTCCTCTTTTCCAGATGAGTGTTGATTTTTCTGATTTCTCTGGAATGGAATCCAGACATTCCGGTCGCAGAGGATGAGAAGGCAGGTACCACTATGAAACTCGGGTGGATAACAGGTTTTCAAAACACAAATGGAAAATGTACGGATGTCACCACCCATTCGAGATACTGTCTGATTCTACTGATCAGATTCAAATATATCCTCGAGTGTCAACTCACAAGAGGAATGGAGACCGGAATCTACGAGCATACTCTATACAATCTCCAGGTACAAATACAACTCTAAAGTGGCCTATCACCCGTATTACAACTCGAGAAGAAAGCGCAGTTCCAGGTCTGAACAAGAGAGGAGGCCTGAATCCCCTGGAGAATTTTGAGAGCAACCGCGAGATCCCTGTCTCCACTGGAGAAGAACAGTTGACCGACTCAACACTAGCTGCTGCCCTATTCTTCTGCTGCTCCTTATAGAGGAATCTCTTTGTTCCCCTTCCAAAACGAAAGGAGACCTGACTTCCAAGGTCTACACGAGCAAGTTCTTGAGGTCCATGTCGCAAGTCGAGAAGGACCCCAAGCTTCCCAACGCAACTGGAAAAACACCACAAAAATTTCCCCTCAGTGCGAGATTAGGATATTTTTGCTGCAGAGTCTCAAGAGAAATCGCACATTACCGTTTGAAACTCGAAAGGGTACTTGACACCCTTTATGAACCCCAAAAACTTCCCTGGGATAGCCGTCCACATTGAAGCGGAGAACACAATATATCTACACAGCACTAGATGCGACACTATTACTCTCCCGTGCCTCGAGAGGAATCCCGATGTTCCCCTTTCAACAAGCCAGGAGACCTAACTTCCCTGGGACATCGTGATCGAGGTTCTGAGTTCTCTGCCGTAACTTGATAGGAACCCCAATCTTACCGCTGCAATACGAGAAACATCACACAATGATCCCCTGAATGCAAGATGAGGAAATTTTCTGCTGCAGAGTCTCAAGAGAAATCCCACATTACCAATTGAAAGTCTAAAGAGTACTTGACACGCTTTATGCGACTCAGAAAGTTCCCTAACACAGCCGTCCCCTTTGCAGAGGAGAACTCAATTTACGGACTCAACACGAGAAGAGGCCCTATTCACATGTAATGGCTTGAGAGGAATCCCGAAGTTCCCCTTTCAACACAAAAGGGGACCTGACTACTCTGAAGCAACATGGGTGATTTCCAGGGGTCCCGATCGCAAATCGAGAGGGAGACCAAACTTCCCTCCGCAACTGGATGAAAACCACAAGATTCTGCCCGCAAGGCGAGATGAAGAACATTTCCGTTTCAGATTCCGAAGAGAAATTCCACAGTCCGGCTTGAAATTCGACAGGTTACTTAACATCCTTTATGCAACTAAAAACTAAAGCGACATACACAGCCCCAATCCCGAGGAACACCGAGTTTCTTGCCACACTGACATAATGCCCCGTTTTCCACTCCTCTTTTCCAGATGAGAGTTGATTCCTCTGCTTTCTCTGGAATGGAATCCATATGTTCCGGTCACACAGAACCAGCATGTAGGTACTACCTTGAACCTCGGGAAGGTAACCGGTTTTCAAAACACAAATGGAAATGGTATGGATGTCACCACCCACTCGAGATATTATCTGATTCTACTTCACAGTCAAATGTATCCTCAAGTATCAACCTCCAGGACGAATGGATACCTGACTCCATGAGCATACTCTATAAAATCTCCAGGTACGAATGTAACTCTAACGTGGCATATCACCCGTATTACAACTCAAGAAGAAAGAGCAGATCCAGGTCAGAACAAGAGATGAGGCCTGAATCCCCAGGAGAATTTTAGAGCAACTGCGAGATCCCTGTCTCCACTGAAGATGAACAAACAGTTGACCGACTCAATGCTAAATGCGGTCCTATTCCTCTTCTTCTCCTTATAGAGGAATCTCGACGTTCCCCTTCCAAAGCGATAGGAGACCTGACTTCCCATGTGCAACATGAGTGAGTTGCTGGGGTCCCCGTCGCAACTCGAGAGGAACCCCAAGCATTCCGCCGCAAGCCGAGAAACACCACAAAATTATCCAGTTAGTGAGAAATGAGGAAATTATCCATGGCAATATCTCTAGAGAACTCCCACATTTCCACCTGAAAGGCGAATGGGTACTTGACACCCTTTATGCGACTTAGAAAGTTCCCTAACACAGCAGTCCGCAATGGAGAGGAGAACAGAATTTACGGACTCTACTCGAGAAGAGGCCCTATTCCCATATAACGGCTCGAGAGTAATCCCGAATTACCCATTCCAACACAAAAGGGGACCTGACTTCCCTGAAGCAACACGAGGGAGTTCCTGAGGTCCCTGTTTCAAGTCGAGAAAACCCCCAAGCTTCCCGCCGCAACTCGAGAAAAAACACAAAATTTTCCCCCCAATGCGAGATCAGGATATTTTCCACTGCAGAGTCTCAAGAGAAATCGCACATTACCGCTTGAAAATCGAACGGGTACTAGACACCTCTTATGTGAGCCAAAAACTTCCCAGAGATAGCCGTCCACATTGAAGTGGAGAACACAATTTATCTACACAGCACTAGATCCGACACTATTACGACAGAGTGTCTCGAGTGGAATCCCGATGTTCCCCTTCCAACATGTCAGGAGACCTAATTACGATGGGTCAATGCGATCGAGTTCCTGAGGTCCCCGTTGCAACTAGAGAAGAACCTCAATCTTACCGCCGCAAGTCGAGAAACACCACAAAATTATCCCCTCAATGCGAGATGAGGAAAATTTCCCCTGCAGAATCTCAAGAGAAATCCCACATTCCCGGTAGAAACGCTAACGGGAATTTGACGCCCATTATGCGAGTCAGAAAGTTCCCTAACACAGCCGTCCGCATTGGAAGGAGAACACAATTTATGGACTCAACACGAGAAGTGGCCCTATTCCGATTTAACGCCTTGAGAGTAATCCTGAATTGTCCCTTCAAACACAAAGGGGACCTGACTTCTCAGAAGCAACACGGGAGATTTCCTAATGTCCCCATCGCAAAACGAGAGGGAGCCAAAGTTTCCCGCTGAAAATCAAGAAAAACCACAAGATTCTGCCCTCAAGGCGAGATGAAGAACATTTCCATTTCAGATTTGCAAAGAGAAATTCCACATGCCCGCTTGAAACTCGACAGGTTACTTAACATCCTTTATGCGACAAAAACTAAAGCGACATACACAGCCCCAATCCCGAGGAACACCGAGTTTCTTGCCACACTGACAAAATGCCCCGTTTTCAACTCATCTTTTCCAGATGAGAGTTGATTCCTCTGATTTCTCTGGAATGGAGTCCACACGTTCCGGTCGCACAGGACGAGTAGACAGGAACCACCTTGAAATCGGGAGGATAACCGCTTTTCCAAACACAAATGGAAAAGATACGGATGTCACCACCCACTCGAGATATTGTCTGATTCTACTGCACAGTTTCAAATGTATCCACGTTGATCAACCCACAGGACGAATTGAGTCCTGACACCACGAGCATACTCTGTACAATCTCCAGGTACAAATGCAACTCTAAAGTGGCCTATCACCGTATTACATCTCGAGAAGAATAGGCAGTTCCAGGTCTGAACAAGAGAGAAGGCCTGAATCCCCTGGAGAATTTTGGGAGCAACCGCGTAATCCCTGTCTCCACTGGAGAATAAACATTTGACCGACTCAATGCTAGATGTGGCCCTATTTCTCTTCTTCTCCTTATAGAGGAATCTCGAGGTTTCCCTTCCAAAACGATAGGAGACCTGACTTCCCTGGGGCAACACGAGCGAGTTCCTGTGGTCCCCGTCACAACTCGAGAGGAACACCGAGCTTCCCGCCGCAAGTCGAGAACCTCCACAAAATTAACCCCTCAATGCGAGATGAGGAAGATTTCCGCTGCAGAATCTCAAGAGAAATCCCACATTCACGGTTGAAATGCAAACGGGTACTTGACACCCTTTATGAGACTCAGAGTGTTCCCTAACACAGCCGTGCCCATTGGAGAGGAGAACACAATGCATGGACTCAACTCGAGAAGAAGCCCTGTTACATTTAACGGCTCTAGAGTAATCCCGAAGTTCCCCTTCCAAGGCAAAATCGGTCGTGACTTCCCTGAAGCAACACAAGCGAATTCCTGAGTTCCCCAAGCAACTCAAGAAAAACCCTAAGCTTCCCGCCGCAACTCGAAAAACACCGATAATTTTCCCCTCAATGCGAGATGAGGATATTTTCAGCTGCAGGGTCTCAAGAGAAATCGCACATTACCGCTTGACACTCGAACGGGTACTTGACATGCTTTATGTGACCCAAAAACTTCCACAAGATAGCCGTCCACATTGCAGTGGAGAACACAATTTATCTACACACGACTAGATGAGACCCTATTACTCCAGCTTGCCTCGAGAAGAATCCCAATGTCCCCCTTCCAACACGCCAGGAGACCTAACGAGCCTGGGACATAGTGATCCAGGTCCTGAGGTCCCAGTCGCAACTCGAGCGGAACACCAATCTTACTTCCACAAGGCGAGAAACAGCACGAAATTATCCTCTCATGCGAGATGAGGGAATTTACCACAGCAGAATCTCAAGAGAAATCCAACATTCCCGCTTGAAATGCGATTGGCATCTTGACACCCTTTATGCGACTCAGAAAGTTCCCTAACACAGCCGTCCCCATTGGAGAGGAGAAAATAATTTATGGACTCAAATCGAGAAGAGGCCCTATTCCCATTTAACGGCTCGAGAGTAATCCCGAAGTTCCCCATCCAACGAAAAAGGGGACCTGACTTCGCTGAAGCAACACGGGTGATTTCCTGAGGTCCCCGTCGCAAATCGAGAGGGAGCCCATGTTTCCCGCCGCAACTCGAGAAAAACCACAAGATTCTGCCCTCAAAGCGAGATGAAGAACATTTCCATTTCAGATTTGCAAGAAAAATTCCACATTCCCGCTGGAAACTCGACAGGTTACTTAACATCCTTTATGCGAGTAAAAACCAAAACGACATACACAGCCCCAATCCAGAGGAACACCGAGTTTCTTGCCACACTGAGGACATGCCCCGTTTTCCTCTCCTCTTTTCCAGTTCAGAGTGGATTGCTCAGCTTTATCTGGAGTGGAACCAGACATTCCGGTTGCACAGGATGAGCAGGCAGATACCACCTCGAAACTCGGGAGGATAACCGGTTTTCAAAACACAAATGGAAAAGATACAGATGTCACCACCCACTCGAGATATTGTTTGATTCTCCTGCACATATTCAAATGTATCCTCGAGTATCAACTCACAAGACGCATGGAGACCTGACTCACCGAGCATACTCGATACAATCTCCATATCCAAATTCAAATCTAATGGGACCTAACACCCATTTTACTACTCCAGAAGAAAGCACAGTTACATGTCTGAACAAGAGATGAGGCCTGAATCCCCTGGAGAATTTTGAGAGCAAAAACGAGATCCCTGTCTCCACTGGAGAAGAACACCAGTTGACTGACTCAATGCTAGATGCGGCCCTATTCCTCTGCTGCCAAAACGATAGAAGACCTGACTTCCCTGGGGCAACACGAGCGAGTTTCATGGATCCCCATGGCAACTCGAGAGGAACACCGAGCTTCCCGCTGCAGGTCGAGAAACACCACAAAATTGTCCCTTCAATGCGAGATGAGACAGTTTTCTGCTACAGAATCTCAAGAGAAATCCCACATTCCCGCTTGAATGGCGAACGGGTCCTTGACACCCTTTATGCGACTCAGAGTGTTCCCTAACACAGCCGACCCCATTGGAGAGGAGAACACAATGCATGGACTCAACTCGAGAAGAGGCCCTATTTCCATTTAACGGCTCGAGAGTAATCCTGAAATTTCCCTTCCAACACAAAATTGGTCCTGACTTCCATGAAGCAACACAAGCCATTTCCTGAAGTCCCCGTCGCAAGTCGAGAAAAACCCCATGTTTCCTGCCGCAACTCGAGAAACAACAAAAATTTTCCCCTCAATGCGAGATGAGGATATTTTCAACTGCAGAGTCTCAAGAGAAATCGCACATTATCGCTTGAAAGTAGAAAGGGTACTTGACACCGTTTTTGTGACAAAAAAACTTTGCCAACATAGCAGTCCACATTGAAGCGGAGAACACAATTTATCTACAAAGCACTAGTTGTGACCCTATTACTCCAGCGTGCCTCGAGAAGAATCCCAGTGTTCCCCTTCCAACATGCAAGGAGACCTAACTTCACGGGGACATCGCGATCGAGGTCCTGAAGTCGCCGTCGCAACTAGAGATGAACACGAATCTTACCACTGCAAGTCGAGAAACAACACAAAATTATCCCCTCAATGTGAGATGAGGAAATTTTCCGCTACAGAATCTCAAGGGAAATCCCACATTCCCTCCTGAAATGCGATTGGCAACTTGACACCCTTTATACGACTCAGAAAGTTCCCTATCACAGACGTCCCCATTGTAGAGGAGAACACAATTTAAGGTCTCAACTCGAGAAGAGGCCCTATTCCCATTTAATGGCTCGAGAGTAATCCCAAAGTTCCCCTTCCGACAAAAAAGGGGACCTGACTTCTCTGAAGCAACACGTGGGATTTCCTGATGTACCCGTCACAAATCGAGAGGGAGCCCAAGCTTCCCGCCGCAACTCTAGAAAAACCACAAGATTCTGCCCTCAAGGCGAGATGAAGAACATTTCTGTTTCAGACTCTCAAGAGTAATTCCACATTGCCACTTGAACCCCGACAGCTTACATAACATCCTTTATGCGACTAAAAACTAAAACAACATACATAGCCCCAATCCAGAGGAACACCGAGTTTCTTGCCACACTGTCGAAATGCCCCGTTTTCCACTTCTCTTTTCCAGATGAGATTTGATTTTTCTGATTTCTCTGGAATGGAATCCAGAGGTTCCGGTCGCACAGGATGAGCAGGCAGGTGCCACTTTGAAACTCGGGTGGATAACTGGTTTTCAAAACACAAATGCAAAAAATACGGATATCACCACCCACTCGAGTTATTCTTTGATTCTACTGCACAGTTTCAAATGTATCCTTGAGTATCAACTCACAAGACGTATGGAGACCTGACTCACCGAGCATACTCAATACAATCTCCATATGCAAATTCAAATCTAATGGTGCCTAACACCCATTTTACTACTCGAGAAGAAAGCGCAGCTCCACATCTGAACAAGAGATGAGGCCTGAATCCCCTGGAGAATTTTGAGAGCAAAAACGAGATCCTTGCCTCCACTGGAGAAGAACAGTTGACCGACTCAATGCTAGATTCGGCCCTATTCCTCTGCTGCTCCTTATAGAGGAATCTCGAGTTTCCCCTTCCAAAATGATAGGAGAACTGACTTCCATCGGGCAACACGTGCGAGTTCCAGGGATCCCCATGGCAAATCGAGTGAAACCCCGAGCTTCCCGCTGCAGGTCGAGAAACACCACAAAATTGTCCCCTCAATGCGAGATGAGACCATTTTCCACTACAGAATCCCAAGAGAAATCCCACATTCCCGCTTGAAAGGCGAACTGGTCCTTGACACCCTTTATGTGACTCAGAGTGTTCCCTAACATAGCCGACCCCATTGGAGAGGAGAACACAATTTACGGACTCAACTCGTGAAGAGGCCTTATTTCCATTTAACAGCTCGAGAGTAATCCCGAAGTTCCCCTTCCAACACAAAATGGGTCCTGACTTCCCTGAAGCAACACAAGCCAGTTACTGAAGTCTCCATCGCAAGTCGAGAGAATCCCCAAGCTTCCCGCCTCAACTCGAGAAACACCAAAAATTTTCCCCTCAATGCGAGATGAGGATTTTTTCAGCTTCAGAGTCTCAAGAGAAAACGCACATTACCGCTTGAACTCGAACGGGTACTTGACACCTTTATGCGACCCAAAAACTTTCCTGAGATAGCTATCCACTTTGAAGTGGAGGACACAATTTATCTACACAGCACTAGAGGCGACCCTATTACTCCAGCGTGCCTCGAGAGTTATCCCAATATTCCCCTTCCAACACGCAAGGAGACCTAACTTCCCATATAGGTCCTGGGGTTCCAGTCACAACTCGAGAGAAACCCCGAGCTTCCAGCCACAAGTCGAGAAACACCACAAAATTATCCCCTCAATGTGAGATGAGGAAGTTTTCCGCTGCAGAATCTCAATAGAAATCCCACATTCCCGCTTGAAAGGCGAATGGTTACTTGACACCCTTTATGCAACTCAGAGTGTTCCATAACACAGCTGTCCCTTTGGAGAGGAGAACGCAATTTACAGACTCAACTGGAGAAGAGGCCCTATTCCCATTTAACATCTCGAGAGTAATCCCGAAGTTCCTCTTCCAACACAAAAATGGTCCTGACTTCCCTGTAGCAACACAAGGGAGTTGCTGAGGTTCCCGTTGCAAGTCGAGAAAAAACCCCAAGCTTCCCGCCGCAACTCAAGAAACATCACAAAAATTTCCCCTCAATGCGAGATGAGGAAATTTTCCGCTACACAATCTCAAGAGAAATCCCACATTCCCTCCTGAAACGCGATTGGCAACTTGACACCCTTTATGCGACTTAGAAAGTTCCCTATCACAGATGTCCCCATTGGAGAGGAGAACACAATTTAAGGACTCAACTCGAGAAGAGGCCCTATTCCCATTTAATGGCTTGAGAGTAATCCCAAAGTTCCCCTTCTGACAAAAAAGGGGACCTGACTTCTCTGAAGCAACACGTGGGATTTCCTGATGTACCCGTCACAAATCGAGAGGGAGCCCAAGCTTCCCGCCGCAACGCTAGAAAAACCACAAGATTCTGCCCTCAAGGCGAGATGAAGAACATTTCCGTTTCAGACTCTCAAGAGTAATTCCACATTACCGCTTGAACCCCGACAGCTTACTTAACATCCTTTATGCGACTAAAAATTAAACCGACATACACAGCCCCAATCCAGAGGAACACTGAGATTCTTGCCACACTGTCAAAATGTCCCGTTTTCCACTTCTCTTTTCCAGATGAGAGTTGATTTTTCTGATTTCTCTGGAATGGAATCCAGAGGTTCTGGTCGCACAGGATGAGTAGGCAGGTGCCACTTTGAAACTCGGGTGGATAACTGGTTTTCAAAACACAAATGGAAAATGTACAGATGTCACCACCAACTCAGGATACTGTCTGATTCTTCTGAACAGTTTCAAATGTATCCTCGAGTTTCAACTCACAAGACCAATGGAGACCTGAATCTACGCGCATACTCTATAGAATCTCCATTTACAAAAGCAACGCTAAAGTGGCCTATCACCCATATTACAACACGAGAAGAAAGCACAGTTCCAGGACTGAACAAGAGACGAGGCCTGAATCCCCTGGAGAATTTTGAGAGCAACCGCGATATCCCTGTCTCAACTGGAGAAGAACAAACAGTTGACCAACTCAATACTAGATGCAGCCCTATTCTGCTGCTGCTCCTTATAGAGGAATCTCTTTGTTCCCCTTCCAAAACGATAGGAGACCTGACTTCCCTGGGGCAACAGGGTTGAGTTCCTGTGGTCCACGTCGCAACTCGAGAGGAACCCCAAGCTTCCCACCGCAAGTCGAGAAACACCACAGAATTATCCCCTCAATGCGAGATGAGACAGATTTCCTCTACAGAATCTCAAGAGAAATCCTACATTCCCGCTTGAAAGTTGGTCGCAACTTGACACACTTTACGCCACTCAGAAATTTCCCTAACACAGCCATTCACATTGGAGAGGAGAACACAGTTTATGGACTCAACTCGAGAAGAGGCACTATTCCCATTTAATGGCTTGAGAATATTCCTGATGTTCCCCTTCCAACACCAAATAGGTCCTGACTTACCTTTAACAACAAAAGTGAATTCCTGAGGTCGCCGTAGCAAGTCGATAAAAACACCAAGCTTCCCGCCGCAAGTAGAGAAACACCACAAAAATTTCCCCTAAATGAGATATGAGGATATTTTCCGCTGCAGAGTCTCAAGAGAAATCCCACATTCCCGCTTGAAACGAGATTTGACACCTTTTATGCGGCTCAAGACATTCCCTGACATAGCTGTCCCTACTTGAGAGGAGAACACAGTTTATGGACTCAAATTTAGATGAGGCCCTATTCCCATTCCATGCCTCAAGAGAAATCCTGATGTTCCCCTACCAAAACGAAGGAAGACCCTACTTCCCAGGGACTACAGGAGTGAATTCCAGAGGTTCCTGTGGCAACTCGAGAAGGACCGCAATCTTCCTGCAGCAACTCCAGAAATACCTCAAGATTCTGCACTCAAGGTGACATGAGGAAAATTTCCCCTACAGAGTCTCAAGAGAAATCCCACGTTCCCGCTTGAAACTTGAACGGATACTTGACACCCTTTAGGCGACTCAAGACATTCCCTGACATAGCTGTCCCCACTAGAGAGGAGAACACAATTTCTGGACTCAACTTTCGATGAGGCCCTATTCCCATTCCACGCCTCAAGAGTAATCCCGAAGTTCCCCTACCAGATGAAAGGAGTCCTGACTTCCCAGGGACAACACGAGCGTGTCACTGAGGTGCCCGTTGAAAGTAGAAATGGAACAGAAGCTTCCGCCACAACTCGAGAAAAACCACAAGATTCTTCACTCAAGGTGAGATGAGGAAAATCTCTCCTACAGAGTCTCAAGAGAAATCCCACTTTCCCTTTTAAACTTCAACAGGCACTTGACACTATTTCTGCGACACAAAAATAACCCTTACTAAGCCGTCCCCACTGGAGAGGAGCACACAATTAATGGACTCATCCCTAGATGAGGCCCAATTCACATTCGATACCTCAAGAGAAATCCCAAAGTACCCTTTCCAACAGGAAAGGAGACATGACTTCTCTGGGGCAACACGAACGATTTCCTAAGATCCCAATCACAACCTGAAAGGGACCCCAAGCTTCCAGCCATAACTGGAGTAAAATCACAATATTCTCCCCTCAATGCGAGATGAGGAATATTTCTGCTGCAGAGTCTGAAGTGAAATCACACATTCCCGCTTGAAACTCGAAAGGGTACTTTAAACCCTTTCTTTGACACACAAAGATCCCTGACTAATCCGTCCCCACTGGAGAGGAACACACAGTTAACGGACTCAACACAAGATGATGTGCAAATCACATTCCACGCCCCGATTGGAAACCCAAGGTTCCCCTTCCAACACGATTGGAGACCTGAGGTCCCTGAAGCAATACGAGCGAATTCCTGAGGTCCCCGTAGCAATCGAGAAGGAGACAAAGTTTCCCGCCTCAACTCGAGAAAAACAATTAGATTCTGCACTCAAGGTGAGATGAGGACAATATCCCGTGCAGAGTCTCAAGAGAAATCCCACATTCCCGCTGGAAACTCGAAAGGTTACATGACACACTTTATGAGACTCAAGACATTCCATGACATAGCTGTCGCCACATGAGAGGAGAACACAATTTATGGACTCAAATTTAGATGAGGCCATATTCCCATTCCATGCCTCGAGAGTAATCCCGAAGATCTCCTACCAAAAGGAAAGGAGACCTGACTTTCCAGGGCCTACACAAGCGAGTACCTGATATCACCGTCAGAAATGGAAAGGGACCCCAAGCTTCAAGCTGTAACTCGAGAAAAACCACAAGATTCTTGCCTCAATGCGAGTTGAAGAATATTTCCGCTGCAGAGTCTCAAGCGAAATCCCACATTCCTGCTTGAAACTCGAACGGATACTTGACACCTTTTATGCAACTCAAGACATACCCTAACATAGCTGTCCCCACTTGAGAGGAGAACACAATTTATGAACTAAAATTTAGATGAGGCCCTATTCCCATTTCACGCCTCGAGAGTAATCCCGATGTTCCCCTACTAAAACGAAAGGAGACCTGACTTCCCAGGGACTACAGGACCGAGTTCCTGAGGTCCCTGTTGCAAATCGAGACGGAACCCAAGCTTCCTGCTGCAACTCGAGAAAACCCACACGATTCTGCACTCAAGGTGAAATGAGGAAAATTTCCCCTGTACAGTCTCAAGAGCAATCCCACATTCCCGCTTGAAACGCGAATGGGTACTTGACACCCTTTATGAGACAAAAGACATTCCCTGAAATAGCTGTCACCAATTGAGAGGAGAACCCAATTAATGGACCCAACTTTATGAGGCCCTATTCCCATTGCATGCCTCGAGAGTAATCCCGATGTTCCCTTACCAAAACGAAAGGAGACCTGAATGCCCAGGGACTACACGAGCGAGTTCCTGCTCGAGCAAAACCACAAGATTCTGCAGTCAAGCTGAGATGAGGAAAATTTCCCCTACAGGGTCACAAGAATTATCCCACATTTCTGCTTGAAACTCGAACGGGTACTTGACACCCTTTTGCGAATCAAGACTTTCCCTGGCATAGCTGTCCCCACTTGAGAGGAGAACACAGTTTATGGACTCAACTTGAGATGATGCCCTATTCCAATTCCACCCCTCGAGAGTAATCCTGATGTTCTCTTACCGAAACCAAAGCAGGACTGACTTTCCAGGGACTACACGAGCGAGTTCCTGAGGCCCCTGTCCCAACTCGAGAAAGACCCCAATCTTCCTGCCGCATCTCGAGAAAAACCACAAGATTCTCGCCTCAATGCGAGTTGAGGAACATTTCTGCTGCAGACTCTCAAGCGAAATCACACATTCCCACTTGAAACGCGAACGGATACTTAACACTCTTTAAGACACTCAAGACATTCCCTGACATAGCTGTCCCCACTTGAGAGGAGAACACAATTTATGGACTCAACTTTAGATGAGACCCTAATGCGATTCCACGCCTCAAGAGTAATCCAGACGTTCCCCTATCAGAGGCAAGGAGACCTGACTTCCTAGGGACAACATGAGCGTGTTCCTGAGGTGCCCGTTGTAATTAGAAAAGTACCCCAAGCTTCCACCGAAACTTGAGAAAAACCACAAGATTCTTCACTCATGGTGAGATGAGGAAAATTCCCACTACAGAGTCTGAAGAGAAATCCCACATTCCCACTTAAACTCGAACGGGCACTAGACACTATTTCTGCGACACAAAAAGGACCCTTACTAAGCCGTCCCCACTGGAGAGGAGCACACAATTAACGGACTCATCTCTAGATGAGGCCCAATTCACATTCGACACCTCGAGAGAAATCCCAAAGTACCCTTTCCAACATGAAAGGAGACCTGACTTCCCTGGGGCAACATGTGCGTTTTCCTGAGATCCCCGTCACAACCTGAAAGGGACCCCAAGCTTCCAGCCGCAACTGGAAAAAACCACAAGATTCTCCCCTCAATGCGAGATGAGGAATATTTCTGCTGCAGAGTCTCAAGAGAAATCACCCATTCCCCCTTGAAACTCGAAAGGGTACTTTAAACCCAGTCTTTGACACACAACGATCCCTGACTAATCTGTCCCACTGGAGAGGAACACACAATTAACCGACTCAACACAAGATGAGGCCCAAATCACATTCCACCCCACAATTGGAATCCCGAGATTCCCCTCCAACAAGATTGGAGACTTGACGTCCCTGGAGCAAAAGGAGGGAATTCCTGAGTTCCCCGTAGCAATCGAGAAAGAGCCAAAGTTTCCCACCGCAACTCGAGAAAAACCATAAGATTCTGCACTCAAGGTGAGATGAGGAAAATATCCCATGCAGAGTCCCAAGAGAAATCCCACATTCCCGCTTGAAACTCGAAAGGGTACAGGTCACCCTTTATGAGACTCAAGATATTCCATGACATAGCTGTCGCCACATGAGAGGAGGACAAATTTTATGGACTCAACTTTAGATGAGGCCGTATTCCCATTCCATGCCTTGAGAGTAATCCCGAAATCCCCTACCAAAACGAAAGGAGACCTGACTTCCCAGGGACTAGAGGAGCGAGTTCCTGATATCACCTCGCAACCCGAAAGGGATCCCAAGCTTCAAGCCGCAAAACGGGAAAAACCACAAGATTCTCCCCTCAATGCGAGAGGAGGAACATTTCTGCCGCAAAGTTTCAAGGGAATTCACACATTCCTGTTTGAAACTCGATAGGTTATTTGAAACCCTTTCAGCAACAAAAAAAGATCCCTGACTAAGCAGTCCCCACTGGAGAGGAGCACACAATTATCGGACTCAACAAAAAATGAGAAGGAAATCATATTCCATGCCACGATTGGAATCCCGAGGTTCCGCTTCCAAAATGACTGGAGACCTGCCGTCCCTGGATAACACGAGCAAATTTCTGAGGTCACCGTTGCAACTTGAGTAGAATCCCAAGCTTCCCGCCGCTTCTCGAGACAAACCACAAGATTCTGCACTCAAGGCAAGATGAGGAAAATTTCCCCTGCAGAGTCTCAAGAGATATCACACATTCCCGCTTGAAACTTGAATGGATATTTGACACCCTTTATGCGACACAAGACATTCCCTGACATAGCTGTCCCCACTAGAGAGGAGAACACAATTTCTGGACTCAACTTTCGATGAGGCCCTATTCCCATTCCACGCCTCAAGAATAATTCCGAAGTTCCCCTACCAGAGGAAAGGAGACCAGACTTCCCAGGGACAACACAAGCGTGTCCCTGAGGTGCCCGTTGAAAGTAGAAATGGAACCGAAGTTTCCGCCACAACTCGAGAAAAACCACAAGATTCTTCACTCAAGGTGAGATGAGGAAAATTTCCCCTGCAGAGTCTCAAGAAAAATCCCACATTCCTTTTTAAACTTGAACGGGCACTTGACACTATTTCTGCAGCACAAAAAGGACCCTTACTAAGCCGTCCCCACTGGCAAGGAGCACACAATTAATAGACTCATCTCTAGATGAGGCCCAATTCACATTCGACGCCTCAAGAGAAATCCCGAAGTACCCTTTCCAACAGGAAAGGAGACGTGACTTCTCTGGGGCAACACGAGCGGTTTCCTGAGATTCCCCGTCACAACTTGAACAGGACCCCAAGCTTCCCGCCGCAACTGGAGAAAAACCACAAGATTCTCCCCTCAATTCGAGATGAGGAATATTTCTGCTGCAGAGTCTCAGGAGAAATCACACATTCCTGCTTGAAACTCGAAAGGGTACTTTAAACCCTTTCTTTGACACGCAAAGTTCCCTGACTAATCCGTCCCCACTGGAGAGGAACACACAGTTAACGGACTCAACACAAGATGATGCCCAAATCACATTCCACGCCACGATTGGAAACCCGAAGTTCCCCTTTCAACACGATTGGAGATCTGAGGTCCCTGAGGCAACATGAGCGAATTCCTGAGTTCCCTGTAGCAATCGACAAGGAGCCAAAGTTTCCCGCCGCCACTCGAGAAAAACCATTAGATTCTGCACTCAAGGTGAAATGAGGAAAATATCCCATGCAGAGTCCCAAGAGAAATCCCACATTCCCGCTTGAAACTCAAAAGGGTACATGACACCCTTTATGTCACTCAAGACATTCCGTGACATAGCTGTCGCCACATGAGAGGAAAACACAATTTATGGACTCAAATTTAGATGAGGCCATATTCCCTTTCCATGCCTCGAGAGTAATCCCGAAGATCCCATACCCAAATGAAAGGAGACCTGACTTCCCAGGGACTACGCAATCGATTTCATGATTTCGCTGTAACAAATCGAGAAAGACCGCAAGTTTCCCGATACAACTCGAGAATAACCACAAGATTCTTCACTCTAGGTGAGATGAGTAAAATTTCCCCTGCAGAGTCTCAAGAGAAATCCCACATTACCGCTTGAAACGCGAACGGGTACTTGACACCTTTTATGCGACTCAAGACATTCCCTGACATAACTGTTCCCACTTGAGAGGAGAACACAATTTATGGACTCGCTTTAGATGAGGTCCTATTACCATTTCATCACTCGAGAGTAATCGTGATGCTCCCCTACCAAAACGAAAGGAGACCTGACTTCCCAGGTACTACACGAGTGATTTCCTCAGATCCCTGTCCCAACTCCAGAAGGACCCTAGCTTCCTGCAGCAACTCGAGAAAAACCACAAGATTCTGCCCTCAAGGTAGGATGAGGAATATTTCCCCTGCACAGTATCAACGAAAATCCCACATTCCCGGTATAAACGCAAATGGGTAATTGACACACTGTATGCGACTCAAGACATTCCCTGACATAACTGTTCTCACTTGAGAAAGAACACAATTTATGGCCTCAAATTTAGATATGGCCCTGTTCCCATTCCACGCCTCGAGAGTAATCCCGATGTTCCACTACCTAAAAGAAAGGATACCTGACTTCCCAGAGACCACACAAGAGATTCCTGAATTCCCTGCCCCAACTCGACTAGGACCTCAAGTTTCCTGCGCAGCTCTAGATAAAGCACAAGATTCGGCACTCAAGGTGAAATGAGGAAAATTTCCCGTGCAGAGTATCAAGAGAAATCCCACATTCCCGATTCAAACACGAACGGATATTTGACACCCTTTATGCGATTCAAGACTTTCCCTGACAGCTGTCCCCACCTGAGAGGAGAACACAGTTTATGGACTCAACTTTAGATGAGGCCCTATTCCCATTCCACACCTCGAGAGTAATCCTGATGTCCAACAAACAAAATGAATGGACACCTGACTTACAAGGGACTACACGAGTGAGTTCCTGAGGTCCCTCTTGTAACTCAAGAAGGACCCTAAGCTTCCCAACGGAACTCAAGAAATACACAAGATTCTGCACTCAAGGTGAGATGAGGAAAATTATCTCTTCGGAGTCTCAAGAGAAATCCCACATTCCAGCTTGAAACGCGAACGTGTAACTTACAGCCTTTATGCGACTCAAAACATACCCTGGCATAGCTGTCCCCACTTGAGAGCAGACCACAATGAATGGGCTCATTTTAGAAGACTCCCTATTCCATTATATGCCTCGAGAGTAATCCCGATGTTACCGTACCAAAACGAAAGGAGACCTGACTTACCAGGGACTACACGAGCGAGTTCCTGAAGTCCCTGTCGCAATTTGAGAAGGACCCCAAGCTTGGCGCCGAAACTCCAGAGAAACCACAAGATTCTACTCTCAAGGTGAGATTAGGAAAATTTCCCCTGCAGAGTCTCAAGAGAAATCCCACATTCCTGCTTGAAATCGACCGGGTACTTGACACCCTTTATGCGACTCAAGACATTCCCTGACATAGCTGTCCCCACTTGAGAGGAGAACACAATTTATAGACTCAACTTTTAATGAGGCCCTATTCCCACTCCACGCCTCGAGAGTAATCCTGATGTTTCCCTACTAAAACGAAAGGAGACCTGACTTCCCAGCGAACACACAAGCGATTCCTGAGTTCCCTGTCGCAAATCGAGTAGGACCCCAAGTTTCCGGCCGCAGCTCTAGATAAACCAAAAAATTCGGCATTCAAGTTGAGATGAGGAAAATTTCCCCTGCAGAGTCTCAAGAGAAATCCCACATTCCCACTTGAAACGAACGTGTAATTTACACCCTTTATGCGACTCAAGACATAACCTGACATAGGTGTCCCCACTTGAGAGGAGACCACAATGAATGCATCCATTTTAGAAGACTCACTATTCCCAATCTACGCTTCGAAAGTAATGCCGATGTTACCCTACCAAAACGAAAGGAAACGTGACTTCCCAGGGACTACACAAGCGAGTTCCTGAGTTCCCTGTCACAATTCGAGAAGGACCCCAAGCTTGGCGCCGCAACTCGAGAAAAAACACAAGATTCTGCACTCAACGTGAGATGAGGAAATTTCCCCTGCAGAATCTCAAGAGAAATCTCACATTCCCGCTTGAAATTCGAACGGGTACTTGACACCCTTTATGTGACTCAAGACTTTCCCTGACATATCTGTCCCCTCTTGAGAGGAGAACAAAATTTATGGACTCACTTTAGATGAGGCCCTCTTCCCTTTCCACGCCTCGAAAGTTATCCCAATATTTCCCTAACAAAAAAAAAAAGGAAAACTGACTTCCCAGGGACTACATGAGCGAGTTCCTGAGGTCCCAGTCGCAACTCGAGAGTGACCCCAAGCTTGCCGCTGCAAGTCGAGAAGAACCACTAGATTCTGCACTCAAGGTATGATGAGGAAAATTTCCCCTGCAGAGTCTCAAGAGAAATCCCACATTCCTGATTGAAACTCGAACGGGTACTTGACACCCTTTATGCGACTCAAGACATTCCCTGACATAGCTGTCCCCACTTGAGAGGAGAACACAATTTATGGACTCAACTTTAGATGAGGCCCTATTCATATTCCACGCCTCGAGAGTAATCCCATTGTTCCCCTACCAAAATGAAAGGAGACCTTTCTTCCCAGGGAGTATATGAGCGAGTTACTGAGGCCCCTGTCACAACTTCAGGAGGACGCCAGGCTTCTCGCCGCATCTCGAGAAAAACCACAGGATTCTGCATTCAAGGTGAGATGAGAAAAATTTCCCCAGCAGAGGCTCAAGAGAAATCCCACATTCTTGCTTGTAAGGCGAACGGGTACTTGACATCCTTTATGCGACTCAAGACATTCCCTGAAATAGCTGTCCCCACTTGAGAGGAGAACACAATTTCTGGACTCAACTTTAGATGAGGCCATATTCAAATTCCGTGCCTCGAGAGTAATCCGGAGGTTCCGCTACGAAAAAGAAAGGAGACCTGAATTCCCAGGGACTACACGAGCGAGTAACTCAGGTCCCTGTCGCAACTCGAGAAAAACCACAAGATTCTGCACTCAAGGTGAGATGAGGACAATTTCCCCTCAGAGTCTCAAGAGAAATCCCACATTACCGCTTGAAACACGAACGAGAACTTGACATTGACACCCTTTATGCGACTGAAGACATTACCTGACTTTGCTGTCCCCGTTTGCGAGGAGAACAAAATTTATGGACTCAACTTTATATGAGGCCCTATTTCCATTCCTTGCCTCGAGAGTAATCCTGATGTTCCCTTACCAAAATGAAAGGAAACCTGTCTTCCCAAGGACTACACTAGTGAGTTCCTGAGGTTCCTGTCGCATCTGGAGAAGGACATTAAGATTCCCGCTGCAACTCAAAAAAAATAACACGATTATGCACTCAAGGTGAGCAGAGGAAAATTTCCCCTGCAGAGTCTCAAGAGTAATCCCACATTCCCGCTAGAAACGAGAACCGGTACTTGACACCCTTTATGCCACTCAAGACATTCCCTGACATATCTGTCCCCTCTTGAGAGGAGAACAAAATTTATGGCCTCACTTTAGATGAGGCCATATTCCCATTCCATGCCTCGAGAGTAATCCTGATATTCCCCTACCAAAAAATAAGGAAACCTGACTTCCCAGGGACTACATGAGCGAGTAACTGAGGTCCCTGTCGCAACTCGAGAAGGACCCCAATCTTCCCGCCGCAACTCGAGAAAAATCTCAAGATTTGGCACTCAAGGCGAGATGAGGAAAGTTTCCCCTGCGGAGTGTCAAGAGAAATCCCACATTCCCTCTTGAAACGTGAAAGGGTACATGACACCCTTTCTGCAATTCAAGACATTCCCTAACATAGCAGGCCCCACTTGAGAAAAGAACACAATTTATGGACTCACTTTAGATGAGGCCCTATTCCGATTCCATGCCTCGAGTGTAATCCCGATGTTCCCCTACCAGAGACAAGGAGACCTGACTTCCCAGGAACAACACAAGCCTGTTCCTGAGGTGCCCGGTGTAATTCGAAAATTACCCCAAGCTTCCACCGCAACTTGAGAAAAAACCACAAGATTTTTCACTCATGGTGAGATGAGGAAAATTTCCCCTGCAGAGTGTCAAGAGAAATACCACATTCCCGCTTGAAACGTGAAAGGGTACATGACACCCTTTCTGCGATTCAAGACATTCCCTAACATAGCAGGCCCCACTTGAGAAAAGAACACAATTTATGGACTCACTTTAGATGAGGCCCTATTCCTATTCCATGCCTCGAGAGTAATCCCTATGTTCCCCTACCAGAGGCAAGGAGACCTGACTTCCCAGGAACAACACAAGCCTGTTCCTGAGGTGCCCGGTGTAATTCGAAAAGTACCCCAAGCTTCCACCACAACTCGAGAAAAAAAACCACAAGATTTTTCACTCATGGTGAGATGAAGAAAATTTCCCCTGCAGAGTGTCAGGAGAAATCCCACATTCCCGCTTGAAAAGCGAACCGGTACTTGACACCTATTATGCGATTCAAGACATTCCCTGACATATCTGCCCCCTCTTGAGAGGAGAAAAAATTTTTGGACTCACGTTAGATGAGGCTCTTTTCCCATTCCACGCCTCAAGAGTACCCCGATGTTCCCCTACCAAAACGAAAGGAGACCTGACTTCCCAGGGACTACACAGGCAAGTTCCTGAAGTCCCTGTCATAACTAGAGAAGGACCAGAAGCTTCCCGCAAAAACTCGTGAGAAAACACTAGATTCTGCACTCAAGGTGAGATGAGGAAAATTTCCCCTGCAGAGTCTCAAGAGAAATCACACATTCCCGCTTGAATAGCGAACGGGTACTTGACACCCTTTAAGAGACTCAAGACATTCCCTGACATAGCTGTCCCAACTTGAGAGGAGAACACAATTTAGGGACTCAACTTTAGATGAGGCTCTATTCCCATTCCAAGACTCGAGAGTCATCCCGATGTTCCCCTACCAAAACGAAAGGAGATCTGAATTCCCAGCGACTACACGATCGAATTCCTGAGGTCTCTGTAGCATCTGGAGAGGGAACCGAAGCATTCCGTGGCAACTCTAGATAAACCGCAAGCTTCAGCACTCAAGGTGGGATGCGGAAAATTTCCACTGCAGAGTCTCAAGAGAAATCCACCATTCCCGCATGAAATGCAAGCGGTTACTTGACACAATTTATGCGACTCAAGACATTCCCTGACATAGCTGGCCCCACTGGAGAAAAGAAAACAATTTATGGACTCACTTTAGATGAGGTCCTATTCCCATTCCACGCCTCGAGAGTACCCCATGTTCCCCTACCAAAACGAAAGGAGACCTGACTTCCCAGGGACTACACGAACGAGTTCCAGAAGTCCCTGTCATAACTAGAGAAGGACGACAAGCTTCCTGCCAATACTTGAGAGAAAAGACAAGATTCTGCACTCAAGGTGAGATGAGGAAAATTTCCCCTGCAGAGTCTCAAGAGAAATCCCACATTCCCGCTTAAAAGGCAAAAGGGTACTTGACACCCTTTACGTGACTCAAGACATTCCCTGACATAGCTGTCCCCACTTGAGAGGAGAACACAATTTATGGATTCAACTCTAGATGAGGCTCTATTCCCATTCCAAGCCTCGAGAGTAACCCCGATGTTCCCCTACCAAAAGGAAAGGAGACCTGACTTCCCAGGTACTACACGATCGAATTCCTGACGTCCCTGTAGCATCACGAGAGGGACACGATGCATCCCGCTGCAGCTCTAGATAAACCACAAGATTCGGCACTCAAGGTGAGATGCGGAAAATTTCCCTTGCAGAGTCTCAAGGGATATCCCACATTCGTGCTTGAAACGCGAATGGGTACTTGACACCCTTTATGCGACTCAAGACATTCCCTGACATAGCTGTCTGCACTTGAGAGGGGAACACAATATATGGAGTCAACTTTAGATGCGGCCCTCTTCCCATTCCACGCCTCAAGAGTAATCCCGATGTTCCCCTACCAAAATGAAAGGAAAACTAACTTCGCAGGGACTACACGAGCGAGTTCCTGAGGTCCCTGTGGCAACTCGAGAGTGACCCCAAGCTTGCCGCCGCAACTCGAGAAGAACCACTAGATTCTGCACTCAATGTGAGATGAGGAAAATTTCCCCTGCAGAGTCTCAAGAGAAATCCCATATTCCCGCTTGAAACGCGAACGGGTACTTGACACCCTTTATGCGACGCAATACATTCCCTGACATAGATTTCCCCACTTGAGAGAAGATCACAATTTATGGATTGACTTTAGATGCGGCCCTATTCTCATTTCACGCCTCTAGAGTAATCCTGGTGTTCCCCTACCAAAGCGAAATTAGACCTGACATCCCAGGTACTACACGCACAAGTTCTTGAGCTCTCTGTGACAACTTGAGAAGGACCCGAGGCTTCCCGCTTCAACTCAAGGAAAACCACAAGATTCTGCACTCAAGGTGAGATGAGGAAATTTTTCCCTGCAGAGTCTCAAGGGATATCCCACATTCCCACTTGAATCGGGAATGGGTTCTTGACCCGCTTTATGCGACTCAAGACATTCCCTTATATAGCTGTCCCCACTTGAGAGGAGAACACATTTTATCGTCAAATTTAGATGAGGCCCTATCCCAACTCCACACCTCGAGAGTAATACCGATGTTCCCCTACCAAAAGAAAAGGAGAACTAACATCCCAGAGACTACACGAGCAGGTTCCTGAGTTCCCTGTCGCAACTCTAGGAGGCCACCAGGTTTCTGGCCGCATCTCGAGAAAAACCACAAGATTCTGCACTCAAGGTGAGATGAGGAAAATTTCCCCTGCATAGTCTCAAGAGAAATCCCACATTTTTGCTTAAAACGCGAACGGGAACTTGACACCCTTTATGCAACTCAACACATTCCCTGATGTAGATGTCCGTACTTGAGAGGAGAACACAATTAATGGACTCACCTTTAGAAGCGGCCCTATTCCCATTCCACGCCTCAAGAGTAATCCCGTTGTTCCCCTACCAAAACGAAAGGAGACCTGACTTCCCAGGGACTACACGAGGGAATTCCTGAGGTCCTTGTCACAACTTGAGAAGGACCCCAAGCTTCCCGCCGCAAGTCAAGAAATACCACATGATTCTGCACTCAAGGTGAAATGAGAAAAATTTCCCCAGCAGAGTCTCAAGAGAAATCCCACATTCTCGCTTGAAACGCGAACGGGTACTTGACACCGGTTATGCGACTCAAGACATTCCCTGACATAGCTATTCCCACTTGAGAGGAGAACACAATTTATGGACTCAAATTTAGATGAGGCCCTATTCAAATTCTATGCCTCGAGAGTAATCCGGAGGTTCCCCTATGAAAACGATAGGAGACATGAATTCCCAGGGATACAAGAGCGAGTACCCGAGGTCGCTGTCGCAACTAGAGAAAAACCACAAGTTTCGGCACTCAAGGTGAGATGAGGAAAATTTCCCCTCAGAGTTTCAAGAGAAATCCCACATTCCCGCTTGAAACGCGAATGGGAACTTGACACCCTTTATGCGACTCAAGACATTCCCTGACATATTTGTCCCGTTTTGAGAGGGGAACAAAATTTATAGACTCACTTTAGATGAGGCCATATTCCCATTCCACGCCTCGAGAGTAATC
Organism: Moschus berezovskii; assembly: GCF_049115385.1. Lineage (NCBI taxonomy): Eukaryota > Metazoa > Chordata > Mammalia > Artiodactyla > Moschidae > Moschus > Moschus berezovskii. The sequence continues at coordinate 1,673,793 of NC_142469.1, forward strand.
CCGATATTCCCCTATCAAAAAAAAAAAAAAAAAAAGGAAACCTGACTCCCAGGGACTTCACGAGTGAGTTCCTGAGGTCCCTGTCCCAAATCAAGAATGGGCCCAACCTTCCCGCCGCAACTCGAGAGAAACCACAAGATCTGGCACGCAAGGTGAGATGATGAAAATTTCCCCAAGCAGATTCTCAAGAGAAATCCCACATTCCCGCTTGAAAAGCGAACGGGTACATGACACCCTTTATGCGACTCAAGACATTCCCTGACATACCTGGCTCCACTTGAGAAAAGAACACAGTTTATGGACTCAATTTAGATTAGGCCCTATTCCCATTCCAAGCCTAGAGAGTACCCCGATGTTCCCGTACCAAAAGGAAAGGAGACCTGACTTCCCAGGGACTACATGAGCGAGTTCCTGAAGTCCCTGTCATAACTAGAGAAGGACACAAGCTTCCCTCCAAAACTCTAGAGAAAACACAAATGCTGCACTCAAGGTGAGATGAGGACAATTTCCCCTGCAGAGTCTCAAGAGAAATCCCACATTCCTGCTTGAAACGCGAACGGGTACTTGACACCCTTTATGAGACTCAAGACATTCCCTGACATAGCTGTCCCCACTTGAGAGGAGAACACAATTTATGGACTCAACTTTAGATGAGGCTCTATTTCCATTCCAAGCCTCGAGAGTAACCCCGATGTTCCCCTACCAAAACGAAAGGAGACCTGACTTCCCAGGGACTACATGAGTGAATTCCTGAGGTCCCTCTAGCATCTCGAGAGGGACCCGAAGCATCCCGCCGCAGCTCTAGATAAATCACAAGATTCTGCATCAAGGTGAAATGAGGAACATTTCCCCTGCAGAGTCCCAAGAGAAATCCCACATTCCCGCTTGAAATGCGAACGGGTACTTGACACCCTTTATGTGACTCAAGACATTCCCTGAAATAGCTGTCCACCCTCGAGAGGAGAATCTAATTAATGGACTCAACTTTATGAGGCCTTATTCCCATTCCACCCCCTGAGAGTAATCCTGATGTTCCCCTACCAAAACGAAATGAGACCTGACTTCTCAGGTACTTCATGAGCGAGTTCCTGAGGACCCTGTCCCAACTTGAGAAGGACCCCAAGCTTCGGCCACAACTCGAGCAAAACCACAAGTATCTGCAGTCAAGGTGAGATGAGTAAAATTTCCCTGACAGGGTCATAAGATTTATCCCACATTTCCCCTTGAAACTCGAACGGGTACTTGACACCCTTTTGTGAATCAAGACATTCCCTGGCATAGCTGTCTCCACTTGAGAGGAGAACACAGTTTATGGATTTAATTTGAGATGATGCCCTATTCCAATTGCACCCCTGGAGAGTAATCCCGATGTCATCCTACCAAAACCAAAGCAGAACTGACTTTCCAGGGCCTATAAGAGCGAGTTCCTGAGGTCCCTGTCCCAACTCGAGAATGACCCCTGTCTTCCCGCCGCATCTCGAGAAAAACCACAAGATTCTGCACTCAAATTGAGATGAGGAAAATTTCCCCTGCAGAGTCTCAAGAGAAATCCCACATTCCCTTTTAAACTCGAACGGGCACTTGACACTATTTCTGCGACACAAAAAGGACCCTTACTAAGCTGTCCCCACTGGAGAGGAGCACAGAATTAACGGACTCATCTCTAGATGAGTCCCAATTCACATTCTCAGCCTCGAGAGAAATCCCAAAGTAGCTTTTCCAACAGGAAAGGAGACCTGACTTCGCTGGGGCAACACGAGCGATTTCTTGAGATCCCCGTCGCAACCTGAAAGGGACCCCAAACTTCCAGCCGCAACTCGAGAAAAACCAGAAGATTCTCACCTCAATGTGAGATAAGGAATATTTCTGCTGCAGAGTCTCAAGAGAAATCACACTTTCCCGCTTGAAACTCGAAAGGGTACTTGAAACCCATTCTTTGACACACAAAGATCCCTGACTAATCCGTCCCACTGGAGAGGAAAACACAATTAATGGACTCAACAGAAGATGATGCCCAAATCACATTTCACACCATGATTGGAATCCCGAGATTCACCTCCAACACGATTGGAGACCTGACCTCCCTGGGGCAAAATGTGGGAATTCCTGATTTCCCCGTAGCAATTGAGAAGGAGCCAAAGTTTCCCACCGCAACTCGAGAAAAACCATAAGATTCTGTACTCAAGGTGAGATGAGGAAAATATCCCATGCAGAGTACCAAGAGAAATCCCACATTCCAGCTTGAAACTCGAAAGGGTACATGACACCCTTTATGAGACTCAAGACATTCCGTGACATAGCTGTCGCCACATGAGAGGAGAACAAAATTTATGGACTCAACATTAGATGAGGCCGTATTCCCATTCCATGCCTCGAGAGTAATCCCAAAACACCCTACCAAAACGAAAGGAGACCTGACTTCCCAGGGACTACACGAGTGAGTTCCTGATATCACCTCACAATCCGAAAGGGACCCCAAGCTTCAAGCCGCAAAACGAGAAAAACCACAACATTCTCCCCTCAATGCGAGAGGAGGAATATTTCTGCTGCAAAGTCTCAAGAGAAATCACACATTCCTGCTTGAAACTCGACAGGGTACTTGAAACCCTTTCTGCAACACAAAAAGATCCCTGACTAAGCAGTCCCCTCTGGAGAGGAGCACACAATTATCGGACTCAACACAAAATGAGAAGTAAAGCAGATTCCACGCCACGAATGGAATCCCGAGGTTCCCCTTCCACCACGATTGGAGACCTGCCATCCCTGGATAACACGGGCGAGTTTCTGAGGTCCCCGTCGCAACTCGAGAAGGACCCCAAGCTTCCCGCTGCAACTCGAGACAAACCACAAGATTGTGCACTCAAGGTGTGATGAGGAAAATTTTCCCATGCTAAGTCTCAAGAGAAATCCCACATTTCCGCTTGAAACTCGAACCAGGACCTAACACACTATATGCGACCCAAGACATTCCTTGGCATAGCTCTCCCCACTGGAGAGAATAACACAATTTATGGATTCAATTTTAGATGAGGCCGTATTCCCATTCTACACCCCGAGTGTAATCTCGAAGCTCTCCTGGCAAAAAGAAAAGTGACCTGACCTCCCTGAAGTAAAAAGAGCTAGGTTCTCACCTCACTTTCTCAACTCGAGAGGGATTACAAGCTTCTCCCCGCAACTCGATATAAACCACGAGATTCCCCCATGATTGCGAGATGAGGAATTTTCTGCTGCAAACTCTCAAGGGAAAACCCACATTACCGCTTGAAATTCGAAAGGGTATTTGACACCCTTTCTACAACCATAAAAGTTCCCTGACTAAGCCGTCCCTACTGGAGAGGAGCACACAATTTAAGGACTCATCTCTAGATGACTCCCAATTGCCATTCCACGCCTGGAGAATAATGCCCAAGTTTTCCTTCCAAGACGCAAGGAGACCTGACTTCCCTGGGGCATGACCAGCGAGTAACTGCGGTCTCTGTCGCAACTCGAAAAGGACCCAAAGCTTCCCGCCGCAATTCGAGAAAAACCACAAGATTCTGCACTCAAGGCAAGATGAGGAAAATTTCCCCTGCAGAGTCTCAAGAGAAATCCCACATTCCCGCTTGAAACTCAAAAGGGTACAATTCACCCTTTATGAGACTCAACACATTCCGCGACATAGCTGACGCCACATGAGAGGAGGACAAATTTTATGGACTCAACTTTAGAGGAGGCCTTATTCCCATTTCATGCCTTGAGAGTAATCTCGAAATCCCCTACCAAAACCCAAGGAGACATGACTTCCCAGGGACTACACGAGCGAGTTCCTGATATCACCTCACAACCCGTAAGGGACCCCAAGCTTCAAGCAGTAAAACGAGAAAAACCACATGATTCTCGCCTCAATGCGAGTTGAGGAACATTTCCGCTGCAGAGTCTCAAGCGAAATCACACATTCCTGCTTGAAACTCGAACGGATACTTGACATCCTTTATGCGACTCAAGACATTCCATGACATAGCTGTCCCCACTTGAGAGGAGAACACAATTTAAGAACTTAAATTTAGATGAGGCCCTATTCCCATTTCACGCCTCGAGAGTAATCCCGATGATCCCCTACCAAAATGAAAGGAGACCTGACTTCAGGGACTAAACGATCGATTTCCTGATCCCTGTAGCAACTCGAGAAGGAACCCAAGCTTCCCGCCGCAACTCAAGAAAACCCACTCGATTCTGCACTCAACGTGAGATGAGGAAAATTTCCCCTGCACAGTTTCAAGAGAAATCGAACATTCCCGCTTGAAAAGCGAACAGATACTTGACACCCTTTATGAGACCCAAGACATTCCCTGACATAGCTGTCCCCACTTGAGAGGAGAACACAATTTATGGACTCAACTTTAAATAAGGCCCTAATCTCATTCCACTCCTCAATAGTAATTTTGAATTTCCCCTACCAGAGGAAAGAAACCTGACTTCCCAGGGACAACACGAGCTTGTCCCTGGGATGCAGGTTGTAAGTCGAAAAGAACCCCAAATTTCCGCTGCAACTGTAGAAAAACCACAAGACTCTGCACTCAAGGTGAGATGAGGAAAATTTCCCCTGCAGAGTCTCAAGAGAAATCCCACATTCCCTTTTAAACTCAAACGGGCACTTGACACTATTTCTGTGACACAAAAAGGACCCTTACTAAGCCGTCCCCAATGGAGAGGAGCAAACAATTAACAGACTCATCTCTAGATGAGGCCCAATTCACATTCGATGCCTCGAGTGAAATCCCGAAGTACCCTTTCGAACTGGAAAGGAGACCTGAGTTCCCTGGGGCAACACGAGCGAATTCCTGAGATCCCTGTCACAACGCCTCTAGAAAATCCCGATGTTCCCCTAACAAAACTAAAGGAGACCTCACTTCCGAGGAACTACACGAGGGAGTTCCTGAGGTTTCTGTGGCAACTCGAGAAGGACCCCAAGATTCCCACTTCAACTTGAGAAAAAGCACAAGATTCTGCACTCATGGTGAGATGAGGAAAATTTCCCTGCAGAGTATCTAGAGATTTCCCACTTTCCCGCTTGAAGCGAGAACGGGTACTTGACACCCTTTATGTGACTCAAGACATTCCCTGATATAGCTGTCCCCACTTGAGAGGAAAAAACAATTTATGGAATCACTTGAGATGAGGCCCTATTCAGATTCCACGCCTCGAGAGGAATCCCGATGTTCCCTCTAACAAAATGAACGGAGACCTGACTTCCCAGGGACTACAGGAGCGAGTTCCTGTGGCCGCTGTCACAACTCGAGAAGGACCCCAATCTTCCGCAACAACTCAAGCAAAACACAAGATTCTGCACTCAAGGTGAGATGAGGAAAATTTCCCCTGAAGAGTTTCAAGAAAAATCCCACATTCCCATCTGAAACTCGATCAGATACTTGACACCCTTTATGCGACACAAGACATTCCCTGACATAGCTGTCCACACTTGAGAGGAGAACACAATTTATGAACTCAAATTTAGATTTGGCCCTATTCCCATTTACACCTCGAGAGTAATCCCGATGTTCCCCTACCAAAACGAAAGGAGACCTGACATCCCAGGGACTACAAGATCGAGTTCCTGAGGTCCCTGTAACAACTCGAGAAGGAACCCAAGCTTCCTGCCACAACTTGAGAAAACCCACACGATTCTGCACTTTTGGTGAGATGAGGAAAATTTCCCCTGCACAGTCTCAAAAGAAATTGCACATTGCTGTTTGAAACGAGAACAGTTACTTGACACCCTTTATGCGACACAAGACATTCCCTGACATAGCTGTCCCCACTTGAGAAGAGAACACGTTTTATGGACTCATCTTTAAACTAGGCCCTATTCCCATTCCACACCTCAAGAGTAATCCCGATGTTGCCCTACCAAAACGAAAGTAGACCTGACTTCCCAGGGACTACACGAGCGAATTCCTGAGGTCCCTGTCGCAACTCGAGAAGGACCCCAAGCTTTCCGCCGCAACTCGAGAAAAACCACAAGATTAAGCACTCAAGGTGAGATTGAAAAAAAATTTACCCGGCAGAGTCTCAAGAGAAATCCCACATTGCCGCTTGAAACGCAAACGGGTACTTGACACCCTTTATGTGACTCAAGACAATCCCTGACATAGCTGTCCCTACTAGAGAGGAGAAACCAATTAATGGATTCAACTTTATGAGGCCCTATTCCCATTCCACGCCTCGAGAGTAATCACGATGTTCCCCTACCAAAACAAAAGGAGACCTGACTGTCCAGGGACTACAGGAGCGAATTCCTGAGGCCCCTGTCGCAACTTGAGAAGGACCCCAAGCTTCCAAAACAACTCGAGCAAAACCACAAGATTCTGCAGTCAAGGTTAGATGAGGAAAATTTCCCCTACAGGGTCAGAAGAGTTATCCCACATTTCCCCTTGAAACTCGAACGGGTACTTGACACCCTTTTGCCAATCAAGACATTCCTGGCATAGCTGTCTCCACTTGAGAGGAGATCACAGTTTATTGACTCAACTTGAGATGATGCCCTATTCCTATTCCACCCCTCGAGAGTAATCCCGATGTTCTCCTACCAAAACCAAAGCAGAACTGACTTTCCAGGGACTACACGAGCGAGTTCCTGAGGTACCTGTCTGAACTCCAGAAGGACCCCAATCTTCCTGCCGCATCTCTAGAAAAACCACAAGAATCTGCACTCAAAGTTAGATGAGGAAAATTTCCCCTACAGAGTCTCAAGAGAAACCCCACATTCCATTTTAAACTTGAATGGGCACTTGACACTCTTTCGGCGACACTAAAAGGACCATTACTAAGCTGACACCACTGGAGGGGAGAATACATTTAACGGACTCATCCCTAGATTAAGCCCAATACACATTCGAGCCTCGAGAGAAATGCCGAAGTACCCTTTCCAACAGGAAAGGAGACCTGACTTCCCAGGGACAAAACAATCGTGTCCCTGACATTGCGGTTGTAATTAGAAATGGACCCCATGCTTCCGCCACAACTCGAAAAAAACCACAAAATTCTTCACTTATGGTGAAATGAGGAAAATTTCCCCTACAGAGTCACAAGAGAAATCCCACATTCCCTTTTAAACTCGAACGGGCACTTTAAACTATTTCTGCGACACAAAAAGGACTTTACTAAGCTGTCCCCACTGGAGAGGAGCACACAGTTAACGGACTCATCTCTAGATGAGGCCCAATTCACATTCACCGCCTCGACAGAAATCCAAAAGTAGCCTTTCCAACAGGAAAAAATGACCTGACTTCCCTGGAGCAACACTAGGGATTTCCCAAGATCCCCGTCGCAACGTGAAAGGGACCCCAAGCTTCCAGCCACAACTGGAGAAAAACCAGAAGATTCTCCCCTCAATGCGAAATGAGGAATATTTCTCCTGCAGAGTCTCAAGAGAAATCACTCATTCCCGCCTGAAACTCGAAAGGGTACTTTAAACCCATTCTTTGACACACAAAGATCCGGGACTAATCCGTCCCCACTGGAGAAGAACACACAATTAACGGACTCAACATAAGATGATGCCCAAATCACATTCCACGCAAAGACTGGAAACCCGAGGTTTCCCTTTCAACACGTTTGGAGACCTGAGGTACTTGAGGCAAAACTAGTGAATTCCTGAGGTACCCGTAGCAATCGAGAAGGAGCCAAATTTTCCCACCGCAACTCGAGAAAAACCATAAGATTCTGCACTCAAGGTGAGATGAGGAAAATATCCCATGCAGAGTCCCAAGAGAAATCCCACATTCCCGATTGAAACTCGAAAGGGTACATGACACCCTTTATGAGACTCAAGACATTCCCTGACATAGATGTCCCCACTTGAGAGGAGAACACAACTTATGGACACTTTAGATGAGGTCCTATTCCCATTTCACCACTCGAGACTAATCGTGATATTCCCCTACCAAAACGAAAGGAGATGTCATTTCCCAGGTACTACATGAGCGATTTTCTCAGGTCCCTGTCCCAACTCCAGAAGGACCCTATCTTCCTGCCGCAATTCGAGAAAAACCACAAGATTCTACACTCAAGGTGAGATGAGGAATATTTCCCCTGCACAGTATCAAGAGAAATCCCACATTCCCGGTATAAACGCGAACGGGTACTTGACACACTTTATGCGACTCAAGACATTCCCTGACATAGCTGTCCCCACTTGAGAGAAGAATACAATTTATGGCCTCAACTTTAGATGAGGCCCTGTTCCCATTCCACACCTCGAGAGTAATCCTGATGTTCCCCTACCAAAACGAAAGGAGACCTGACTTCCCAACGACCACACAAGCGATTCCTGAGTTCCCTGCTCCAACACAAGTAGGACCCCAAGTTTCCCGCGCAGCTCTAGATAAACCACAAGACTCGGCACTCAAGTTGAGATGAGGAAAATTTCCCCTGCAGAGTATCAAGAGAAATCCCACATTCCCTCTTGAAATGATAACGTGTAATTTACACCCTTTATGTGACTCAAAACATACCCTGCCATAGCTGTCCCCACTTGAGAGCAGAACACAATAAATGGACTCATTTTAGAAGACTCCCTATTCCCATTCGACACCTCGAGAGTAATCCCGATGTTACCGTACCAAATCGAGAGGAGACCTGACTTCCCAGGGACTACACGAGAAAGTTCCTGAATTCCCTGGCGCAATTCGAGAAGGACCCCAAGCTTGGCACCCCAACTCGAGCAAAACCACAAGATTCTGCACTCAACATGAGATGAGGAAATTTCCCCTGCAGAGTCTCAAGAGAAATCCCACATACGCGCTTGAAACACTAATGGGAACATGACACCCTTTATGCGACTAAAGACATTCCCTGACATAACTGTCCCAACTTGAGAGAAGAACACAATTTATGGACTCAAACTTAGATGAGGCCCTATTCCCATTCCACGCCTTGAGACTATTCCCGATGTTCCCCTACCAAAACGAAAAGAGACCTGACTTCCAAGTACTACACGACCAAATGCCTGACGTCCCTGTCGCAACTCAAGAAGGACCCCAAGCTTTCCGCTGGAATTCGAAAAAAACCACAAGATTCTGCACTCAAGGTGAGATGAGGAAAATTTCACCTGCAGCGTCTCATGAGATTTCCAACATTCCCACTTGAAATGCGAACGGGTACTTGACACCCTTTATGCGACAAAAGACATTCCCTGAAATAGCTGCCCCCACTTGAGAGGAGAACACACTTTATGGACTCAATTCGAGATGAGCCCCTGTTCACATTTAAGGGCTCGTGAGGAAACCGGAAGTTGCCCTTCCAACACCAAAGGGGACCTGACTACCATGAAGCAACCCGAGGGAGTTCCAGAGGTCCCCGGCGCAATTGAAGAAGTATGCCCATCTTCCTACCGCAACTCGAGAAACACCAAAAAATTATCCCCTCACTGCGAGATGAGGAAATTTTGTGATGCCGAATCTCAAGAGAAATATCACATTACCTCTTGAAAGGAAAAAGGTACTTGACACTGTTTATTCGACTCAGAAATTTCCCTCACACAGCCGTCATCATTGGAGAGGAGAACGCACTTTATGGACTCAATTCGAGATGAGCCGCTGTTCACATAAAAGGGCGCGAGAGTAAACCGGAAGTTCCCCTTCCAAATCCAGAGGGGACCGGACTTCCCTGAAGCAACCCGAGCGAGTTCCCGAGGTCCCGTTGCAACTCGAGAAGTACCCCATTCTTCCCGCCACAACTAGAGAAACAACACCAAATTATCCCTTCAATGCGAGAGAAGGAAATTTTGCAATGCAGAATCTCAAGAGAAATACCACATTCCCTCTTGAAAGGCAAAAAGGTACTTGACAACCTATAATCGACTCAGAAAGTTCCCTCACACAACCGTCCCCATTGGAGAGGAGAACACACTTTAGTGACTCAATTCGAGATGATCCCCTGTTCAAATTTAAAGGCGCAAGAGTAAACCGGAAGTTCCCCCTTCCAACAACAAAGGGGACCTACTTCCCTGAAGCAACCCGAGCGACTTTCAGAGGTTCCCGTCGCAACTTGAGAAGTACCCCCAGATTCCAGCCCCAACTCGAGAAACACCACAAAATTATCCCCTCAATGCGAGAGGAGGAAATTTTGCAATGTAGAATCTCAAGAGAAATACCACATTCCCTCTTGAAAGGCAAAAAGGTACTTGACACCCTTTATCGACTCAGAAAGTTCCCTCAAACAGCCGTCCCCATTGGAGAAGAGAACACACTTTAGGGACTCAATTCGAGATGAGCCCCTGTTCACACTGAAGTGCTCGAGAGGAACACGGAAGTTCCCCTTCCAACACCAAAGGGGACCTGACTTCCCTGTAGCAACTCGAGCGAGTTCCACAGGTCCCCGTCGCAACTCGAGAAGTACCCCCAGCTTCCCGCCGCACTAGAGAAACACGATAAAATTTTCCCCTCAATGAGAGAAAAGGAAATTTTGCGATGCAGAATCTCAAGAGAAATACCACATTCCCTCTTGAAAGGCAAAAAGTTACTTGACACCCTTTATTCGACTAAGAAATTTGCCTCACACAGCCGTCCCCATTGAAGAGGAGAACACACTTTATGGACTCAAATAGAGATGAGCCCTTGTTCACATTTAAGGGCTCTAGAGTAAACCGGAATTACCCATCCAATTTCAAAGGGGACCTGTCTTCCCTGAAGCAACCGGAGCGAGTTCCGGAGGTCCCCATCACCACTCGCGAAGTACACTCTGCTTCGGGCCGCAACTCGAGAAAAGTCACAAAATTATCCCCTCAATGCGAGATGAGGACATTTTGCGATTCAGAATCTCAAGAGAAATACCACATTCCCTCTTGAAAGGTAAAAAGGTACTTGACACACTTTATTCAACTCAGAAAGTTGCCTCACACAGCCGTCCCAATTGGAGAGGAGAACACACTTTATGGAATCAATTCGAGATGAGCTCCTTTCACATTTAAGGGCTCGAGAGTAAACTGGCAGTTCCCCTTCCAACAGCAAAGGGGAACTGACTTCCCTTAAAATACCCGAGCGAGTACCGGAGGTCGCCATCGCAACTCGAGAAGTACCCCCAGCTTCCCGCCGCAACAGGAGAAACACCACAAAATTATCTCCTCAATGCGAGATGAGGAAATTTTGCGATGCAGAATCTCAAGAGAAATACCACATTCCCTCTTGTAAGGCAAGAAGGTACTTGACACCCTTTATTCGACTCAGAAATTTCCCTCACACAGCCGACCCCTTTGGAGAGGAGAACACACTTTAGGCCCATTGGACAGGAGAACACATTTTAAGGACTCAATTCGAGATGAGACCCTGTTCACATTTAAGATCTCGAGAGTAAACCGGAACTTCCCCTTCCAACACCGTAGGGGACCTGACTTCCCTGAAGCAACCAGAGCGAGTTCCAGAGGTCCCTGTCGCAACTCGAGTAGTACCCCCAGCTTCTCGCCGCAACTCGAGAAACACCACAAAATTATCCCCTGAATGCGAGAGGAGGAAATTTTGCGATGCAGAATCTAAAGAGAAATACCACATTCCATCTTGAAAGGCAAAAAGGTACTTGACACCCTTTATTTGACTCAGAGAGTTCCCTCACACAGCCATCCCCAGTGGAGAGGAGGACACAATTTATGGACTCAATTCGATCTGAGCCCCTGTTCACATTTAAGGTCTTGAGAGTAAACAGGAAGATAACCTTCCAACACCAAAGGGGACCTGACTTCCATTAAAAAACCCGTACGAGTTCCGGAGGTTCCCGTCGCAACTCGAGAAGTACCCCCAGCTTCCCGCCGCAACTCCAGAAACAGGACAAAATTATCCCATCAATGGGAGAGGAGGAAATTTTGCGATGCAGAATCTCAAGAGAAATACCACATTACCTCTTGAAAGGCAAAAAGGTACTTGGCACACTTTTTTCGACTCAGAAAGTTCCCTGAAACATCCGTCCCCAGTGGAGAGGAGAACACACTTTACGGACTCAATTCGAGATGAGCCCCTGTTCACATTGAAGGGCTCGAGAGTAAATCCATAGTTCCCCTTCCAACACCAAAGGGGACCTGACATTCCTGAAGCATCCCGAGCGAGTTCCCGAGGTCCCGCTGCAACTCGAGAAGTACCCCATTCTTCCAGCCACAACTCGAGAAACACCACCAAATTATCCCTTCCATGCGAGAGGAGGAAATTTTGCAATGCAGAATCTCAAGAGAAATACCACATTCCCTCTTGAAAGGCAAAAAGGTACTTGACACCCTATAATCGACTCAGAAAGTTCCCTCACACAGCCGTCCCCATTGGAGAGGAGAACATACTTTAGGGACTCAATTCGAGATGATCCCCTGTTCAAATTTAAAGGCGCGAGAGTAAACCGGAAGTTCCCCTTCCAACACCAAAGGGGAAATGACTTCTCTGAACCAACCCGAGCGAGATCCTGAGTTCCAAGTCCCAACTCGAGAAGTACGCAAAGCTTCCAGCGGCAACACGAGAAACACCACAAAATTATCCCCTCAATGCGAGAGGAGGAAATTTTGCGATGCAGAATCTCCAGAGAAATACCACATTCCCTCTTGAAAGGCAAAAATGTACTTGACACTCTTTATTCGACTCAGAAAGTTCCCTCACACAGCCGTCCCCATTGGAGAGGAGAGCACACTTTATGGACTCAGTTCGAGATGAGCCCCTGTTCACATTTAAGGGCGCGAGAGTAAACCAGAAGTTCCCCCTTCAACACCAAAGGGGACATGACTTCCCTGAAACAACCCGAGTGATTTCCAGATGTCCCCGTCAGAACACGAGAAGACCCCCAGCTTCCCGTCGCAACTCGAGAAACAAAACAAAATTATCCCCTCAATGCGAGAGGAGTAAATTTTGCGATGCACAATCTCAAGAGAAATACCGATTCCCTCTTGAAAAGCAAAAAGGTACTTGACACCCTTTATTCATCTCAGAAAGTTCCCTCACACAGCCGTCCCCATTGGAGAGGAGAGCACACTTTAGGGACTCAATTCGAGATGGGCCCCGGTTCACATTTAAGCGCTAGAGAGTAAACCGGAAGTTCCCCTTCCAACAGCAAAGGGGACCTAACTTCCCTGATGCAAACCGAGGGAGTTCTTGAGGTCCCGTTGCAACTCGAGAAGTACCGCATTCTTCCCGCCACAACTCGAGAAACACCACCAAATTATCCCTTCAATGCGAGAGGAGTAAATTTTGCGATGCAGAATCTCAAGAGAAATACCACATTCCCTCTTGAAATGGAAAAAGGTACTAGACACCCTATAATCGACTCAGAAAGTTCCCTCACACAGCCGTCCCTATTGGAGAGGAGAACACACTTTAGGAACTCATTAGAGATGATCCCCTGTTCAAATTTAAGGGCGCGAGAGTTAACCGGAAGTTCCCCTTCCAACACCAAAGGGGACCTGACTTCCTTGAAGCAACCCGACTGAGATCCTGAGGTCCCTGTCACAGCTCGAGAAGTACCCCTAGCTTCCCACCGCAACTCGAGAAACACCACAAAATTAACCCCTCAATGCGAGATGAAGAAATTTTGCAAGGCAGAGTCTGAAGAGAAATTCCACATTCTCTCCTGAAATGCAACAGTGTACTTGACACCGTTTTTGGAACTCAGAAATTTCACTAACATTAGTCCGCATTGGAGAAGAGAGCACATTTTATGGACTCAATTCGAGATGAGCCCCTGTTCACATTTAAGGGTTCGAGAGTAAACAAGAAATTCCCCTTCCAACACCTAAGGGGACCTGACTTCCCTGAAGCAACCCTGAGAGATCCGGAGGTGGCTGTTGCAACTCGAGAAGTATCCCCAGCTTCCCGCCGCAACTCGAGAAACACCACAAAATTATCTCCTCAATGCGAGAGGAGGAAATTGTGCCATGCAGAATCTCAAGAGAAATACCACATTCCCTCTTGAAAGGCAAAAAGGTAATTGACACCCTTTATTCGACTCAGAAAATTCCCTCACACAGCCGTCCCCATTGGAGAGGAAATCACACTTTATGGACTCAATTCCAGATGAGCCCCTGTTCACATTTAAGGGCTCGAGAGTAAATCGGAAGTTCCCCTTCCAACACCAAAGGGGACTTGACTTCACTGAAGCAACCCGACCGAGTTCCTGATGTCCCCGTGGCAACTTGATAATTACCCCCAGGTTCCCACGGCAACTCGAGAAACACCACCAAATTATTCTCTCAATGCGAGATGAGGAAATTTTGCACTGCAGAATCTGAAGAGAAATTCCACATTCTCACTTGAAAGGCAAAAAGGTACTTGACATCTTTTATTCGACTCAGAAAGTTCCCTCAGACAGCCGTCACTATTGTGGAAGAGAACAAACTTTATGGACTGAATTCGAGATGAGCCCCTGTTCACATTTAACGGCTCTAGAGTAAACAGGAATTTCCCTTTCCAACTCAAAAGGGGACCTGAATTCCCTAAAGCAACCAGAGCGACTTCCTGAGGTCCCGTTCGCAACTCGAGCAGTTACCCCAGCTTTCCGCCGAAACACGAGAAACACCAAAAAATTTTCCCTGCAATGCGAGGTGAGGAAATTTTGTCCTGCATCTCAAGAGAAATACCAAATTCCCTCTTGAAAGGCAAAAGGGTACTTGACACCCTTTATGCGACTCAGAAATTTCACTAATATCAGTCCCCATTGGAGAGGAGAACACACTTTATGGACTCAATTTCTGAGGAGACCCTATTCCCATTCAACGCCCCGAGAGTAAACCGGACGTTCCTATTCCAACAACAAAGGGGACCTGACATCCCTGAAGCAACCTGAGTGAGTTCCTGAGGTCCTGACGCACTTCGAGAAGGACCCCCATCTTCTCGCCGCAACTATAAACCACCACAATATTATCGCCTAAATGCGAGATGAGGAAAATTTGCGCTGCAGAACCTCAAGAGAAATACCACATTCCCTCTTGAAAGGCAATGGGTACTTGACACCCTTTAAGCGACTCAGAAATTTCACTAACATCAGTCCCCATTGGAGAGGAGAACACACTTTATGGACTCAATTCGAGATGAGCCCCTATTCCCTATTAACAGCTCGAGAGTAAACAGGAATTTTCCCTTCCAACACCAAAGGGGACCTGACTTCCATGAAGCAACCCGAGCGAGTTTCTGAGGTCCCCGTCACAACTCGAGAAGTACCCCTAGCTTCCCGCCGCATCTCGAGAAACACCACAAAATTATCCCCTCAATGGGAGATGAGGAAATTTTGTGACGCAGAATCTCAAGAGAAATACCACATTCCCTCTTGAAAGGCAAAAGTGTACTTGAAACCCTTTATGCGACTCAGAAACTTCACTAACATCAGTCCCAATAGAAGAAGAGATCACACTTTATGGACTCAATTCGATATGAGCCCCTATTTCCATTTAACGGCTCGAGAGTAAACAGGAAGTTAACTTCCAACAGGAAAGGGGACCTGACTTCCCTGAAGCAACCCGAGCGAGTTCCTGAGGTCCCCGTCACAACTCGAGAAGTACCCTGTTTCCCGTCAAAACTAGAGAAACACCACAAAATTATCCCCTCAATGCGAGATGAGCAAATTTTGCGCTGCAGAATCTCAAGGGAAATAAAACATTCCCTCATGAAAGGCAAAAGGGTACTTGACACCCTTTATGCAGCTCAGAAAGTTCCCTCACACAGCCGTCCCCATTGGGAAGAGAACACACTTTATGGACTCAATTCGAGATGTGCCCCTATTCCCATTTAACGGCTCGAGAGTAAACCGGAAGTTCCATTACCAACAAAAAAGCGGACCTCTCTTCCCTGAAGCAACCAGAGCGAGTTCCTGAGTTCCCCGTCGCAACTCGAGCAGTTTCCTCAGCCTTCCGCCGCAACACGAGAAACACCAGAAAATTTTTTCCGCAATGCGAGGTGAGGAAATTTTGTGCTGCATCTCAAGAGAAATAACACTTTCCCTCTTGAAAGGCAAAAGGGTACTTGACACCCTTTATGCGACTCAGAAATTTCACTAACATCAGTCCCCTTTGGAATGGAGAAGACACTTTATGGACTCAATTACAAAGGAGGCCCTATTCCCATTTAACGGCTCGAGAGTAAATCGGACGTTCCTATTCCAACACCAAAGGGGACCTGACTTCCCTGAATCAACCCGAGCGAGTTCCTGAGGTCCCCGTCACAACTCGAACAGTTACTTCAACCTTCCGCCACAACTATAGAAACACCAGAAAATTTTTCCCGCAATGCGAGGTGAGGAAATTTTGTCCTGCATCTCAAGAGAAATACCACTTTCCCTCTTGAAAGGCAAAAGGGTACTTGACACCCTTTATGCGACTCAGAAATTTCACTAACATCAGTCCCCATTGGAATGGAGAAGACACGTTATGGACTCAATTACTAAGGAGGCCCTATTCCCATTTAACGGCTCGAGAGTAAATCGGACGTTCCTATTCCAAAACCAAAGGGGACCTGACTTCCCTGAATTAACGCGAGCGAGTTCCTGAGGTCCCCGTCGCAACTCGAGTTGTATCCCCAGCTTCTCGCCGCAACTAGAGAAACACCACAAAATTATCGCCTCAATGCGAGATGAAGAAATTTTGGGCTGTAGAATCTCAAGAGAAATACCACATTCCCTGTTGAAAGGCAAAAGGGTACTTGATACCCTTTCTGCGACTCAGAAACTTCACTAACATCAGTCCCCATTTGAGAAGAGAACAAACTTTATGGACTCAATTCGAGATGAGCCCCTATTCCCATTTAAGGGCTCAAGAGTAAACCGGAAATTCCCCTTCCAACACAAAAGGGGACCTGACACCCCTGAAGCAACCCGAGCGAGTGCCTGAGGTCCCCGTCGCAACTGGAGAAGTGCCCCTAGCTTCCCGCCGCAACAGGAAATACACCACAAAATTATCCCCTAAATGAGAGATGAGGAAATTTTGCGATACAGAATCTCAAGAGATATACCACATTCCCTCTTGAAAGGCAAAAGAGTAATTGAAACACTTTATGTGACTCAGAAACTTCACTAACATCAGTCCCCATAGGAGAAGAGAACACACTTAACGGATTCAATTCGAGATGAGCCCCTATTCCCATTTAACGGCTGGAGAGTAAACAGGAAGTTCCCTTCCAACAGGAAAGGGGACCTGACTTTGCTGGACCTGGCGAGTTCCTGACGTCCCCATTGCAACTTGAGACAACACCCTGCTTTCCACCGCAACCTGAGAAACATCACAAAATTATCCCTGCACTTCCAAATGAGGTAATTTTGCGCTGAAGTATCTCAAGAGAAATCCCACATTTCCACTTGAAATGCAAAAGGGTACTTGACACACTTTAAGCCACTTAGAAATTTCCCTAACATCCTTCCCCATTGGAGAGGAGAACACATATTTCGACTCAATTTGAGAAGAGGCCGTATTCCCATTAAAGGGCTTGAGAGTGTTCCGGAATTTGCCCTCCCAGCACAAAAGGGGACGTGCCTTTACTAAAGCAAACCCAGAGAGTTCCTGAGGTCCCTATCGAAACTCAAGAAGTACCCCTGCTTCCCGCAGCAATTCGAGAAACACCACAAAATTATCCCCTCAATGCGAGATGAGGTAATTTTGCACTGAAGAATCTCAAGAGAAATACTATATTCCCGCTTGAGACGCAAAAGGGTACTTGATTCAATTTATGAGACTCAGAATGTTCAATAACATCTGTCCTGAGTGGAGAGGAGAAGGCACATTATGGACTCAAATCGAAAAGAGGAAATATTCCAATTTAATGGCTTGAGAGTAATCGGGAAGTTCCCCTTCCAACACAAAAGTGGACTTCAGTTCCCTGTAGCAACCAGAGCGAGTTCCTGAGGTCCCGGTCGCAACTCGAGAAGTATCCCCAACTTCCAGCCGCAATTCGAGAATCACCCCAAAATTAATCCCTCAATGCGAGATGAGGAAATTTTGCGCTGCAGAATCTCAAGAGAAATCCCACATTCCCGCTTGAAAGGCAAAAGGTTACTTGACTCACTTTATGCGATTCAGAAAGTTCCCTAACATCCGTCCCCATTGGAGAGGTGAACACACTTTATGGACTCAATTGGAGAAGAGGCCCTATTCCGATTAAAGGGCTCCATAGTAATCCGGAAGTTCCCCTTCCAGCAAAAAGGGGACCTGCCTTCCCTGAAGTAACTTGAGTGAGTTTCTGAGATCCCAGTCAATAGCAACGCGAGAAGTACCCCTAGATTCCCGCCGCATTTCTAGTAACACCACAAAATTATCGCCTCAATGCGAGATGAGTAAATTTTGCGCTGCAGAATCTCAAGAGAAACACTACATTCCCGCTTGAAACGCCAAAGGTTACTTGACTCCATTTATGCGACTCACAATGTTCCATAACACCCGTCCTCAGTGGAGAGGAAAACACATTTAATGGACTCAAAGCGAAAAGAGGCAATATTCCCATTTAATGGCTTGAGAGTAATCCGGAAGTTCCCCTTCCAACACAAAGGGGACTTGACTTCCCTGAAGCAATCCGAGCGAGTTGCTGAAGTCCCCGTCGCAACTCGAAAAGTACCCCCTGCTTCCATCCGCAATTCGAGAAACACCACAAAATAAATTCCTCAATGTGAGATGAGGGAATTTTGCGCTACAGAATCTCAAGAGAAATCCCACATTCCCGCTTGAAAGGCTAAAATGTACTTGACACACTTTATGTCACTCAGAAAATTCCCTAACATCCGTCCCCATTGGAGAGGAGAACACAATTTATGGACTCAACTCGAGAAGAGACCCTATTCCCATTAAAAGGTTCGAGAGGGATCCGGAAATTCCCCTTGCAGCAAAAAGGGGACCTGCCGTCCCTGAAGTAGCTCGAGAGAGTTCCTGAGGTCCACGTCCATTGCTACTCGAGAAGTACACCCAGATTCCCGCCGCCTTTTCAGAAAAATCACAAAATTAATCCTTCAATTCGAGATGAGGAAATTTTGCGATTCTGAATCTCAAGAGATTCCCACATTCCCTCTTGAAAGGCAAAAGGTTACTTGACTTTATTTATGCGAATCAGAATGTTTCCTAACATCCTTCCTCAGTGGAGAAGAGAACGTAATTTATGGACTCAAATCTAGAAGAGGCCCTATTTACATTAGAGGGCTCTAGTGTAACCCGGAAGTTCCCCTTCGAACAGAAATGGGGACCTGCCTTCCCGAAGTAACTCGAGTGAGTTCCTGAGGTCCCCATCGCAACTCGACTTGTACCCCTAGACTCATGCAGCAATTCGTGAAACACCACAAAATTAATCCCTCATTGAGGGATGAGGAAATTTTGCGCTGCAGAATCTCAAGAGAAATCCCACATTCCGGCTTGAAAGGCAAAAGGGTACTTGACTCCCTTTATGCAACTCAGAATGTTTCCCAACATCCGTCCTCAGTTGAGAGAACACACTTTATGGATTCAAATCGAGAAGAGGCAATATTCCCATTTAATGGCTTGAGAGTAATCCGGAAGTTCCCCTTCCAACAGAAAAGTTGATTGACATCCCTGAAGCAACCTGAGCGAGTTCCTGAGGTCCCCATCGCAACTCGATACGTACCCCATGCTTCCCACCGCAACTCGAGAAACATCACAAAATTATCCTCTCACTGCGAAATGAGGTAATTTTGAGCTGAAAGATCCAAGAGAAATCCCACATTTCCACTTGAAAGGCAAAAGGGTACTTGACACACTTTTGCCACTTAGAAAGTTAACTAACGTCTGTCCACATTGGAGAGGAGAACACTCATTTGGACTCAATTTGAGAAGAGGCCTTATTCCCATTAAAGGGCTTGAGAGTGTTCTGGAATTTGCCCTCCCAGCACAAAAGGGGACCTGCCTTCCCTGAAGCAACCCGAGCGAGTTCCTGAGGTCCCCATCAAAACTCAAGAAGTACCCCTGCTTCCCCCAGCAAGTCAAGAAACACCATAAAATTATCCCCTCAATGTGAGATGAGGTAATTTTGGGCTGCAGAATCTCAAGAGAAATCCCACATTCCCGCTTGAAAGGCAAAACGTTACTTGTCTCGCTTTATGCGAATCAGAATATTTCCTAAAATCCGTCCTCAGTGAAGAAGAGAACATACTTTATGGACTCAACTCTAGAAGAGGCCCTATTTACATTAGAGGGCTCCAGAGTAATCCAGAAGTTCCCCTTCGAACAGAAATGGGGACCTGCCTTCCCTGAGTTAATTCGAGTGTGTTCCTGAGGTCCCAGTCCGTCGCAACTCGAGAAGTACCCCCAGCTTACTGCCGCAATTCGAGAACACCACAAATTTAATCCCTCAATGCGAGATGAGGAAATTTTGCACTGCAGAATCTCAAGAGAAATCACATTCCCGCTTGAAAGGCAAAAGGGTACTTGACTCCCTTTATGCGACTCAAAATGTTCCCCAACATCCGTCCTCAGTGGAGAGAACACACTTTATGGACTCAAATCGAGAAGAGGCAATATTCCCATTTAATGGCTTGAGAGTAATCCGGAAGTTCCCCTTCCAACACAAAGGGGACTTGACTTCCCTGAAGCAACCTGAGCGAGTTCCTGAGGTCCCCATCGCAACTCGAGACGTACACCCTGCTTCCCACCACAACTGGAGAAACATCACAAAATTTTCCCCTCACTGTGAAATGAGGTAATTTTGCGCTGAAGAATTTCAAGAGAAATGCCACATTTCCACTTGAAAGGCAAAAGGGTACTTGACACACTTTATGCCACTTAGAAAGTTCACTAAAGTCCTTCTCCATTGGAGAGGAGAACACACATTTGGACTCAATTTGCGAAGAGGCCCTATTCCCATTAAAGGGCTCGAGAGTGTTCCGGAATTTGCCCTCCCAGCACAAAAGAGGACCTACCTTCCCTGAAGCAACCCGAGCGAGTTCCTGAGGTCCCCATCAAAACTCAAGAAGTACCCCTGCTTCCCGCAGCAATTCCAAAAACACCACAAAATTATCCCGTCAATACGAGATGAGGTAATTTTGCGCTGCAGAATCTCAGAAGAAATCCCACATTCCCCCTTGAAAGGCAAAAGGGTACTTGACTCCCTTTATGCGACTCAGAAAGTTCCCTAGCATCAGTCCCCATTGGAGAGGAGAACACACTTTATGGACTCAACTGGAGAAGAGGCCCTATTCCCATTAAAGTGTTCGAGAGTGTTCCGGAAGTTCCCCTTCTAGCACAAAAGGGTACCTGCCTTCCCTGAAGCAATCCGAGCGAGTTCCTGAGGTCCCATCGCAAGTCCAAAAGTATCCCCTGCTTCCCGTCGCAATTCGAGAAACACCACAAAATTATCCCCTCAATGCGACATGAGGAATTTTGCGCTGCAGAATCGCAAGAGAAATCCCACATTCCCGCTTGAAAGGCAAAGGGTACTTGACTCCCTTTATGAGACACAGAATGTTCCCTAACATCCGTCCTCAGTGGAGAAGAGAACACACTTTA
This sequence comes from Moschus berezovskii, assembly GCF_049115385.1. Taxonomy (NCBI): domain Eukaryota; kingdom Metazoa; phylum Chordata; class Mammalia; order Artiodactyla; family Moschidae; genus Moschus; species Moschus berezovskii. The sequence continues at coordinate 1,695,217 of NC_142469.1, forward strand.
TGGACTCAACTAGAGAAGAGTCCCTATTTTCCTTAGAAGGCTCTAGAGAAATTCGGAAGTTCCCCTTCCAACACAAAAGTGGACCTGCCTTCCCTGAAGTAACTCGAGTGAGTTCCTGAGGTCCCCGTCGCACCTCGAGATGTACCCCCAGATTCACGCAGCAATTTGTGAAACACCACAAAATTAATCCCTAAATGGGAGATGAGGAAAGTTTGCGCTGCAGAATCTCAAGAGAAATACTATATTCTCGCTTGAAACGCAAAAGGTTACTTGACTCAATTTATGAGACTCAGAATGTTCGATAACATCTGTCCTCAGTGGAGAGGAGAAGACACTTTATGGACTCAAATCGAAAAGAGGCAATATTCCCATTTAATGGCTTGAGAGTAATCGGAAAGTTCCCCTTCCAACAAAAAAGTGGACTTCAGTTCCCTGTAGCAACCAAGCGAGTTCCTGAGGTTCCCGTGGCAACTCGAGAAGTACCCCCAACTTTGACCCGCAATTCGAGAATCACCCCAAAATTAATTCCTCAATGCGAGATGAGGGAATTTTGCGCTGCAGAATCTCAAGAGAAATTCCAAATTCCAGCTTGAAAGGCAAAAGGTTACTTGACTCCCTTTATGTGAATCAGAATGTTCCCTAACATCCTTCCTCAGTGGAAAAGAGAACTCACTTTGTGGACTCAAATGGAGAAGAGGCCCTATTTACCTTAGAGGGCTCTAGAGTAATCCGGAAGTTCCCCTTCAAACAGAAATGGGGACCTGCCTTCCCTGAAGGAATTCGAATGAGTTCCTGAGGTCCCAGTCGGTCACAACTCGAGAAGTATCCCCAGCTTTCCACCGCAATTCGAGAACACTACAAAATTAATCCTTCAATGCGAGATATGGAAATTGTGGGCTGCAGATTCTCAAGACAAAATCCACATTCGGGCTTGAAAGGAACAGGGTACTTGACTCCCTTTATGCGAATCAGAAAGTTCCCTAACATCCGCCCCATTGGAAAGGAGAACAGGCTTTAGGGTCTCAATTCGTGAAGAGGCCCTATTCCCTTTAAGGGCTCGAGAGTAATCTGTAAGTTCCCCTTCCAGCAAAAAAGGGGACCTGTCTTCCCTGAAGTAACTCGATTGACTTCCTGAGGTCCCCGTCGAAACTCAAGATGTACCCCCAGATTCACGCAGCAATTCGTGAAACACCACAAAATTAATCCCTCAATGCGAGATGAGGAAATTTTGCGCTGCAGAATCTCAAGAGAAATACTATATTCCCGCTTGAAACGCAAAACTTACTTGACTCCCTTTATGAGACTCAGAATGTTCAATAACATCTGTCCTCAGTGGAGAGGAGAACACATTTATGGACTCAAATCGAAAAGTGGCTATATTCCCATTTAATGGCTTGAGAGTAATCGGGAAGTTCCCCTTCCAACACAAAGGGGACTTGACTTCCCTGAAGCAACCCGAGCGAGTTCCTGAGGTCACCGTGGCAACTTGAGAAGTACCCCCAACTTCCAGCCGCAATTCGAGAATCACCCCAAAATTAATTCCTCAATGCGAGATGAGGGAATTTTGTGCTGCAGAATCTCAAGAGAAATCACACATTCCGACTTGAAAGGAAAAAGGGTACTTGACTCCCTTTATGCGACACAGAAAGTTCCCTAACATCCATCCCCATTGGAAAGGAGAACCCACTTTATGGATTCAATTTGAGAAGAGGCTCTATTCCCTTTAAAGTGCTCGAGAGTAATCCGGAAGGTCACCTTCCAGCACAAAAGGGGACCTGCATTCCCTGAAGTAACTCGAGTGAGTCCCTGAGGTCCCCATCGCAAATCGAGATGTACCCCCAGATTCACGCAGCAATTCGTGAAACACCACAAAATTAATCCCTCAATGCGAGATGAGGAAATTTTGCGCTGCAGAATCTCAAGAGAAATACCACATTCCCGCTTGAAACGCAAAAGTTTACTTGACTCCCTTTATGAGACTCAGAATGTTCAATAACATCTGTCCTCAGTGGAGGGGAGAACACACTTTATGGACTCAAAACGAAAAGAGGAAATATTCCAATTTAATGGCTTGAGAGTAATCGGGAAGTTCCCCTTCCAACACAAAAGTGGACTTGACTTCCCTGAAGCAATCCGAGCGAGTTGCTGACGTCCCCGTCGCAACTCGAAAAGTACCCCCTGCTTCCATCCGCAATTCGAGAAACACCACAAAATAAATTCCTCAATGTGAGATGAGGGAATTTTGCGCTACAGAATCTCAAGAGAAATCCCACATTCCCGCTTGAAAGGCTAAAATGTACTTGACACACTTTATGTCACTCAGAAAATTCCCTAACATCCGTCCCCATTGGAGAGGAGAACACAATTTATGGACTCAACTCGAGAAGAGACCCTTTTCCCATTAAAAGGTTCGAGAGGGATCCGGAAATTCCCCTTGCAGCAAAAAGGGGACCTGCCGTCCCTGAAGTAGCTCGAGAGAGTTCCTGAGGTCCACGTCCATTGCTACTCGAGAAGTACACCCAGATTCCCGCCGCCTTTTCAGAAAAATCACAAAATTAATCCTTCAATTCGAGATGAGGAAATTTTGCGATTCTGAATCTCAAGAGATTCCCACATTCCCTCTTGAAAGGCAAAAGGTTACTTGACTTTATTTATGCGAATCAGAATGTTTCCTAACATCCTTCCTCAGTGGAGAAGAGAACGTAATTTATGGACTCAAATCTAGAAGAGGCCCTATTTACATTAGAGGGCTCTAGTGTAACCCGGAAGTTCCCCTTCGAACAGAAATGGGGACCTGCCTTCCCGAAGTAACTCGAATGAGTTCCTGAGGTCCCCGTCGCAACTCGACTTGTACCCCTAGACTCATGCAGCAATTCGTGAAACACCACAAAATTAATCCCTCATTGCGAGATGAGGAAATTTTGCGCTGCAGAATCTCAAGAGAAATTCCACATCCCCGCTTGAAAGGCAAAAGGGTACTTGAATCCCTTTATGCGAATCAGAATGTTCCCTAACATCCCTCCTCAGTGGAGAAGAGAACACAGTTAATGGACTCAACTGGAGAAGAGGCCCTATTTACATTAGAAGGCTCTAGAGTAATTCGGAAGTTCCCCTTCCAACAAAAAAGTGCACCTGCTTTCCCTGAAGTCACTCGAGTTAGTTCCTGAGGTCCCAGTCCGTCGCAACTCGAGAAGTACCCCCAGCTATCCGCTACAATTCGACAACACCCCAAAATTAATCCCTCAATGCGAGATGAGGAAATTTTGGGCTGCAGCATCTCAAGAGAAATCCCACATTCCCGATTGAAAGGCAAAAGGGTACTTGACTCCCTTTATGCGACTCAGAATATTCTCCAACATCCGTCCTCAGTGGAGAGAAGAAACTTTATGGACTCGAATCAAGAAGAGACAATATTCCCATTTAATGGCTTAAGAATAATCCCGAAGTTCCCCTTCCAACACAAAAGGGGACTTGACTTCCCTGAAGCAACCTGAGCGAGTTCCTGAGGTCCACATCGCAACTCGAGATGTACTCCCTCCTTACCAACGCAACTCGAGAAACATCACAAAGTTATCCCCTCAATGGGAGATGAGGTAATTTTGCGCAGCAGAATCACAAGAGAAATCCCACACTTCCGCTTGAAAGGCAAAAGGGTACTTGACACACTTTATGCCACTTAGAGAGTTACCTAACATCAGTCCCCATTGGAGAGGAGAACACACTTTATGGACTCAACTCGAGAAGAGGCCCTATTCCCATTAAAGTGTTCGAGAGTACTCCGGAAGTTCCCCTTCTAGCACAAAAGGGTACCTGACTTCCCTGAAGCAACACGAGCGAGTTCCTGAGTTCCCAATTCCAAGTCCAAAATACAACCTGCTTCCCGTCGCAATTCGAGAAACACCACAAAATTATCCCCTAATTGTGACATGAGGAAATTTTGCGCTGCAGAATCTCAAGAGAAATCCCACATTCCCGGTTGAAATGCAAAGGGTACTTGACTCCGTTTATGAGACTCAGAATGTTTCTTAACATCCAACCTCAGTGGAGAAGAGAACACACTTTATGGACTCAAATCGAGAAGAATCAATATTCCCATTTAAAAGCTCCAGAATAGTCCGGAATTTCCCCTTCCAACACAAAAGGGGACTTGACTGCCCTGAAGTAACCAGAGCGAGTTCCTGAGGTCCCCTTAGAGACTCCAGAAGTACCCCCAGCTTCCAGCAGCAAATAGAGAAACACCACAAAATTAATTCCTCAATGTGATATGAGGGAATTTTGTGCTGCAGAATCTCAAGATAAAATCCACAATCCCGCTTGAAAGTTTAAATTTACTTGACACACTTTATATCTCTCAGAAAGTTCCCTAACAATTGTTTCCATTGTAGAGGAGAACACACTTTATGGACTCAATTCGAGTAGAGGCCCAATTCCCATTAAAGGGCTCCAGAGTAATCTGGAAGTTCCCCTTCCAGCAAAAGGGGGACCTGCCTTCCCTGAAGTAAATCGAGTTAGTTTCTGAGGTCCCAGTCAATCGCAACTCGAGAAGTAACCCCAGATTCCCGCTGCATTTCTAGTAACACCACAAAATTATCGCCTCAATGCGAGATGAGGAAATTTTGCGCTGCAGAATCTCAAGAGAAACACTACATTCCCGCTTGAAAGGCCAAAGTTTACTTGACTTCCTTTATGCGAATCACAATGTTCCATAACATCCGTCCACAGTGGAGAGGAAAACACATTTAATGGACTCAAATCGAAAAGAGGCAACATTCCCATTTAATGGCTTGAGAGTAATCCGGAAGTTCCCCTTCCAACACAAAAGGGGACTTGACTTCCCTGAAGCAACCCTAGCGAGTTCCTGAAGTCCCTGTCGCAACTAGAGAATTACACCCAGCTTCCAGCCGCAATTCGAGAAACACCATAAAATTAATTCCTCAATGCGAGATGAGGGAATTTTGCGCTGCAGAATCTCAAGAGAAATCCCACATTCCCACTTGAAAGGCTAAAATGTACTTGAAACACTTTATGTCCCTCAGAAAGTTCCCTAACATCCGTCCCCATTGGAGAGGACAACACATTTTATGGACTCAAATGGAGAAGAGGCCCTATTCCCATTAAAGGCCTCGAGAGTGATCCGGAAGTTCCCCTTCCAGCAAAAAGGGGACCTGCCTTGCCTGAAGTAGCTCGAGTGAATTCCTTAGGTACCAGTCCATCGCAACTCGAAAAGTACACCGAGATTCCTGCCGCCTTTCGAGAAACATCACAAAATTAATCCCTCAATTCGAGATGAGGAAATTTTGTGATGCATAATCTCAAAAGATTCCCACATTCCCGCTTGAAAGGCAAAAGGTTACTTGACTCGCTTTATGCGAATCAGAATGTTTCCTAACATCCGTCCTCAGTGGAGAAGAGATCAAACTTTACGGACTCAACTCTAGAAGAGGCCCTATTTACATTAGAGGGCTCTAGAGTAATCCGGAAGTTCCCCTTCAAACTAAAATGGGGACCTGCCTTCCCTGAAGTAACTGGAGAGAGTTTCTCAGGTCCCCGTCACAACTCGAGATGTACCCCCAGATTCACGCAGCAATTCGTGAAACACCACAAAATTAATCCCTCAAAGCGAGATGAGGAAATTTTGGCTGCAGAATCTCAAGAGAAATACCACATTCCCGCTTGAAACGCAAAAGGTTACTTGACTCCCTTTATGAGACTCAGAATGTTCAATAACATCTGTCCTCAGTGGAGAAGAGATCACACTTTATGGACTCAAATCGAAAAGAGGCAATATTCCCATTAAAGGGCTCAAGAGTATTCTGGAAGTTCCCCTTCCAACACAAAAGTGGACTTGACTTCCCTGTAGCAACCCGAGCGAGTTTCTGAGGTCCCCGGCGTAACTCGAGAAGTACCCCGAACTTCCATCCGCAATTCGAGAAACACCACAAAATTAATTCCTCAATGCGAGATGAGGGAATTTTGCGCTGCAGAATCTCTAGAGAAATCCCACATCCCCACTTGAAAGGCAAAAGGGTACTTGACTCCCCTTATGCGAATCAGAATGTTCCCTAACATCCATCCTCAGTGGAGAGGAGAACACACTTTATGGACTCAACTGGAGAAGAGGCCCTATTTACATTAAAGGGCTCGAGAGTGATCCGGAAGTTCCCCTTCCAGCATAAAGGGGACCTGCCTTCCATGAAGAAGCTCGAGTGAGTTCCTTAGGTCCCCGTCAATCACAACTCGAAAAGTACACCCAGATTCCCGCCGCCTTTCGAGAAACATCAAAAAATTAACCCCTCAATTCGAAATGAGGAAATTTTACGATGCAGAATCTCAAGAGAAATTCCACATTTCCGCTTGAAAGGCAAAAGGTTACTTGACTCGCTTTATGCGATTCAGAATGTTTCCTAACATCCGTCCTCGGTGGAGAAGAGAACATACATTATGGACTCAACTCTAGAAGAGGCCCTATTTACATTAGAGGGCTCTAGAGTAATCCGGAAGTTCCCCTTCCAGCAGACATGGGGACCTGCCTTCCCTGAAGGAATTCGAGTGAGTTCCTGAGGTTCCAGTCCCTCGCAACTCAAGAAGTACCCCCAGCCTTCCGCCACAATTCGAGAACACTACAAAATTAATCCCTCAATGCGAGATGAGGAAATTTTGCGCTGCAGAATCTCAAGAGAAATCCCACATTCCGGATTGAAAGGAAAAAGTGTACTTGACTCCCTTTATGCGACTCAGAAAGTTCCCTGACATCCGTCCTCATTGGAGACGAGAACACACTTTATGGAATCAATTGGAGAAGAGGCCCTATTCCCTTTAAAGGGCTCCATAGTAATCCGGAAGTTCCCCTTCCAGCAAAAAGCGACCTGCCTTCCCTGAAGAAGCTCGAGTGAGTTCCTTAGGTCCCCATCCATCGCAACTCGAGAAGTACACCCAGATTCCCGCCGCCTTTCGAGAAACATCACAAAATTAATCCCTGAATTCGAGATGAGGAAATTTTACAATGCAGAATCTCAAGAGAAATCCCACATTCCCGCTTGAAAGGCTAAACTGTACTTGAGACACTTTATGTCCCTCAGAAAGTTCCCTAACATCCGTCCCCATTGGAGAGGACAATGCACTTTATGGACTCAACTGGTTAAGAGGCCCTATTCCCATTAAAGGGCTCGAGAGTGATCCGGAAGTTCCCCTTCCAGCAGAAGGGGACCTGCCTTCCCTGAAGAAGCTCGAGTGAGTCCCTTAGGTCCCCATCCATCGCAACTCGAGAAGTACACCCAGATTCCCGCCACCTTTCGAGAAACATCACAAAATTAAACGCTCAATTCGAGATGAGGAAATTTTGCGATTCTGAATCTCAAGAGATTCCCACATTCCCGCTTGAAAGGCAAGAGGTTACTTGACTCGCTTTATGCGAATCAGAATGTTTCCTAACATCCGTCCTCAGTGGAGAAGAGAACATACTTTATGGACTCAACTCTAGAAGAGGCCCTATTTACATTAGAGGGCTCTAGAGTAACCCGGAAGTTCCCCTTCCAAAAGAAATTGGGAACTGCCTTCCCTGAAGGAATTCGAGTGAGTTCCTGAGGTCCCAGTCCCTCGCAACTCGAGAAGTACCCCCAGCTTTCCGCCGGAATTCGAGAACACCACAAATTTAATCCCTCAATGCGAGGTGAGGAAATTTTGGGCTGCAGAATCTCAAGAGAAATCCCACATTCCGGCTTGAAAGGAAAACGGGTAATTGACTCCCTTTATGCGACTCAGAAAGTTCCCTAACATCAGTTCCCATTGGAAAGGACAACTCACTTTATGGACTCAATTCGAGAAGAGGCCCTATTCCCTTTAAAGTGCTCGAGAGTAATCCGGAGGTTCCCCTTCCCTCACAAAAGGGGACCTGCCTTCCCTGAAGTAACTTGAGTGACTTCCTGAGGTCCCCGTCACAAATCGAGATGTACCCCCAGATTCACGCAACAATTCGTGAAACACCACAAAATTAATCCCTCAATGCGAGATGAGGAAATTTTGCGATGTAGAATCTCAAGAGAAATACTACATTCCCGCTTGAAACGCAAAACTTGCTTGACTTCCTTTATGAGACTCAGAATGTTCAATAACATCTGTCCTCAGTGGAGAGGAGAACACACTTTATGGACTCAAATCGAAAAGTGGCAATATTCCCATTTAATGGCTTGAGAGTAATCGGGAAGTTCCCCTTCCAACATAAAAGTGGACTTGACTTCCCTGTAGCAACCAAAGGGAGTTTCTGAGATCCCCGTCGAAACTCGAGAAGTACCACCAACTTCCAGCCGCAATTGGAGAATCACCTCAAAATTAATCCTTCAATGCGAGATGAGGTAAATTTGCGCTGCAGAATCTCAAGAGAAATCCCACATTCCATCTTGAAAGGCAAAAGAGTAATTGACACCATTTATGTGACTCAGAAAGTTCCCTCACAGAGCCTGTCCCAATGGACAGGAGAACACACTTTATAGACTCAATTCGAGATGAGCCCCTATGCCCATTTAACAGTTCGAGAGTAAACCGGAAGTTCCCCTTCCAACACAAAAGGGGACGTGACTTACCTGAAGCAACCTGAGCGAGTTTCTGAGGTCCCCGTGGCAACTCGAGAAGTACCCCTAACCTCCAGCCGCAATTCGAGAATCACTCCAAAATTAATTCCTCAATGCGAGATGAGGGAATTTTGCGCTGCAGAATCTCAAGAGAAATCCCAAATTCCAGCTTGAAAGGCAAAAGTTTACTTGACTCCCTTTATGCGAATCAGAATGTTCACTTACATCCATCCTCAGTGGAGAAGAGAACACACTTTATGGACTCAACTGGAGAAGAGGCCCCATTTACATTAGCAGGCTCTAGAGTAATTCGGAACTTCCCCTTCCAACACAAAAGTGGACCTGCCTTCCCTTAAGTAACTCGAGTGAGTTCCTGAGGTCCCAGTCCCTCGCAACTCGAGAAGTACCCCCCAGCTGTACGTTACAATTCGAGAACAACACAAAATTAATCCCTCAATGCGAGATGAGGAAATTTTGCGCTGCAGAATCTCAAGAGAAACACTATATGCCCGCTTGAAAGGCCAAAGATTACTTGACTCCATTTCTGCGACTCACAATGCTCCATAACATCCGTCCTCAGTGGAGAGGAAAACACATTTAATGGACTCAAATCAAAAAGAGGCAGTATTCCCATTTAATGGCTTTGAGTAATCCGGAAGTTCCCCTTCCAACACAAAAGAGGACTTGACTTCCCTGAAGCAACCCGAGCGAGTTCCTGAAGTCCCCGTCGCAACTCGAGAAGTACCCCCAGCTTCCAGCCGCAATTCGAGAAACACCACAAAAGTAATTCCTCAATGCAAGAGGAGGGAAATATGGGCTGCAGAATCTCAAGAGAAATCCCACATTCCCGCTTGAAAGGATAAAATGTACTTGACACACTTTATGTCACTCAGAAAGTTCCCTAACATCCATCCCCATTGGAGAGGACAACCCACTTTATGGACTCAACTCGAGAAGAGGCCCTATTCCCATTAAAGTGCTCGAGAGTGATCCGGAAGTTCCCCTTCCGGAAAAAAGGGACCTGCCTTCCCTGAAGAAGCTCGAGTGAATTCCTGAGGTCCCCGTCCATCGCAACTCGAGAAGTGCACCCAGATTCACGCCACCTTTCAAGAAACATCACAAAATTAATCCCTCAATTCGAGATGAGGAAATTTTGCGATGCAGAATCTCAAGAGAAATCCCACATTCCCGCTTGAAAGGCAAAAGGTTACTTGACTTGCTTTATGTGAATCAGAATGTTTCCTAACATCTTTCCTCAGTGCAGAAGAGAACGTACTTAATGGACTCAATTCTAGAAGAGGCCCTATTTACATTAGAGGGCTCCAGAGTAATCCGGAAGTTCCCCTTCTAGCAGAAAAGGGGAGTTGCCTTCCCTGAAGTAACTCGAGATGTACTCCCAGATTCACGCAGCGATTCGTGAAACACCAGAAAATTAATCGCTCAATGCGAGATGAGGAAATTTTGCGACGCAGAATCTCAAGAGAAATCCCACATTCCCGCTTGAAACGCAAAAGGTTACTTGACTCCATTTATGAGACTCAGAATGTTCAATAACATCTGTCCTCAGTGGAGAGGAGAACACACTTTATGGACTCAAATCGAAAAGATGCAATATTCCCATTTAATGGCTTGAGAATAATCAGGAAGTTCCCTTTCCAACACAAAAGTGGACTTGACTTCCCTGTAGCAACCAAAGCGAGTTTCTGAGGTCCCCGTCGCAACTCGAGAAGTACCACCAACTTCCAGCCGCAATTGGAGAATCACCCCACAATTAATCCCTCAATGCGAGAGGAGGAAATTTTGCAATGCAGAATCTCAAGATAAATACTACATTCCCTCTTGAAAGGCAAAAAGGTACTTGACACCCTTTATTCGACTCGGAATGTTCACTCACAAAGACGTCTACATTGGAAAAGAGAACACACTTTATGGACTCAATTCGAGATGAGCCCCTGTTCACATTTAAGGGCGCGAGAGGAAACCGAAAATCCCCTTTCAACCACAAAGGCGACCTGACCCCCCTGAAGCAACCCGAGCGAATTCCGGAGGTCCGTATGGCAACTCTAGAAGTACCCTCACCTTCTCGCCGCAATTCGTGAAACACCACAAAATTTTCCCCTCAATGCAAGATAAGGAAATTTGGCGATGCAGAATCTCAAGAGAAATACCACATTCCCTCTTGAAAGGCAAAAAGGTCCTTGACACCCTTTATTCGACTCAGAAAGTTCCCTCACACAGCCGTTCCCTTTGGAGAGGAGAACACACTTTATGGACTCAATTCGAGATGAGCCCCTGTTCACATTTAAGGGCTCGAGAGGAAACCGAATGTTCCCCTTACAACACCAAAGGGGACCTGACTTCCTTGAAGCAACCCGAGTGAGTTCCGAAGGTCCCCGTCTCAACTCAAGATGTACCCACAGCTTCCCCCCGCAACCCGAGAAAAACCACAAAATTATCCCCTCAATGCGAGATGAGGAAGTTTTGCGATGCAGAATCTCAAGAGAAACACCACATTCCCTCTTGAAAGGCAAAAAGGTACTTGACACCCTTTATTCGACTCAGAAAGTTCCCTCACAAAGCCGTCTTCATTGGAGAGAACACACTTTATGGACTCAATTCGAGATGAGCCCCTGTTCACATTTAAGGCCTCGAGAGGAAACCGGACGTTCCACTTCCAACACCAAAGGGGACCTGACTTCCCTGAAGCAACCCGAGCGAGTTCCTGAGGTCCGGGTCACACCTCGAGAAGTACCCCCAGCTTCCCGCCGCAACCGAAGAAACACAAGAGATTTATCCACTCAATGCGAGATGAGGAAATTTTGCGATGCAGAATCACAAGAGAAATACCACATTCCCTCTTGAAAGGCAAAAATCTACTTGACACTCTTAATTTGACTCAAAAATGTACCTCACATAGCCGTCCCCATTGGAGAGGAGAACACACTTTATGGACTCAATTCGACATGAGCCCTTGTTCACATTTAAGGGCTCGAGAGGAAACCGGAATTTCCCCTTCCAACACCAAAGTGTACCTGACTTCCCTGAAGCAACCCGAGCGAATTCCTGAGGTCCCGTCGCAAGTCTTGAAGTATCCCCAGCTTCCCGCTGCTACTCGAGAAACATCAAAGAATAATGCCCTCAATGCGAGATAAGGAAATTTGGCGATGAAGAATCTCAAGAGAAATACCACATTCCCTCTAGAATAGCAAAAAGGCACTTGACACCCTTTATTCGACTCAGAAAGTTTCCCACACAGCTGTCCCCACTGGAGCGGAAAACACCCTTTATGGACTCAATTCGAGACGAGCCCCTGTTCACATTGAAGTGCTCGAGAGTAAACCGGAAGTTCCCCTTCCAACACCAAAGGTGAAATGACTTCTCTGACAACCCGAGCGATTTCCTGACGTCCCCGTCGCTACTCGAGAAGTACCCTACCTTCCCGCCAAACTAGAGTAACACGGCAAAATTATCCCCTCAATGTGAGATGAGGAAATTTTGCACTGCAGAATCTGAAGAGAAATTCCACATTCCCTCTTGAAAGGCAAAAGTGTACTTGACACCGATTTGCGACACAGAAACTACACTAACATCAGTCGGCAATGCAGAGGAGAACACACTTTATGGACTCAACTGGAGAACAGGCCCTATTCCCAATCAAGGGCTTGCGAGTAATCTGGAAGTTTCCCTTCCAGCACAAAAGGGGACCTGACTTCCCTGATGTAACTGGAGTGAGTTCCTGAGATCCCCGTCGAACTCCAGAAGTAAACCCAGCTTCCTGCCGCAATTTGAGAAACACCACAAAATTATCCCCTCAATGCGAGATGAGGAAATTTTGCGCTGCAGAATCTCAAGAGAAATCTAACAATGCCACCTGAAAGGCAAAAGGGTACTTGACTCCATTTAGGCGACTCAGAATGTTCCCTAACATCCTTCCTCAGTGGAGAGGAAAACACACTTTATGGACTCAAATCGAGAAGATGTATTATTACCATTAAACAGCATGAGAGTAATCCGGAAGTTCCCATTCCACACAAAAGGGGACTTGACTTCCCTGAAGCAACCCGAGCGAGTTCCTGAGGTCCCCGTCGCAACTAGAGAAATACCCCCTGGTTCCCGCTACAACTCCAGAAACACCACAAAATTATCCCCTCAATGCGAGATGAGGAAATTTTGCGCTGCAGAATCTCAAGAGAAATCCTACATTCCAGCTTGAAAGGCAAAAGGGAACTTGACACACTTTATGCCCCTCAGAAAGTTCCCTGACATCCGTCCCCAAGGAGATGCATACAAACTTTATGGACTCAACTACAGAAGAGCCCCTATTCCCATTAAAGGGCTCGAAGGTAATTCAGAAGTTCCCCTTCCAGCACAAAACGGCACCTGACTTCCCTGAAGTAACTCGAGTGAGTTCCTGAGGTCCCGGCCGCAACTCTAGAAATACCCCCTGCTGCCTGCCGCAATTTGAGAAACACCGCAAAATTATCCCCTCGATGTGAGATGAGAAAATTTTGCGCTGCAGAAGTTCAAGAGAAATCCCACATTCCCGATTGAAAGGGAAAAGCCTACTTGACTCCATTTATGCCACTCAGAAAGTTTCCTAACATCCATCCCCATTGGAGAGGAGAACACACTTTATGGACTCAACTGGAGAAGAGGCCCTATTCTATTAAAAGGGCTCGAGAGTAATCCGAAATTTCCCCTTCCAGCACAAAAGGTGAACTGACTTCCCTGAAGTAACTCGAGTGAATTCCTGAGGTCCCAGTCGCAACTCCAGAAATCCCCAGCTTCCCGCCGCAATTCGAGAAACACCACAAAATTATCCCCTCAAAGCAAGGTGAGGAAATTTTGTGCTGCAGAATCTCAAGAGAAATCCAACATTCCCGCTTGAAAAGTAAAAGGGTACTTAACTCCATTTGGGCGACTCAGAATGTTCCCTAAAATCTGTCCTCAAGGAGAGTAGAACACAATTTATGCACTGAAATCGAGAGGAGGCAATATTCCCTATTAAGGGCTCGAGAGTAATCCAGAAGTTCCCCTTCTAGCAAAAAAGGGGACCTGACTTCCCTAAAGTAACTCGAGTGAGTTGCTGAGGTCCGCAGCACAACTCCAGAAGTACCCCAAGCTTCCCGACGCAATTTGAGAAACACCACAAAATTATCTCCTCAAAACGAGATGAGGAAATTTTGTGCTGTAGTATCTCTAGAGAAATCCCACATTCACGCATGAAAGGAAAAAGGGTACTTGACTCCACTTATGCGATTCAGAATGTTCACTAACAACCGTCCTCAGTGGAGAGGGGAACACAATTTATGGCCTCAAATCCAGAAGAGGCAATATTTCCATTTAACGGCTCGAGAGTAACCCGGAAGTTCCCCTTCCAACACAAAACGGGACTTGACTTCCCTGAAGCAACCCTAGCGAGTTCCTGACGTTCCCTTCCCATATCCAGAAGTAACCCCGGCTTCCTGCCACAACTAAAGAAACACAACAAAATTATCCCCTTAATGCGACATGAGGTAATTTTGCGTTGCACAATCTCAAGAGAAATCCCACATTCCCGCTTGAAAGGCAAAAGGATACTTGACATACTTTATTTCACTCAGAAAGTTCCCTAACATCCGTCCCCATTGGAGAGGAGAACCTACTTTATGGATTCAACACCAGAAGAGGCCCTATTCCAATTAAAGGGCTAGAGAGTAATCCGGAAGTTCCCCTTCCAGCAAAAAAGGGGACCTGACTTCCCTGAAGTAACTCGAGTGAGTCGCTGAGGCCTGCATCGTAATTCGAGAAGTACCCCCAGCTTCCAGCCACAATTGGAGAAACACCACAAAATTATCCCCTCAAAGCAAGATGAGGAAGTTTGGGCTGCAGAATCTCAAGAGAAATCCCACATTCCTGCCTGAAAAGTAAAATGGTACTGCACTCCCTTTTGGCGACTCAGAATGTTCCCTAACATAGGTCCTCAAGGAGAGGAGAACACAATTTATGCACTGAAATCGAGAGGAAGCAATGTTCCCTATTAAGGGCTCGAGAGTAATCCAGAAGTTCCCCTTCTAACACAAACGTGCACCTGACTTTCCTGAAGTAACTCGAGTGAGTTGCTGAGGTCCGCGTCAGAACTCGAGAAGTACACCCAGCTTCCAGCCGCAATTCGAGAAACATCACAAAATTATCCCCTCAATGCGAGATGAGGAAATTTTGGGCTGCAGAATCTCAAGAGAAATCCCACATTCACGCTTGAAAAGTAAAAGGGTACTTGACTCCCTTTACGGGACTCAGAATGTTCCATAATATCCGTCCTCAGGGGAGAGGAGAACACACTGTATGGACTCAAATGGAGAAGAGGCAATATTCCCATTTAACGGCTCGAGAACAAAGCAGAAGTTCCCCTTCCAACACAAAAGGGAACTTGACTTCCTTGAAGCAACCCTAGCGAGTTCCTGACGTTCCCTTCCCAAAACCAGAAGTACCCCCTGCTCCCGCCGCAACCTAAGAAACACAACAAAATAATCCACTTAATGCGAGATGAGGTAATTTTTCGCTGCACAATCTCAAGAGAAATCCCACATTCACGCTTGAAAGGCAAAAGGGTACTTGACATACTTTAATTCACTCAGAAAGTTCCCTAACATCCGTCCCCATTGAAGAGGAGAACACACTTTATGGATTCAACACTTGAAGACGCACTATTCCATTTAAAGGGCTAGAGAGTAATCCGAAAGTTCCCCTTCCAGCAAAAAAGGGGACCTGACTTCCCTGAAGTAACTCGAGTGAGTCGCTCAGGTCTGCATCGCAACTCGAGAAGTACCCTCAGCTTCCCGCTGCAATTGGAGAAACACCACAAAATTATCCCCTCAAAGCAAGATGAGGAAATTTTGTGCTGCAGAATCTCAGGAGAAATTCCACATTCCCGCTTGAAAAGTAAAAGGGTACTTAACTCCGTTTAGGATACTCAGAATGTTCCCTAACAACCGTCCTCAAGTAGAGGAGAACACAATTTATGCACTGAAATCGAGAGGAGGCAATGTTCCTTATTAAGGGCTAGAGAGTAATCCAGAAGTTCCCCTTCTAGCACAAAAGGGGACCTGACTTCCCTGAAGTAACTCGAGTGAGTTCCTGAGGTCCACGTCACAACTCGAGAAGTACCCCCCGCTTTCAGCTGCAATTCGAGAAACACCACAAAATTATCCCCTCAATGCGAGATGAGGAAATTTTGGGTTGCAGAATCTCTAGAGAAATCCCACATTCACTCTTGAAAAGTAAAAGGGTACTTGACTCCCTTTATGCGACTCAGAATGTTCCCTAACATCCGTCCTCAGTGGAGAGGGGAACACAATTTATGGACTCAAATAGAGAAGAGGCAATTTTCCCTTTTAACAGCTGGAGAGTAACCCGGAAGTTCCCCTTCCAACACAAAAGGGAACTTGACTTCCCTGAAGCAATTGGAGCGAGTTCCTGAGGTTCCATCGCAAATCGAAAAGTATCCGCTGTTTCCCGCCACAAGTCGAGAAACACCACAAAATTATCCCCTCTATGCGAGATGAGGTAATTTTGCGCTGCAGGATCTCAAGAGAAATCCCACATTCACGCTTGAAAGGCAAAAGGGTACTTGATTCCGTTTATGCGACTCAAAATGTTCCCTAACATACATCCTCAGTGGAGAGGGGAACACACTTTATAGAGTCAAATCAAGAGAGGCAATATTTCCAATTAACGGCTCGAGAGTAATCCGAAAGTTCTCCTTCCAACACAAAAGGGAACTTGACTTCCCTAAAGCAAATCGAGCGAGTACCTGTGATCCCCGTCTCAGCTCGAGAAGTACCCCCTGCTTCCCGCCGAATCTCCAGAATCATCACAAAATTATCCCCTCAATGCGAGATGAGGTAATTTCGCACTGCAGAATCTCAAGTGAAATCCCACATTCCCGCTTGAAAGGCAAAAGCGTACTTGACACACTTGGTGCCATTCAGAATGTTCCCTAACATCCGTCCTCAGTGGAGAGGAGAACACACTTTATGGACTCAAATCGAGAAGAGGCCCTACTCCCTTTAAAGGGCTTAAAAGTAATACGGACATTCCCTTTCCAGCTCAAAAGGGAACCTGACTTCCCTGAAGTAACTGGAGTGAGTTCCTGAGGTCTCCGTTGCACGTCGAAAATGCCCCCAACTTCCGGCCGCAATTCGAGAAACACCACAATATTATCCCCTCAATGCGAGCTGAGGAAATTCTGCAATGCAGAATCTCAAGAGAAATCCCACATTTCCGCTTGAAAGGCAAAAGGGTACTTGACTCCCTTTATGCGACTCAGAATGTTCCCTAACATCTGTCCTCAGTGGAGTGGAGAACACACTTTATGGATTCAACACGTGAAGAAGCCCTATTCCAATTAAAGGGCAAGAGAGAAATCCGGAAGTTCCCCTTCCAGCACAAAAGGGGACCTGACTTCCCTGAAGCAACACGAGTGAGTTCCTGAGGTCCCCCTCGCAACTCCAGTAGTACCCCCAGTTTCCCGCTGCAATTCGAGAAATACCACAAAATTATCCCCTCAATGCGAGCTGAGGAAATTTTGCAATGCAGAATCTCAAGAGAAATCCCACATTCCCGCTTGAAAGGAAAAAGGGTACTTGACACCCTTCATGCGACTCAGAATGTTCCCTAACAACCGTCCTCAAGGAGAGGAGAACACAATTTATGCACTGAAATCGAGGGGAGGCAATATTCCCTATTAAGGGCTCGAGAGTAATCCAGAAATTCCCCTTCTAGCACAGAAGGTTACCTGACTTCCCTGAAGTAACTCGAGTGAGTCGCTGAGGTCCGCGTCGCAACTCGAGAAGTACCCTCAGCTACCCGCCGCAATTCCAGAAACACCAAAAAATTTTCCCCTCAAAGCAAGATGAGGAAATTTTGTGCTGCAGAATCTCAAGAGAAATCCCATATTCCCGCTTGAAAATTAAAAGGCTACTTGACTCCCTTTAGGCGACTCAGAATGTTCCCTAACATCCGTCCTCAAGGAGAGGAGAACATAGTTTATGCACTGAAATCGAGAGGAGGCAATATTCCCTATTAAGGGCTACAGAGTAATCCAGAATTTCCCCTTCTAGCACAAAAGGGGACCTGACTTCCCTGAAGTAACTCGAGTGAGTTGCTGAGGTCCGAGTCACAATTCCAAAAATACCCCCAGCTTCCCGCAGCAATTCGAGAAACACCACAAAATTATCCCCTCAATGCGAGATGAGGTAGTTTTGCGAAGCAGAATTTCAAGAGAAATCCCATATTCCCGCTTGAAAGGCAAAAGGGTACGTGACACACTCTATGCCACTCAGAAATTTCCCTATCATCCGCCCACATTGGAGAGGAGAACACACTATATGGATTCAACACCAGAAGTGGCCCTATACCAATTAAAGGGCTAGAGCATAATCTAGAATTTCCCCTTCCAGCACTAATGGCGACCAGACTTCTCTGAAATAACACAAGAGATTTCCTGAGTTCCCCGTCGCAACTCCAGTAGTTCCCCCAGCTTCCCACCACTATTAGAGAAATACCACAAAATTATGCCCTAAATTCGAGATGAGAAAATTTTGCGCTGCAGTATCTCAAGAGAAATCCCACATTCACGCTTGAAAGGCAAAAGGGTACTTGACTCCTTTAGGCGACTCAGAATGTTCCCTAACATCCGGCCTCAGTGGAGAGGGGAACACACTTTATGGACTCAAATCGAGAAGAGGCAATATTCCCATTTAACGGGTCGAGAGTAACCCGGAAGTTCCCCTTCCAACACAAAAGGGGACTTGAATGGCCTGAAGCAACCCTAGCGAATTCCTGAAGTTCCTTTGCAAATAGAGAATAACCCCAGCTTCCCGCCGCAATTCAAGAAACACCACAATTTTATCCCCTCAATGCGAGATGAGGAAATTTTGCGCTGCAGAATCTCAAGAGAAATCCCACATTCCCGCTTGAAAGGCAAAAGGGTACTTGACACACTTTATACCACTCAGAAATTTCCCTAACATCCGTCCCCATTGGAGAGAAGAACACACTTTATGGATTCAACATGTGAAGATGCCCTATTCCAATTAAAGTCCTAGAGAGTAATCCGGAAGTTCCCCTTTCAGCACAAAAGGGAACCTGACTTCCCTGAAGCAACACGAGTGAGTTCCTGAGGTCCCCCTCGCAACTCCAGTAATACCCCCAGCTTCCCACCACTATTAGAGAAATACCACAAAATTATGTCCTAAATTCGAGATGAGGAAATTTTGCACTGCAGAATCTCAAGAGAAATCCTACATTCCCGCTTGAAAGGAAAAAGGTTACTTGACTCTCTTCATGCGACCCAGAATGTTCCCTAACATCCGTCCTCAGTGGAGAGGGGGAACACAGTTTATGGCCTCAAATCCAGAAGAGACAATATTCCCATTTAACTGCTCGAGAGTAACCCGGAAGTTCCCCTTCCAACACAAAAAGGGACTTGACTTCCCTGAAGCAAACCTAGCGAGTTCCTGACGTTCCCTTCACAAATCCAGAAGCACCCCCAGCTTCCCACAGCAAAAAAGAAACACCACAATATTATCCCCTCAATTCGAGATGAGGAAATATTCCGCTGCAGAATCTCAGGAGAAATCCCACATTCCCGCTTGAAAGGCAAAAGGGTACTTGATACCCTTTATGCGACTCTGAATGTTCCCTAACATCCATCCTCCGTGGAGTGGAGAACACACTTTATGGACTCAAATTGAGAAGAGGCAATATGCCCATTTAAGGGCTAGAGAGTAACCCGGAAGTTCCCCTTCCAAAACAAAAGAGACCTGACTTCCCAAAAGCAATTAGAGCGAGTTTCTGAGGTTCCCCTCGCAAACCAAATACTACCAGCTGCTTCAGGCCACAACACGAGAAACACCACAAAATTATCCCCTCTATGCGAGATGAGGTAATTTTGCGCTGCAGGATCTCAAGAGAAATCCCACATTCCCGCTTGAAAGGCAAAAGGTTACTTGACACACTTTATGTCAGTCAGAAATTTCCCTAACATCCGTCCACATTGGAGAGGAGAACACACTTTAGGATTCAACATGTGAAGACGCCCTATTCAAATTAAAGGGCTAGAGAGTAATCCGGAATTTCCCCTTCCAGCAAAAAAGGGGACCTGACTTCCCTGAAGTAACTCGAGTGAGTCGCTGGGGTCCACGTCGCAACTCGAGAAGTACCCCCAGCTTCCCGCAGCAATTAGAAAAACACCACAAAATTATCCCCTCAAAGCGAGATGAGGTAATTTTGTGCTGCAGAATCTCAAGAGAAATCCCACATTCCCGCTTGAAAAGTAAAAGGGTACTTGACTCCCTTTAGGAGACTCAGAATGTTCCTTAACATCCGTCCTCAGTGGAGAGGGGAACACAGTTTATGGCCTCAAATCCAAAAGAAGCAATATTCCCATTTAACGGCTCTAGAGTAACCCAGAAGTTCCTCTTCCAACACAAAAGGGGACTTGACTTCCCTGAAGCAATTGGAGCAAGTTCCTGAGGTTCCATCGCAAATCGAAATGTACGCGCTGCTTCCCGCCGCAACACGAGAAACACCACAAAATTATCCCCTCAATGCGAGATGAGGTAATTTTGCGCTGCAGCATCTCAAGAGAAATCCCACATTCCCGCTTGAAAGGCAAAAGGGTACTTGACACACTTCATGCCACTCACAAAGTTCCCTAACATCCGTCCTCAGGGGAGAGGAGAACACATTTTATGGATTCAACAGGAGAAGAGGCCCTATTACAATTAAAGGGCTAGAGAGTAATCCGGAAGTTCCCCTTCCAGCACAAAAGAGGACCTGACTTCCCTGAAGTTACTCGAGTGAATTCCTTAGGTCCCCGTAGCACCTCGATAAGTACCCCAGGTTCTCGCCGCAATTCAAGAAATACCACAAAATTATCCCCTCAATGCGAGATGAGGAAATTTTCCTTTGCAGAATCTCAAGAGAAATCCCACATTCACGCTTGAAAGGCAAAAGCGTACTTGACTCACTTCATGCGACTCAAAATGTTCCCTAACTTCCGTCCTCAGTGGAGAGGGGAACACACTTTATGTACTCAAATCAAGAGAGGCAATATTTCCATTTAAAGGCTCTAGAGTAATCCGAAAGTTCTCCTTCCAACACAAAAGGGAACTTGACTTCCCTAAAGCAAATCGAGCAAGTACCTGTGATCCCCGTCGCAACTTGAGAAGTAACCCCTGCTTTCCGCCAAAACTCCACAATCATCACAAAATTGTCCCCTCAATGTGAGATGAGGTAATTTTGCGCTGCAGAATCTCAAGTGAAATCCCACATTCCCGCTTGAAAGGCAAAAGTGTACTTGACACACTTTGTGCCATTCAGAATGTTCCCTAACATCCGTCCTCAGTGGAGAGGAGAACACACTTTATGGACTCAAATCGAGAAGAGGCCCTATTCCCTTTAAAGGGCTCAAAGGTAATATGGACTTTTGCCGGGAGCCAGCGAGGGAAATCCTACCCATGGCAAAGGTCAATTGGGGAAGAGGCCTGACGGGCAAAGGCTAATCAGGGCTCGAGGAACCCCTTGGACTTACCTGAGCATCTACCCCAAAGAAAACAGGTGTCTGACTTCTTTACTCTCTTACCCCTCTTACCAAGTCCTCTAATTTTTACAGGGGCTTCCCCTCAACCACCTTTCTCTGAAAACATTAATTCAGAGCTGTAGTTTAAAAGTTCTCCTCGGCTTAATAGGAGTGTTCCAATCCAAGCCCCTCTGATAGCTTTCTAACTTGCATGACAAGTTTGTCCGGGCTCTTACAACTATGAGTGTGACTGTTTATAGCCTCCCAGCCATGCAAGGACAGAAAGCCTAATATTCTAAAATACAGGAATCTGTTGAAGAATTTAAAATCATTAGAGTAGTACTAAAAAAGGTTTCATTGTTGAATCAATGCTTGCTGCAGTTTCCTCTATCTATTGTATCCTTGGAAATATATTAATCACACATAGAGAATATAAGTAGTAGCCTTTGATTTAACCACATCAGATCTTAAGTTAATAAAATCTTTTCTTGCAGCTCACTACACCAGTGCCTTATAGGAATGTAACTTTGTTATGTGTCTAGCACCTGACTCTAGGAAAGTCACCTTA
The DNA here is from genome assembly GCF_049115385.1 of Moschus berezovskii. Taxonomy (NCBI): domain Eukaryota; kingdom Metazoa; phylum Chordata; class Mammalia; order Artiodactyla; family Moschidae; genus Moschus; species Moschus berezovskii. The sequence goes on from NC_142469.1 coordinate 1,716,917, forward strand.
AAATAATATAAGCCTTTTACTTGCTAACTAACCTATTGTTAGGAGAGAGGGCCATAAACTGTTAGCAGGGCCCCTGGCCAGAAGAGGATGTAAACCACCTAAAACTTTTATCACAAGACACACAAAAAAAAGCCCTGATCCTGATAAGGGTCAAGACTGCTGACCCCACGCGATTTTGGCATGACTCTATACCTCCCTTTCTCTGTGTCTTATGCGCATAACTTAGGGTATAAAAGCAACACTGGAAAATAAAGTTTTGGGCCTTGCTCACTGAAGCTTGGTCTCCCCGTGTCGTTCTTTCTCTTTTTCCATCCTTTTCTCTATTCTCCTGTTTCTGGTTGAGATCCTTGGAGTGCTGGGCTCCCTGAGTTTACTTATCTGCCTGGCCTTCTAAGACCCACTCGAGGGGGTGCCCTGGTGGGGTGCCTCCAGTGATTCGAGAGGGCGCTTGCGGCCTACGTAAACACAGCAAGTCGCGTGCTGGGATTTTATTGGTTTCCAGCGTAAACCAGGGAATGATCAGCCCCTGTGTCTCTCTCTTTCTCTCTCTCTCTCTCTGACGCCAACGCCGTTCATCCCGAGGATACCCTGGGCCAAATAGAGGCAAGTCCCCTATAGACTTTCAATTTCCAGCACAAAAGGGGACCTGACTTCCCTGAAGTAACGAGTGAGTTCCTGAGGTCTCCCTTGCACGTCGAGAATACGCCCAACTTCCTGCCGCAATTCGAGAAACACCACAATATTATCCCCTCAATGCGAGATGAGGAAATTTTGCAATGCAGAATCTCAAGAGAAATCCCACATTCCCGCTTGAAAGGCAAAAGGGTACTTTTATAAGACTCCCTTTATGCGACTCAGCATGTTCCCTAACATCCGTCCTCAGTGGAGAGGAGAATACACTTTATGGACTCAAATCGAGAAGAGGCAATATTCCCATTTAACGGCTCGAGAGTAACCCGGAATTTCCCCTTCCAACAAAAAAGGGGACTTGAATTCCCTGAAGCAACCCTAGCGAGTTCCTGACATTCCCTTCCCATATCCAGAAGTACACCCGGCTTCCCGCCGCAACTAAACTAACACAACAAAATTATCCCCTAATGTGAGACAAGGTAATTTTGCAAAGCAGAATCTCAAGAGAAATTCCACATTCCCGCTTGAAAGGCAAAAGGGTAATTGACGCACTTTATGCCACTCAGAAAGTTTCCTAACATCTGTCCCCATTGGAGATGAGAACACACTTTATGGATTCAACACCAGAAGAGGCCCTATTCCAATTAAAGGGCTAGAGATTAATCCGGAAGTTTCGCTTCCAGCACAAAAGGGGACCTGACTTCCCTGAAGCAACACAAGTGAGCTCCTGAGGTCCTCCGCTAACTCCAGTAGTACCCCCAGCTTCCCGACGCAGTTCGAGAAACACCACAAAATTATCCCCTCAATGCGAGATGAGGAAATTTTGAGCTGCATAATCTCAAGAGAAATCCCACATTTCCGATTGAAAGGAAAAAGGGTACTTGACTCAATTTGTGCGACTCAGAATGTTCCCTAACATCCGTCCTCAAAGGAGAGGGGAACACAATTTATGGACTCAAATCGAGTAGAGGCAATTTTCCCATTTAACGGCTCTAGAGTAACCCGGAATTTCCCTTTCCAAGACAAAAGGGGACGTGACTTCCCTGAAGCAACCTAGCGAGTTCCTGATGTTCCCTTCCCATATCCAGAATTAACCCCGTCTTCCCCCCTCAACTGAAGAAACACAACAAAATTATCCCCTCAAAGCGAAATGAGGTAATTTTGCGCTGGACAATCTCAAGAGAAATCCCACATTCCCGCTTGAAAGGCAAAAGAGTACTTGACACACTTTATTTCACTCACATAGTTCCCTAATATCCATCCCCATTGGAGAGGAGAACACATTTTATGGATTCAACACGTGAAGACGCCAAATTCCAATTAAAGGGCTAGAGAGTAATCCGGAAGTTCCCCTTCGGGCAAAAAAGGTGAACTGACTTCCCTGAGGTTACTCGAGTGAGTTCCTGAGGTCCCCGTCGCACCTCAATAAGTACCCCAGCTTCTCGCCGCAATTCAAGAAATACCACAAAATTATCCCCTCAATGTGAGATGAGGAAATTTTGCACTGCAGAATCTCAAGAGAAATCCCACATTCCCGCTTGAAAGGCAAAAGGGTACTTGACTCCTTTATGCAAATCAGAATGTTCCCTAACATCCGTCCTCAGTGGAGAGGAGAACAGACTTTATGGACTCAAATCGTGAATACGCAATATTCCCATTTAACTGCTTGAGAGTAACCCGGAATTTCCAGTACCAACACAAAAGGGGGACTTGAAATCCCTGAAGCAACCCTAGCGACTTCCTGACGTTCCTTTCGCAAATCCAGAAGTACACTCGGCTTACCGTCGCAACTAAAGAAACACGTCAAAATTATCGCCTCAATGCGAGATGATGTAATATTGCGCTGCAGAATCTCAAGAGAAATCCCACATTCCCACTTGAAAAGCAAAAGGGTACTGGACACACTTTATGCCACTGAGAAATTTCCCTGACATCCGTCCCCATTGGAGAGGAGAACGCACTTTATGGACTCAACACGTGAAGACGCCCTATCCCAATTAAAGGGCTAGAGAGTAATCCGGAATTTCCCCTTCCAGCACAAAAGGGGACCTGACTTCCCTGAAGAAACTCGATTGAGTCGCTGAGGTGTGCGTCGCAACTCGAGAAGTACCCCCAGTTTCCCGCCACAATTCGAGAAACACCACAAATATTTCCCATCAAAGCGAGATGAGGAAATTTTGTGCTGCAGAATCTCAAGAGAAACCCCACATTCCCGCTTGAAAAGTAAAAGGGTACTTGACTCCCTTCATGCGACTCAGAATGTTCCCTAACATCCATCCTCAAGGAGTGGAGAACACACTTTATGCACAGAAATCGAGAAGAAGCAATATTCCCATTTAACTGGTAGAGAGTAACCCGGAAGTTCCCCTTCCAACACAAAAGGGGACTTGACTTCCCTGAAGTAACACGAGCGAGTGCCTGAGGTATCCGTCGCAACTCCAGAAGTACCCCCTGCTTCCAGCTGCAACTCGAGAAACACCACAAAATTATCCCCTCAAAGCGAGATGAGGTAATTTTGGGCTGCAGGATCTCAAGAGAAATCCCATATTCCCGGTTGAAAAGTAAAAGGGTACTTGACTCCTTTTAGACGACTCAGAATGTTCCTTAACATCCATCCTCAGTGGAGAGGGGGACACAATTTATGGCCTCAAAACCAGAAGAGGCAATATTCCCATTTAACGGCTTGAGAGTAACCCGGAAGTTCCCCTTCCAACATAAAAGGGGACTTGACTTCCCTGAAGCAATTGGAGGGAGTTCTTGAGGGTCCCCTCGCAAATCGAAAAGTACCCGCTGCTTCCCGCCTCAACACAAGAAACACCACAAAATTATCCCCTCTATGCGAGATGAGGTAATTTTGCGCTGCAGGATCTCAAGAGAAATCCCACATTCCCGCTTGAAAGGCAAAAGGGCACTTGACATACTTTATGCCACTCACAAAGTTCCCTAACATCCGTCCTCAGTGGAGAGGAGAACACTTTTTATGGATTCAACACGAGAAGAGGCCCTATTCCAATTAAAGGACTAGAGAGTAATCCGGAAGTTCCCCTTCCATCACAAAAGGGGACCTGACTTCCCTGAAGTTACTCGAGTGAGTCCCTGAGGTCCCCGGCGCACCTCGATAAGTACCCCAGCTTCTCGCCACAATTCAAGAAGTACCACAAAATTATCCCCTCAGTGCGAGATGAGGAAATTTTGTGCTGCAGAATCTCAAGAGAAATCCCACATTCACGCTTGAAAGACAAAAGGGTACTTGACTCCCTTTATGCGACTCAAAATGTTCCCTTACATCTGTCCTCAGTAGAGAGGTGAACACACTTTATGGACTCAAATCAACAGAGGCAATATTTCCTTTTAAAGGCTCGACCATAATCCGAAAGTTTTCCAACACAAGTGCGAAGTTGACTTACCTAAAGCAAATCGAGCGAGTTCCTGTTATCCCCGTCGCAACTCAAGAAGTACCCACTGCTTCCCACCGAAACTCGAGATTCATCACAAAATTGTCCCCTCAATGCGAAATGAGGTAATTTTGCGCTGCAGAATCTCAAGTGAAATCCCACATTCCCGCTTGAAAAGCAAAAGCGTACGTGACACAGTTTGTGCCATTCAGAATGTTCCCTAACATCCCTCGTCAGTCGAGAGGAGAACACACTTTATGGACTCAAATAGAGAAGAGGCCCGATTCCCTTTAAAGGGCTCAAAAGTAATACTGACGTTCCCTTTCCAGCACAAAAGGGGACCTGACTTCCCTGAAGTAACTGGAGTGAGTTCCTGAGGTTTCCGTTGCACATCGAGAATACCCCCAACTTCCTGCTGCAATTGGAGAAACACCACAAAATTATCCCCTCAATGCGAGATGAGGAAATTTTGCAATGCAGAATCTCAAGAGAAATCCCACATTCCCGATTGAAAGGCCAAAGGGTACTTGACTCCCTATATGCGACTCAGAATGTTCCCTAACATCCGTCATCAGAGGAGAGGAGAACACACTTTATGGACTCAAATTGTGAAGAGGCAATATTCCCATTTAACGGTTTGAGAATAACCTGGAAATTCCCCTTCCAACACAAAAGGGGACTTGAATTCCCAGAAGAAACCCTAGCGACTTCCGGACTTTCCCTTCGCAAATCCAGTATAAACCCCGGCTTCCCGCCGCAACTAAAGAAACACAACAAAATTATCCCCTCAATGCGAAATGAGGTAAATTTCCGCTGCAGAATCTCAAGAGAAATCCCACATTCCCGCTTGAAAGGCAAAAGGGTACTTGACACATTTTATGCCACTCAGAAATTTACTTAACATTCGTCCTCAGTGGAAAAGGGAACACAATTTATGGCTTAAAATCCAGAAGAGGCAATATTCTCATTTAACGCCTCGAGAGTAACCCGGAAGTTCCTCTTCCAACACAAAAAGGGACTTGACTTCCCTGAATCAATTGGAGGGGTTTCCCCTCGAAAATCGAAATGGACCCGCTCCTTCCCCTCGTAACACAAGAAACACCACAAAATTATCCCTTCTATGCGAGATGAGGTAATTTTGCGCTGCAGTATCTCAAGAGAAACCCCATATTCCCGCTTGAAAGGCAAAAGGGTACTTGACACAATTTATTCCACTCACAAAGTTCCCTAACATCCGTCCTCAGTGGAGAGGAGAACACATTTTATGGATTCAACAGGAGAAGAGGCCCTATTCCAAACAAAGGGCTAGAGAGAAATCCGGAAGTTCCCCTTCCAGCACAAAAGGGGACTTGACTTCCCTGAATCAATTGGAGGGAGTTCCTGAGGTTCCCCTCGAAAATCGAAATGTACCCGCTCCTTCCCCTCGCAACACAAGAAACACCACAAAATTATCCCTTCTATGCGAGATGAGGTAATTTTGCGCTGCAGTATCTCAAGAGAAATCCCATATTCCCGCTTGAAAGGCAAAAGGGTACTTGACACAATTTATTCCACTCACAAAGTTCCCTAACATCCGTCCTCAGTGGAGAGGAGAACACATTTTATGGATTCAACAGGAGAAGAGGCCCTATTCCAAACAAAGGGCTAGAAAGTAATCCGGAAGTTCCCCTTCCAGCACAAAAGGGGACTTGACTTCCCTGAAGCAACGCTAGCGAGTTCCTGACGTACCCTTTGCAAAACGAGAAGTACCCAAGGCATTCCTCTGCAAAAAAGAAACACCACAATATTATCCCCTCAATGCGAGATGAGGAAATTTTCCACTGCAGAATCTCAAGAGAAATCCCACATTCCCGCTTGAAAGGCAAAGGGGTACTTGACACACGTTATGCCACTCAGAAAGGTCCCTAACATCCATCCCCATCGGAAAGGAAGACACATTTTATGGATTCAACACCAGACGAAGCCCTATTCCAATTAAAGGGCTAGAGAGTAATCTGGAAGTTCCCCTTCCAGTATAAAAGGAGACCAGACTTCTCTGAAATAACTCAAGTGAGTTCCTGAGGTCCCCGTCGTAACTCCAGTAGTACGCCCACCTTCCCACCACTAATAGAGAAATACCACAAAATTATGTCTTCAATTCTAGATGAGGAAATTTTGCGCTGCAGTATCTCAAGAGAAATCCCACATTCCCGCTTGAAAGGAAAAAGGGTACTTGACTCCCTTTATGCGACTCAGAATGTTCCCTAACATCCGTCCTCTGTGGAGAGGGGAACACACTATATTGACTCAAATCGAGAAGAGGCAATATTCCCATTTAACGGCTCGAGAGTAATCCGAAAGTTCTCCTTCCAACACAAAAGGGAACTTGACTTCCCTAAAGCAAATCGAGCGAGAACATTTGATCACGTCGCAACTCGAGAAGTACCCCATGCTTCCCGCCTAAACTCCAGAATCATCACAAAATTGTCCCCTCAATGCGAGATGAGGTAATTTTGCTCTGCAAATCTCAAGTGAAATCCCACATTCCCGCTTGAAAGGCAAAAGCGTACTTGACACACTTTGTGCCATTCAGAATGTTCCCTAACATCCGTCCTTAGTGGAGAGGAGAAAACACTTTATGGACTCAAATCGAGAAGAGGCCCTATTCCCTTTAAAGGACACAAAAGTAATACGGACGTTCCCTTTCCAGCACAAAAGGAGACCTGACTTCCCTGAAGTAACTGGAGTGAGTTCCTGAGGTCTACGTTGCACGTCGAGAATACCCCCAACTTCCCGCCAAAATTTGAGAAAGATCACAATATTTCCCCTCAATGCGAGATGAGGAAATTTTGTGCTTCAGAATCTCAAGAGAAATCCCACATTCCCGCTTGAAAGGCAAAAGGGTACTTGACTCCCTTTATGCGACTCAGAATGTTCCCTAATATCCGTCCTCAGTGGAGAGGAGAACACACTTTATGGACTCAAATCGTGAAGAGGCAATATTCCCGTTTAACGGCTCGAGAGTAACCCGGAAGTTCCCCTTCCAACACAAAAGGGGACTTGAATTCCCTGAAGCAACCCTAGCCACTTCCTGACGTTCCCTTCGCAAATCCAGAAGTACCCCCAGCTTCCCGTCGCAACTAAAGAAACATGACCAAACTATCCCCTCAATGCGAGATGAGGTAATTTTGCGCTGCGGAACCTCAAGAGAAATCCCACATTCTTGCTTGAAAGACAAAAGGGTACTTGACACACTTTATTTCACTCAGAAAGTTCCCTAACATCCGTTCCCATTGTAGAGGAGAACACACTTTATGGATTCAACACGTGAAGATGCCCTATTCCAATTAAAGGGCTAGAGAGTAATCCAGAAGTTCCCCTTCCAGCACAAAAGGGGACCTGACTTGCCTGAAGTAACTAGAGTGAGTCGCTGAGGTCCATGTCCCAACTCGAGAAGTACCCCCAGCTTCCCGCCGCATTTGGAGAAACACCACAAAATTATCCCCTCTATGAGAGATGAGGTAATTTTGCGCTGCAGCGTCTCAAGAGAAAACCCACATTCCCGCTTGAAAGGCAAAAAGGTTCTTGATACCCTATACGCGACTCTGAATGTTCACTTACATCCGTCCTCCGTGGAGTGGGGAAAACACTTTATGGACTCAAATCGAGAAGAAGCAATATTCCCATTTAACTGCTCGAGAGTAACGCGGAAGTTCCCCTTCCAACACAAAAGGGGACTTGACTTCCCTGAAAAAATTGGAGCGAGTTCCTGAGGTTCCCGTTGCCAATCGAAATGTACCCTCTGCTTCCCGCCGCAACAGGAGAAACACCACAAAATTATCCCCTCTATGCGAGATGAGGTAATTTTGCCCTGCAGAATCTCAAGAGAAATCCCACATTCAAGCTTGTAAAGTAAAAGGGTACTTGACTCCCTTTAGGCCACTCAGAATGTTACCTAACATCCGTCCTTAAGGAGAGGAGAACACATTTTATGCCCTGAAATCTAGAAGAGACAATATTTTCATTTAAAGGCTCGAGAGTAATCCGGAAGTACCCCTTCCAACCAAAAGGGGACTTGACTTCACTGAAGCAACCCAAGCGAGTGCCTGAGGTCCCCGTCACAACTCGAGAAGTACCCCCTACTTCCAGCCGCAACTCGAGAAACACCACAAAATTATCCCGTGAATGGTGGCTGAGGTAATTTACTCTGCAGAATCTCAAGAGAAATCCCACCTTCCCGCTTGAAAAGAAAAAGGGTACTTGACTCCCATTATGCGACTCAGAATGTTCCCTAACATACGTCCTCAGTTGAGAGGAGAAAAAGTTTTATCGACTGAAATCAAGAAGAGGGAATATTCTCATTTAACGGGTCGAGAGTAACCCGGAAGTTTCCCTTCCAACACAAAAGGGGACTTGACTTCCGTGAAGCAACACGAGCGAGTTCCTGATGTTCCCTTCGCAAATCCAGAAGTACCCTGGCTTCCCGCCGCAACTAAAGAAACACCACAATATTATCCCCTCAATGCGAGATGAAGAAATTTTGCGCTGCAGAATCTCAAGAGAAATCCCACATTCCCGCTTGAAAGGCAAAAGGGTACTTCATACCCTTTATGCGACTCTGAATGTTCCCTAAAATCTGTCCTCAGTGGAGTGGAGAACACACTTTATGGACTCAAATCGAGAAGAGGCAATATTTCCATTTAACTGCCCGAGAGTAACCCGGAAGTTTCCCTTCCAACACAAAAGGGGACTTGACTTCCCTGAAAAAATTGGAGCGAGTTCCTGAGGTTCCCGTCGCAAATCAAAAAGTACCGGCTGCTTCCCGCCACAACAGGAGAAACACCACAAAATTATCCCCTCTACGCGAGAGACCCCGGCCCCGACGCGACGCAAGAGAGGCCGGCCCCAGCGCAACGAACCACGCAAAGAGGTGCCGCCGTGAGGAGCTACCCCACGCCTGAGGCCAGGGCCGGCGGCCGAGAGGATCTACCCCACATCCAACAGGCGGTGCCTGCGCGGGCGCAGGAGGGCCGAGAGGAGCTACTCCGTGTTCAAGGTCAGGAGGGGCGGCCTTGAGGAGATACCCCTCATCCAAGTTAAGGTACAGTGGCTGCACTTTCTGGAGCAGCTGTGAAGAGATTTTCCACGATCAAGGTAAGAGAAACCCAAATAAGACGGTAGGTATTGCTAGGGGGCACCAGAGGGCAGACAAACTGAAATCATAATCACAGGAAACTAGCCGATCTGATCACATGGACCACAGCCGAATGTGGTCTACTGGAGAAGGGAATGGCAAACCACTTCAGTATACTTGCCTTGAGAACCCCATGAACAGTAACAAAGGGCAAAATGATAGGATACTGAATGAGGAATTCCCCAGGTGGGTAGGTGCCCAGTATGCTAATGAAGCTCAGTGGAGAAATAACTATAGAAGGAATAAAGGGATGGAGCAAAAGCAAAACCAATACCCAGTTGTGGATGTGACCAGTGATAGAAGCAAGGTCCGGTGCTGTAAAGAGCAATATTGCATAGGAACCTGGAATGTTAGGTCCATGAATCAAGGCAATTTGGAAGTGGTCAAACAGGAGATGGCAAGAGTGAACATAGACATTCTAGGAATCAGTGAATTAAAATGGACTGGAATGGGTGAATTTAACTCGGATGACCATTATATCTACTACTGTGGACAGGAATCCCTTAGAAGTAATGGAGTAGCCATCGTGGTCAACAAAAGAGTCCGAAATGCAGGACTTGGATGCAATCTTAAAAACGACAGAATGATTTCTGTTCGTTTCCAAGGCAAACCATTCAACATTACAGTAATCCAGGGCTATGCCCCAACCAGTAATGCTGAAGAAGCCGAAGTTAATCGGTTCTATGAAGACCTACAAGACCTTTTAGAAGTAACACCCAAAAAAGATGTCCTTTTCATTATAGGGGACTGGAATGCAAAAGTAGGAAGTCAAGAAAAACCTGGAGTAACTGGCAAATTTGACCTTGGAGCACAGAATGAAGCAGGGCAAAGGCTAATAGAGTTTTGTCAAGAGAATGCACTGGTCATAGCAAACACCCTCTTCCAACAACACAAGAGAAGACTCTACACATGGACATCACCAGATGGTCAACACCGATATCAGATTGAATATATTCTTTGCAACCAAAGATGGAGAAGCTGTATACAGTTAGCGAAAACAAGACCAGGAGCTGACTGTGGCTCAGATCATGAACTCCTTATTGCGAAGTTCAGACTTAAATTGAAGAAAGTAGGGAAAACCACTAGACCATTCAGATATGACCTCAATCAAATCCCTTATGATTATAGAGTGGAAGTGAGAAATAGATTTAAGGGACTAGATCTGATTGATAGAGTGCGTGATGAACTCTGGACGGAGGTTCGAGACATTGTACAGGAGACAGGGACCAAGACCATCCCCATGGAAAAGAAATGCAAAAGAGCGAAATGGCTGTCTGAGGAGGCCTTACAAATAACTGTGAAAAGAAGAGAAGCGAAAAGCAAAGGAGAAAAGGAAGGATATAAGCATTTGAATGCAGAGTTCCAAAGAATAGCAAGGAGAGATAAGAAAACCTTCCTCAGTGATCAATGCAAAGAAATAGAGGAAAACAACAGAATAGGAAAAACAAGAGACCTCTTCAAGAAAATTAGAGATTCCAAGGGAACATTTCATGCAAAGATGGGCTCGATAAAGGACAGAAATGGTATGGACCTAACAGAAGCAGAAGATATTAAGAAGAGGTGGCAGGAATACACAGAAGAACTGTACAAAAAAGATCTTCACGAGCAAGATAGTCACGATAACGTGATCACTGACCTAGAGCCAGACATCTTGGAATGTGAAGTCAAGTGGGCCTTAGAAAGCATCACTACGAACAAAGCTACTGGAGGTGATGGAATTCAAGTTGAACTATTTCAAGCCTTGAAAGATGATGCTGTGAAAGTGCTGCACTCAATATGCCAGCATATTTGGAAAACTCAGCAGTGGCCACAGAACTGGAAGAGGTCAGTTTTCATTCCAATCCCAAAGAAAGGCAATGCCAAAGAATGCTCAAACTACCGGAAAATTGCCCTCATCTCACATGCTAGCAAAGTCATGCTCAAAATTCTCCAAGCCAGGCTTCAGCAATATGTGAACCGTGAACTCCCAGATTTTCAAGCAGGTTTTAGAAAAGGCAGAGGCACCAGAGATCAAATTGCCAACATCCGCTGGATCATGGAGAAAGCAAGACAGTGTCAGAAAAACATCTATTTCTGCTTCATTGACTATGCCAAGGCCTTTGACTGTGTGGATCACAATAAACTGTGGAACATTCTGAAAGAGATGGGAATCCCAGACCACCTGAGCTGCCTCTTGAGAAACCTGTATGCAGGTCAGGATGCAACAGTTAGAACTGGACATAGAACAACAGACTGGTTCCAAATAGGAAAAGGTGTACGTCAAGGTTGTATATTGTCACCTTGCTTATTTAACTTATATGCAGAGTACATCATGAGGAACGCTGGTCTGGAAGAAGCACAAGCTGGAATCAAGATTGCTGGGAGAAATATCAATAACCTCAGATATGCAGATGACACTACCCTTATGGCAGAAACTGAAGAGGAACTCAAAAGCCTCTTGATGAAAGTGAAAGAGGAGAATGAAAAGGTTGGTTTGAAGCTCAACATTCAGAAAACAAAGATCATGGCATCTGGTCCCATCACTTCATGGGAAGTAGATGGAAAAACAGTGGAAACAGTGTCAGACTTTGTTTTTTTGGGCTCCAAAATCACTGCAGATGCTGATTGCAGCCATGAAATTAAAAGACGCTTGCTCCTTGGAAGGAAAGTTATGACCAACCTTGATAGTATATTAAAAAGCAGAGACATTACTTTGCCAAACAAGGTCCGTCTAGTCAAGGCAATGGTTTTTCCAGTGGTCATGTATGGATGTGAGAATTGGACTGTGAAGAAGGTTGATCGCCGAAGAATCGATGCATTTGAACTGTGGTGTTGGAGAAGACTCTTGAGAGTCCCTTATACTGCAAGGAGATCCAACCAGTCCATTCTAAAGGAGATCAATCCTAGATGTTCATTGGAGGGACTGATGCTAAAGCTGAAACTGCAATACTTTGGCCACCTCATGCGACGAGTTGACTCACTGGAAAAGACTCTGATATGCTGGGATAGGTTGGGGGCGGGAGGAGAAGGGGACGACGGAGAATGAGATGGCTGGATGGCATCACCGACTCTGTGTACATGAGTTTCAGTGAACTCCAGGAGTTGGTGATGGACAGGGAGGCCTGGCGTGCTGTGATTCATGGGGTCGCGGAGAGTCGGACACGACTGAGCGACTGAACTGAATGACTGATGCGAGATGAGGTAATATTGCACTGCAGAATCTCAAGAGAAATCCCACATTCCCGCTTGAAAGGCAAAAGGGTACTTGACTCCCTTCATGCGACTCAGAATGTTCCCTAACATCCAAACTCAGTGGAGAGGGGAACACACTTTATGGACTCAAATCAAGAGAGGCAATATTTCCATTAAACGGCTCGAAAGTAATCCGAAAGTTCTCCTTCCAACACAAATGGGAATTTGACTTCCCTAAAGCAAATCGAGCGAATTCCTGTGATCCCCATCACAACTCGAGAAATACACCCTGCTTCCCACTGAAAATCGAGAATCATCACCAAAATGTCCCCTCAATGCGAGATGAGGTAATTTTGCGCTGCAGAATCTCAAGTGAAATCCCACATTCCCGCTTGAATGGCAAAAGCGTACTTGACACATTTTGTGCCATTCAGAATGTTCCCTAACATCCGTCCTCAGTGGAGAAGAGAACACACTTCAGGGACTCAAATCTAGAAGAGGCCCTATTCCCTTTAAAGGGCTCAAAAGTAATATGGACATTCCCTTTCCAGCACAAAAGGGGACCTGACTTCCCTGAAGTAACTGGAGTGAGTTCCTGAGGTCTCCCTGGCAAGTGGAAAATACCCGCAAATTCCCGCCGCAATTCGAGAAACACCATAAATTTATCCTCTCAATGTGAAATGAGGAAATTTTGTGCTTCAGAATCTCAAGAGAAATCCCACATTCCCACTTGTAAAGTAAAAGGGTACTTGACTTCCTTTAGGCCACTCAGAATGTGCCCTAACCTCCATCCTTAAGGAGAGGAGAACACACTTTATGCACTGAAATCGAGAAGAGGCAATATTCTCATTTAAAGGCTCCAGAGTAATCCGGAAGTTCCCCTTTCAACACAAAAGGGGACTTGACTTCCCTGAAGCAACCCGAGTGAGTGCCTGAGGTCCCCGTCGTAACTCGAGAAGTACCCCCTGCTTCCGGCTGCAACTTGAGAAACACCACAAAGTTACCCCGTGAATGGTGGCTGAGGTAATTTTCGCTGCAGAATCTCAAGAAAAATCCCACATTCCCGCTTGAAAATAAAAAGGGTACTTGACTCCCGTTTTGCGACTCAGAATGTTCCCTAACATCCGTCCTCAGTGGAGAGGAGAACAAGTTTTATCGACTGAAATCAAGAAAGGGAATATTCTCATTTAACGGGTCGAGAGTAACCCGGAAGTTTCCCTTCCAACACAAAAGGGGACTTGACTTCCCTGAAGCAACACGAGCGAGTTCCTGACGTTCCCTTCGCAAATCCAGAAATACCCCGGCTTCCCGCCGCAACTAAAGAAACACCACAATATTATCCCCTCAATGCGAGATGAGGAAAATTTGCGCTGCAGAATCTCAAGAGAAATCCCACATTCCCGCTTGAAAGTCAAAAGGGTACTTCATACCCTTTATGCGATTCTGAATGTTCCCTAAAATCTGTCCTCAGTGGAGTGGAGAACACACTTTATGGACTCAAATCGAGAAGAGGCAATATTCCCATTTAACTGCTCAAGAGTAACGCTTAAGTTCCCCTTCCAACACAAAAGGAGACTTGACTTCCCTGAAACAATTAGAGCGAGTTCCTGAGGTTCCCGTCGCAAATCAAAAAGTACCCGCTGCTTCCCGCCACAACAGGAGAAACACCACAAAATTATCCCCTCTATGCGAGATGAGGTAATTTTGCGCTGCAGAATCTCAGGAGAAATCCCACATTCCCGCTTGAACGGAAAAAGGGTACTTGACTCCCTTCATGCGACTCAGAATGTTCCCTAACATACGTCCTCAGTGGAGAGGGGAACACAATTTATGTCCTCAAACCCAGAAGAGGCAATATTCCCATTTAACGGCTGGAGAGTAACCCGGAAGTTCCCCCTTCCAAAACAAAAGGGGACTTGACTTCCCTGAAGCAACGCTAGCGAGTTCCTGACGTTCCCTTCACAAATCCAGAAGTACACCCGGCTTTCCTCAGCCAAAAAGTAACACCACAATATTTTCCCTTCAATGCGAGATGAGGAAATTATCCGATGCACAATCTCAAGTGAAATCCCACATTCCCGCTTGAAAGGCAAAAGGGTACTTGACACACATTATGCCACTTAGAAATTTTCGTAACATCCGTCCCCATTGGAAAGGAGAACACACTTTATGGATTCAACACCAGAAGAGGCCCTATTCCAATTAAAGGGCTAGAGAGTAATCTGGAAGTTCCCCTTCCAGCATAAAAGGCGACCAGACTTCTCTGAAACAACTCAAGTGAGTCCTGAGGTCCCCGTCGTAACTCCAGTAGTACGCCCACCTTCCCATCACTATTAGAGAAATACCACAAAATTATGCCCTCAATTCGAGATGAGGAAATTTTGCGCTGCAGGATCTCAAGGGAAATCCCACATTCCCGCTTGAAAGGAAAAAGGGTACTTGACTCCCTTTATGCGACTCAGAATGCTCCCTAACATCCATCCTCTGTGGAGAGGGGAACACAGTATATTGACTCAAATCGAGAAGAGGCAATATTCCCATTTAACACCTCGAGAGTAACCCGGAAGTTCCCCTTCCAACACAAAAGGGGACTTGACTTCCCTGAAGCAACCCAAGTGAGTGTTTGAGGTCCCCGTCCCAACTCGAGAAGTACCCCCTGCTTCCAGCCGCAACTCGAGAAACACCACAAATTATCCCGTGAATGGTGGCTGAGGTAATTTACTCTGCAGAATCTCAAGAGAAATCCCACATTCCCGCTTGAAAAGAAAAAGGATACTTGACTCCCGTTATGCGACTCAGAATGTTCCCTTACATCCGTGCTCAGTGGAGAGGAGAACACACTTTATCGACTGAAATGGAGAAGAGGAAGTATTCTCATTTAACGGGTCGAGAGTAACCCGGAAGTTTCACTTCCAACACAAAAGGGGACTTGAGTTCCCTGAAGCAACGCTAGCGAGTTCCTGACGTTCCATTCGCAAATCCAGAAGTACCCCCGGCTTTCCGTCGCAAAAAAAACACCACAATATTATCCCCTCAATGCGAGATGAGGACATTTTGCGCTTCAGAATCAAGAGAAATCCCACATTCCCACTTGAAAGGCAAAAGGGTACTTGATACCATTTTTGCGACTCTGAATGTTCCCTAACATCCGTCCTCAATGGTGTGGAGAACATATTTTATGGACTCAAATCGAGAAGAGGAAATATTCCCATTTAAAAGCTCGAGAGTAACCCGGAATTTTCCATTCCAACAAAAAGGGGACTTGACTTCCCTGAAGCAATTGGAGCTAGTTCCTGACGTTTACATCGCAAATCGTAAAGTACCCGCTGCTTCCCGCCACAACACGAGAAACACCACAAAATTATCCCCTCTATGCGAAATGAGGTAATTGTGCTCTGTAAGATTTCAAGAAAAATCCAATATTTGCGTTTGAAAGGCAAAAGGTTACTTGACACACTTTAGGCCATTCACAAAGTTCCCTAACATCCATCCCCATTGGAGAGGAGAACATACTTTATGGATTCAACACGTGAAGACGCCCTATTCCAATTAAAGGGCTAGAGAGTAATGCGGAAGTTCCCTTCCAGCAAAAAGGGGACCTGACTTCCCTGAAGTAACTCGAGTGAGTTCCTGAGGTCCGCGTCACAACTCGAGAATTATCCCCAGCTTCCCGCCGCAATTCGAGAAACTCCACAAATTTATCCCCACAATGTGAGATGAGGAAATTTTGTGCTGCAGAATCTCAAGAGAAATCCCACATTCCCGCTTGAAAAGTAAAAGGGTACTTGACTCCCTTTAGGCGACTCAGAATGTTCCCTAACATCCATCCTCAAGGAGAGGAGAACAAAATTTATGCACTGAAGTAGAGAAGAGGCAATATTCTCATTTAACGGCTCGAGAGTAATCGGGAAGTTCCTCTTCCAACACAAAAGGGGACTTGACTTTCCTGAAGCAACCCGAGCGAGTGCCTGACGTTCCCTTCCCATATCCATAAGTAACCCTGGCTTCCCGCTGCAACTAAAGAAACACAACTAAATTATCCCCTCAATGCGAGATGAGGTAATTTTGTGAAGCAGAATCTCAAGAGAAATCCCACATTCCCGCTTGAAAGGCAAAAGTGTACTTGACACACTTTATTTCACTCAGAAAGTTCCCTAACATCCATCCCCTTTGGAATGGAGAACACACTTTATGGATTCAAAACGTGAAGACGCCCTATTCCAATTAAAGGGCTAGAGAGTAGTCCAGAAGTTCCCCTTCCAGCACAAAAGGGGACCTAACTTGCCTGAAGTAACTAGAGTGAGTCGCTAAGGTCCGCGTCCCAACTCGAGAAGTACCCCCAGCTTCCCGACGCATTTGGAGAAACACCACAAAATTATCCCCTCTATGAGAGATGAGGTAATTTTGCGCTGCAGCGTCTCAAGAGAAAACCCACATTCCCGCTTGAAAGGCAAAAAGGTTCTTGATACCCTATATGCGACTCTGAATGTTCACTTACATCCGTCCTCCGTGGAGAGGAGAACACACTTCAGGGACTCAAATCGAGAAGAGGTCCTATTCCCTTTAAAGGGCTCAAAAGTAATACAGACGTTCCCTTTCCAGCACAAAAGGGGACCTGACTTCCCTGAAGTAACTGGAGTGAGTTCCTGAGGTCTCCCTGGCATGTGGAGAACACCCGCAAATTCCCGCCGCAATTCGAGAAACACCACAAATTTATCCCCTCAGTGCCAAATGAGGATATTTTGTGCTTCAGAATCTCAAGAGAAATACCACATTCCCGCTTGTAAAGTAAAAGGGCACTTGACTCTCTTTAGGCCACTCAGAATGTGCCCTAACCTCCATCCTTAAGGAGAGGAGAAAACACTTTATGCACTGAAATTGAGAAGAGGCAATATTCTCATTTAAAGGCTCGAGAGTAATCCGGAAACTCCCCTTCCAAAACAAAAGGGGACTTGACTTCCCTGAAGCAACCCAAGTGAGTGCCTGAGGTCCCCGTCTTAACTTGAGAAGTACCCCCCGCTCCCGGCTGCAACTCGAGAAACACCACAAAATTACTCCGTGAATGGTGGCTGAGGTAATTTTCGCTGCAGAATCTCAAGAGAAATCCCACATTCCCACTTGAAAAGAAAAAGTGTACTTGACTCCCGTTATGCGACTCAGAATGTTCCCTAACATCCATCCTCAGTGGAGAGGAGAACACATTTTATCGACTGAAATCAAGAAAGGGAATATTCTCATTTAACGGGTCGAGAGTAACCCGGAAGTTTCCCTTCCAACACAAAAGGGGACGTGACTTCCTTGAACCAACACGAGCGAGTTCCTGACGTTCCCTTCCAAAATCCAGAAGTACCCCGGCTTCCCGCCGCAACTAAAGAAACACCACAATATTATCCCCTCAATGCGAGATGAGGAAATTTTGCGCTGCAGGATCTCATGAGAAATCCCACATTCCCGCTTGAAAGTCAAAAGGGTACTTTATACCCTTTATGCCATTCTGAATGTTCCCTAAAATCTGTCCTCAGTGGAGTGGAGAACACACTTTATGGACTCAAATCGAGAAGAGGCAATATTCACATTTAACTGCTCGAGAGTAACCTGCAAGTTCCCCTTCCAACGCAAAGGGGAATTGACTTCGCTGAAATAATTGGAGCGAGTTCCTGAGGTTCCCGTCGCAAATTGTAAAGTACCCGCTGCTTCCCGCCGCAACAGGAGAAACACCACAAAATTATCCCCTCTATGCGAGATGAGGTAATACTGCGCTGCAGAATCTCAAGAGAAATCCCACATTCCCGCTTGAAAGGCAAAAGGGTACTTGACTCCCTTCATGCGACTCAGAATGTTCCATAACATCCGAACTCAGTGGAGAGGGGAACACATTTTATGGACTCAAATCAAGAGAGGCAATATTTCCATTAAACGGCTCGAAAGTAATCCGAAAGTTCTCCTTCCAACACAAAGGGGAATTTGACTTCCCTAAAGCAAATCGAGCGAATTCCTCTGATCCCCGTCGCAACTCGAGAAATACCCCCTGCTTCCCACTGAAACTCGAGAATCATCACAAAATTGTCCCCTCAATGTGAGATGAGGTAATTTTGCGCTGCACAATCTCAAGTGAAATCCCACATTATCGCTTGAAAGGCAAAAGGGTACATCACACACATTATGCCACATAGAAACTTTCGTAACATCCGTCCCCATTGGAAAGGAGAACACACTTTATGGATTCAACACCAGAAGAGGCCCTATTCCAATTAAAGGGCTAGAGAGTAATATCGAAGTTCCTCTTCCAGCATAAAAGGCGACCAGACTTCTCTGAAACAACTCAAGTGAGTTCCTGAGGTCCCCGTCGTAATTCCAGTAGTACGCCCACCTTCCCATCACTATTAGAGAAATACCACAAAATTATGCCCTCAATTCGAGATGAGGAAATTTTGGGCTGCAGGATCTCAAGAGAAATCCCACATTCCCGCTTGAAAGGAAAAAGGGTACTTGACTCCCTTTATGCGACTCAGAATGTTCCCTAACATCCGTCCTCTGTGGAGAGGGGAACACACTATATTGACTCAAATCGAGAAGAGGCAATATTCCCATTTAACAGCTCGAGAGTAACCCGGAAGTTCCCCTTCCAACACAAAAGGGGACTTGACTTCCCTGAAAAAACCCTAGAGAATTACTGACGTTCCCTTCATAAATCCAAAAGTACCCCAGGCTTCCCGCCGCAACAAAAGAAACACCACAATATTATCCCCTCAATGCGAGATGAGGGAATTTTGCGCTGCAGAATCTCAAGAGAAATCCCACATTCCCGCTTGAAAGGCAAAAGGGTACTTGATACCATTTTTGCGACTCTGAATGTTCCCTAATATCTGTCTTCAGTGGAGTGGAGAACTCACTTTATGGACTCAAATCGAGAAGAGGCAATATTCCCATTTAACAGCTCGAGAGCAACACGGAAGTTCCCATTCCAGCACAAAAGGCGAATTGACTTCCCTGAAGCAATTGGAGCGAGTTCCAGAGGTTTCATCGCAAATCGAAAAGTACCCGCTGCTTACCGCCGCAATAGGAGAAACACCACAAAATTATCCCTTATATGCGAGATGAGGTAAATTTGCGCTGCAGAATCTCAAGAGAAATCCCACATTCCCCCTTGTAAAGTAAAAGTGTGCTTGACTCCCTTTAGGAAACTCAGAATGTTCCCTAACATCCGTCCTTAAGGAGAGGAGAACACACTTTATGCACTCAAAACGAGAAGAGGCAATATTCTCATTTAACGGCTCGAGAGTAATCGGGAAGTTCCCCTTCCAACACAAAAGGGGACTTGGCTTCCCTGAAGCAACCCAAGTGAGTGTTTGAGGTCCCCGTCGCAACTCGAGAAGTACCCCATGCTTCCCGCCTAAACTCCAAAATCATCACACAATTGTCCCCCCAGTGCGAGATGAGGTAATTTTGCGCTGCAGATCTCAAGTGAAATCCCACATTCCCGCTTGAAAGGCAAAAGCGTACTTGACACACTTTGTGCCATTCAGAATGTTCCCTAACATCCGTCCTCAGTGGAGAGGAGAAAACACTTTATGGACTCAAATCGAGAAGAGGCCCTATTCCCTTTAAAGGACTCAAAAGTAATACGGACGTTCCCTTTCCAGCACAAAAGGAGACCTGACTTCCCTGAAGTAACTGGAGTGAGTTCCTGAGGTCTCCGTTGCACGTCGAGAATACCCCCAACTTCCCGCCACAATTCGAGAAACACCACAAAATTTCCCCTCAATGCGAGATGAGGAAATTTTGTGCTTCAGAATCTCAAGAGAAATCCCACATTCCCGCTTGAAAGGCAAAAGGGTACTTGACTCCCTTTATGCGACTCAGAATGTTCCCTAACATCCGTCCTCAGTGGAGAGGAGAACACACTTTATGGACTCAAATCGTGAAGAGGCAATATTCCCATTTAACGGCTCGAGAGTAACCCGGAAGTTCCCCTTCCAACACAAAAGGGGACTTGAATTCCCTGAAGCAACCCTAGCCACTTCCTGATGTTCCCTTCGCAAATCCAGAAGTACCCCCAGCTTCCCGTCGCAACTAAAGAAACACGACAAAACTATCCCCTCAATGCGAGATGAGGTAATTTTGCGCTGCGGAACCTCAAGAGAAATCCCACATTCTCGCTTGAAAGACAAAAGGGTACTTGACACACTTTATGGCACTCAGAAATTTCCCTAACATCCGTTCCCATTGTAGAGGAGAACACACTTTATGGATTCAACACATGAAGACGCCCTATTCCAATTAAAGGGCTAGAGAGTAATCCAGAAGTTCCCCTTCCAGCACAAAAGGGGACCTGACTTGCCTGAAGTAACTAGAGTGAGTCGCTGAGGTCCGCGTCCCAACTCGAGAAGTACCCCCAGCTTCCCGCCGCATTTGGAGAAACACCACAAAATTATCCCCTCTATGAGAGATGAGGTAATTTTGCGCTGCAGCGTCTCAAGAGAAAACCCACATTCCCGCTTGAAAGGCAAAAAGGTTCTTGATACCCTATATGCGACTCTGAATGTTCACTTACATCCGTCCTCCGTGGAGTGGGGAACACACTTTATGGACTCCAATCAAGAAGAGGCAATATTCCCATTTAACTGCTCGAGAGTAACTTGGAAGTTCCCCTTCCAACACAAAACGGGACTTGACATCACTGAAGCAATTGGAGCGAGTTCCTGAGTTTCCTGTCGCAAATCGAAAAGTACCTGCTGCTTCCTGTCGCAACATAAGAAACACCACAAAATTTTCCCCTCTATGCGAGATGTGGTAATTTTGCGCTGCAGGATCTCAAGGGAAATCCCACATACACGCTTGAAAAGCAAAAGGGTACTTGACACACTTTATGCCACTCACAAAGTTCCCTTATATCCCTCCTCAGTGGAGAAGAGAACACATTTTATGGATTCAACACGAGAAGAGGTCCTAATCCAATTAAACGGCTAGAGAGTAACCCGGAAGTTTCCCTTCCAGCACAAAAGGGGACCTCACTTCCCTGAGGTTACTCGAGTGAGTTTCTGAGTTCCCCGTCGCACCTGGATAAGTACCTCAGCTTCTCGCCGCAATTCAAGAAGTACCACAAAATTATCCCCTCAAAGCGAGATGAGGAAATTTTCCGCTGCAGAATCACACGGGAAATCCCACATTCACGCTTGAAAGGAAAAAGGGTACTTGACTCCCTTTATGTGACTCAAAATGTTCCCTAACATCCGTCCTCTGTGGAGAGAGGAACACACTTTATGAACTCAAATCAAGAGAGGCAATATTTCCATTAAACGGCTGGAGAGCAATCCGAATGTTCTCCTTCCAACACAAACGGGAATTTGACTTCCCTAAAGCAAATCGAGCGAGTTCCTGTGATCTCCGTTGCAACTCGAGAAGTACTCCCTGCTTCCCGCCGAAACACGAGAATCATCATATAATTGTCCCCTCAATGCGAGATGAGGTAATTTTGCGCTGCAGAATCTCAGGTGAAATCCTACATTCCCGCTTGAATGGCAAAAGTGTACTTGACACATTTTGTGCCATTCAGAATGTTCCTTAACATCCATCCTCAGTGGAGAGGAGAACATATTTATGGACTCAAATCGAGAAGAGGCCCTATTCCCTTTAAAGGACTCAAAAGTAATACGGACGTTCCCTTTCCAGCACAAAAGGGGACCTGACTTCCCTGAAGTAACTTGAGTGAGTTCCTGAGGTCTCCGTTGCACGTGGAGAATACCCACAAATTCCCGCCGCAATTCGAGAAACACCACAAATTTATCCCCTCAAAGTGAGATGAAGAAATTTTGTGCTGAAGAATCTCAAGAGAAATCCCACATTCCCGCTTGTAAAGTAAAAGGTTACTTGACTCCTTTTAGGCCACTCAGAATGTTCCCTAACATCCGTCCTTAAGGAGAGGAGAACACATTTTATGCACTGAAATCAAGAAGAGGCAATATTCTCATTTAAAAGCTCGAAAGTAATCCCGAAGTTCCCCTTCCAACACAAAAGGGGACTAGACTTCCCTGAAGCAACCCGAGTGAGTGCCTGAGTTCCCCGTCTTAACTAGAGAAGTACCCCCTGCTTCCGGCCGCAACTCGAGAAACACCACAAAATTATCCCGTGAATGGAGGCTGAGGTAATTTTCGATGCAGAATCTCAAGAGAAATCACACATTCCCGCTTGAAAGGCAAAAGAGTACTTCACTCCCTTTATGAGACTCAGAATGTTCCCTAACATCCATCCCCAGTGGAGAGGACAACACACTTTATGGACTCAAATCGTGAAGAGGCAATATTTCCATTCGACTGCTCCAGAGAAACCCGAAAGTTCCCCTTACAACACAAAAGGGGACTTGAATTCCTGAAGGAACCCTAGCGAATTCCTGAGTTTCCCTTCTCAAATCCAGAAGTACCCCTGGCTTCATGTCGCAACTAAAGAAACACGACAAAATTATCCCCTCAATGCGTGATGAGGTAATTTTGCGCTGCAGAATCTCAAGAGAAATCATACATTCCCGCCTGAAAGGCAAAAGGGTACTTGACACACTTTATGCCACTCAGATATTTCCCTAACATCCGTCCCCATTGGAGAGGAGAACACACTTTATGGATTCAACACATGAAGATGCCCTTTTCCAATTAAAGGGCTAGAGAGTAATCCGGAAGTTCCCCTTCCAGCACAAATGGGGACCTGACTTCCGTGAATTAACTCCAGTGAGTCGCTGATGTCCGCGTCGCAACTCTAGAAGTACCCCCAGCTTCCCGCTTCAATTCGAGAAACACCAAAAAATTATCCCCTCAAAGCGAGATGAGGAAATTTTGTGCTGCAGAATCTCAAGAGAAATCCCACATTACCGCTTGAAAAGTAAAAGGGTACTTGACTCCCTTCATGCGACTCAGAATGTTCCCTAACATCCGTCCTCAGTGGAGAGGGGAACACAATTTATGGCCTCAAATCCAGAAGAGGCGATATTCCCATTTAACGGCTCGAGAGTAACCCGGAATTTCCCCTTCCAAAACAATAAGGGACTTGAATTCCCTGAAGCAACCCTAGGGAGTTCCTGACATTCCCTTCACAAATCCAGAAGTACCCCTGGCTTCCCACAGCAAAAAGAAACACCACAATATTATCCCCTCAATGCGAGATGAGGAAATTTTCCACTGCAGAATCTCAGGAGAAATCCCACATTCCCGCTTGAAAGGCAAAAGGGTACTTGATACCCTTTATGCGACTCTGAATGTTCACTAACATCCGTGTCCATGGAGTGGGGAACACACTTTATGGACTCAAATCGAGAAAAGGCAATATTCCCATTTAACGGCTGGAGTGTAAACCGCAAGTACCCCTTCCAACACAAAAGGGGACTTGACTTCCCTGAAGCAATTGGAGCGAGTTCCTGAGGTTCCATTGCAAATCGAAAAGTACCGCTGCTTCGCGCCGCAACATGAAAAACACCACAAAATTATCCCCTCTATGCGAGATGAGGTAATTTTGCGCTACAGGATCTCAAGAGAAACCCACATTCCCGCTTGAAAGGCAAAAGGGTACTTGACCCACTTTATGCCACTCACAAAGTTCCCTAACATCCGAACTCAGTGGAGAGGAGAACACATTTTATGGATTCAACACGAGAAGAGGCCCTATTCCCTTTAACGGGCTCAAAAGTAATACGGCGATTCCTTTCCAGCACAAAAGGGGACCTGACTTCCCTGAAGTAACTGGAGTTCTTGAGGTCTCCATTGCACGTCGAGAATACCACTAACTTCCTGCCGCAATTGGAGAAAAACCACAATGTTATCCCCTCAATGCGAAATGAGGAAATTTTGCAATGCAGAATCTCAAGAGAAATCCCACATTCCCCCTTGAAAGGCAAAAGGGTACTTGACACACTTTATGCCACTCAGAAATTTCCCTAACATCCGTCCCCATTGGAGAGGAGAACACACTTTATGGATTCAACACGTGAAAACGCCCTATTCCAATTAAAGACCTAGAGAGTAATCCGGAAGTTCCCCTTCCAGCAAAAAAGGGGACCTGACTTCCCTAAAGCAACAAGAGTGAGTTCCTGAGGTCCGCCTTGCAACTCCAGTATTACCCCCAGCTTCCTGCCGCAATTCGAGAAATACCACAAAATTATCTCCTCAATGCCAGATGAGGAAATTTTGAGCTGCAGAATCTAAAGAGAAATCCCACATTTCCGCTGAAAGGAAAAAGGGTATTGACTCCCTTCATGCGACTCAGAATGTTCCCTAACATCCGTCCTCAGTGGAGAGGGGAACACAATTTATGGCCTCAAATCCAGAAGAGGCAATATTCCCATTTAACAGCTAGAGAGTAACCCGGAAGTTCCCATTACAACACAAAAAGGGACTTGACTTCCCTGAAGCAACCCTAGCGAGTTCCTGACATTCCCTTCGCAAATCCAGAAGTACCCCCGGCTTACCGCAGCAAAAAAAAAAAAAAAACACCACAATATTATTCCTTCAATGCGAGTTGAGGAAATTTTCCGCTGCAGGATCTCAGTAGAAATCCCACATTACGGCTTGAAAGGCAATAGGGTACTTTATACCCTTTATGCGACTCTGAATGTTCACTAACATCTATCCTCCTTGGAGTGGAGAACACACTTTATGGACTTAAATCGAGAAGAGGCAATATTCCCATTTAATGGCTCGAGAGTAACCCGGAAGTTCCGCTTCCAATACAAAAGGGGACTTCACTTCCCTAAGTGAATTGGAGCGATTTCTTGAGGTTCCCCTCGCAAATCGAAAAGTACCTGCTGCTTCCTGCTGCAACAGGAGAAACACCACAAAATTATCACCTCTATGCGAGATGAACTTCGCAATAAGGAGTTCATGATCTGAGCCACAGTCAGCTCCTGGTCTTGTTTTCGCTAACTGTATACAGCTTCTCCATCTTTGGTTGCAAAGAATATAATCAATCTGATTTCGGTGTTGACCATCTGGTGATGTCCATGTGTAGAGTCTTCTCTTGCGTTGTTGGAAGAGGGTGTTTGCTATGACCAGTGCATTCTCTTGACAAAACTCTATTAGCCTTTGCCCTGCTTCATTCCGTGCTCCAAGGCCAAATTTGCCAGTTACTCCAGGTGTTTCTTGACTTCCTACTTTTGCATTCCAGTCCCCTATAATGAAAAGGACATCTTTTTTGGGTGTTAGTTCTAAAAGGTCTTGTAGGTCTTCATAGAACCGATTAACTTCGGCTTCTTCAGCATTACTGGTTGGGGCATAGGCCTGGATTACTGTAATATTGAATGGTTTGCCTTGGAAACGAACAGAAATCATCCTGTCATTTTTAAGATTGCATCCAAGTACTGCATTTCGGACTCTTTTGTTTACCATGATGGCTACTCCATTTAGAAAGTAGGGAAAACCACTAGACCATTCAGATATGACCTCAATCAAATCCCTTATGATTATACAGTGGAAGTGAGAAATAGATTTAAGGGACTAGATCTGATTGATAGAGTGCCTGATGAACTCTGGACGGAGGTTCGTGACATTGTACAGGAGACAGGGACCAAGAGCATCCCCATGGAAAAGAAATGCAAAAGAGCGAAATGGCTGTCTGAGGAGGCCTTACAAATAGCTGTAAAAAGAAGAGAGGCGAAAAGCAAAGGAGAAAAGGAAAGATATAAGCATCTGAATGCAGAGTTCCAAAGAATAGCAAGGAGAGATAAGAAAGCCTTCCTCAGTGATCAATGCAAAGAAATAGAGGAAAACAACAGAATAGGAAAAACAAGAGACCTCTTCAAGAAAATTAGAGATTCCAAGGGAACTTTTCATGCAAAGATGGGCTCGATAAAGGACAGAAATGGTATGGACCTAACAGAAGCAGAAGATATTAAGAAGAGGTGGCAGGAATACACAGAAGAACTGTACAAAAAAGATCTTCACGACCAAGATAGTCACGATAATGTGATCACTGACCTAGAGCCAAACATCTTGGAATGTGAAGTCAAGTGGGCCTTGGAAAGCATCACTACGAACAAAGCTAGTGGTGGTGATGGAATTCCAGTTGAGCTATTTCAAGTCTTGAAAGATGATGCTGTGAAAGTGCTGCACTCAATATGCCAGCAGATTTGGAAAACTCAGCGGTGGCCACAGGACTGGAAGAGGTCAGTCTTCATTCCAATCCCAAAGAAAGGCAATGCCAAAGAATGCTCAAACTACCGCACAATTGCACTCATCTCACACGCTAGTAAAGTCATGCTCAAAATTCTCCAAGCCAGGCTTCAGCAGTATGTAAACCGTGAACTCCCAGATGTTCAAGCAGGTTTTAGAAAAGGCAGAGGCACCAGAGATCAAATTGCCAACATCCGCTGGATCATGGAGAAAGCAAGAGAGTTTCAGAAAAACATCTATTTCTGCTTCATTGACTATGCCAAAGCCTTTGACTGTGTGGATCACAATAAACTGTGGAACATTCTGAAAGAGATGGGAATCCCAGACCACCTGACCTGCCTCTTGAGAAACCTGTATGCAGGTCAGGAAGCAACAGTTAGAACCGGTCATGGAACAACAGACTGGTTCCAAATAGGAAAAGGAGTGCGTCAAGGTTGTATATTGTCACCTCGCTTATTTAACTTATATGCAGAGTACATCATGAGGAACGCTGGTCTGGAAGAAGCACAAGCTGGAATCAAGATTGCTGGGAGAAATATCAATAACCTCAGATATGCAGATGACACTACCCTTATGGCAGAAAGTGAAGAGGAACTCAAAAGCCTCTTGATGAAAGTGAAAGAGGAGAGTGAAAAAGTTGGCTTGAAGCTCAACATTCAGAAAACAAAGATCATGGCATCTGGTCCCATCACTTCATGGGAAATAGATGGAAAAACAGTGGAAACAGTGTCAGACTTTGTTTTTTTGGGCTCCAAAATCACTGCAGATGCTGATTGCAGCCATGAAATTAAAAGACGCTTGCTCCTTGGAAGGAAAGTTATGACCAACCTTGATAGTATATTAAAAAGCAGAGACATTACTTTGCCGACCAAGGTCCGTCTAGTCAAGGCAATGGTTTTTCCCGTGGTCATTTATGGATGTGAGAGTTGGACTGTGAAGAAAGCTGATCGCCGAAGAATCGATGCTTTTGAACTGTGGTGTTGGAGAAGACTCTTGAGAGTCCCTTATACTGCAAGGAGATCCAACCAGTCCATTCTAAAGGAGATCAATCCTGGATGTTCATTGGAGGGACTGATGCTAAAGCTGAAACTCCAATACTTTGGCCACCTCATGAGACGAGTTGACTCACTGGAAAAGACTCTGATGCTGGGAAAGGTTGGGGGCGGGAGGAGAAGGGGACGACGGAGAATGAGATGGCTGGATGGCATCACCGACTCTGTGGACATGAGTTTGAGTGTACTCCGGGAGTTGGTGATGGACAGGGAGGCCTGGCGTGCTGTGATTCATGGGGTCGCGGAGAGTCAGACACGACTGAGCGACTGAACTGAACTGAACTGAACTGATGCGAGATGAGGTAATTTTGCGCCACAGGATCTCAAGAGAAATCTCACATTCCCGCTTGAAAGGGAAAAGGGTACTTGACACACTTTATGCCACTCCCAAAGTTCCCTAACATCCCTTCACAGTGGAGAGGAGAACATTTTATATGGATTCAACACGAGAAGAGGCCCTATTCCAATTAAAGGGCTAGAGAGTAATCCGGAAGTTCCCCTTCCAGCACAAAAGGGGACCTGATTTCCCTGAGGTTACTCGAGTGAGTTCCTAAGGTCCCCGTCGCACCTCGATAAGTATCCCAGCTTCTCGCCGCAATTCAAGAAATACCACAAAATTATCGCCTCAATGCGAGATGAGGAAATTTTCCGCTGCAGAATCTCAAGAGAAATCCCACATTCACGCTTGAAAGGCAAAAGGGTACTTGACTCCCCTTATGCGACTCAAAATGTTCCCTAACATCCGTCCTCAGTGGAGTGGGGAACACACTTTATGCACTCAAATCAAGAGAGGCAATATTTCCATTTAAAAGCTCGAGAGTAATCCGAAAGTTCTCCTTGCAACACAAAGGGGAAGTTGACTTCCCTAAAGCAAATCGAGCGAGTTCCTTTGATCCCCGTCGCAACTCCAGAAGTACCCTGCTTCCCGTCGAAACTGGAGAATCATCACAAAATTGTCCCCTCAAAGCGAGATGAGGTAATTTGCGCTGCAGAATCTCAAGTGAAATCCCACATTCCCGCTTGAAAGGCAAAAGCGTACTTGACACACTTTGTGCCATTCAGAATGTTCTCTAACATCCGTCCTCAGTGGAGAGGAGAACACACTTTATGGACTCAAATACAGAAGAGGCCCTTTTCCCTTTAAAGGGCTCAAAAGTGATACGGACGATCACTTTCCAGCACAAAAGTGGACTTGACTTCCCTGAAGTAGCAGGAGTGAGTTCCAGAGGTCTCGGTTGCACGTCGAGAATACCCCCAACTTCCCGCTGCAATTCTAGAAACACCACAATATTATCCCCTCAATGCGAGATGAGGAAATTTTGCAATGCAGAATCTCAAGAGAAATCCCACATTCCTGCTTGAAAGGCAAAAGGGTACTTGACTACCTTTTTGTGACTCAGAATGGTCCCTAACATCTGTCCTCAGTGGAGAGGAGAACACACTTTATGAACTGAAATCGAGAAGAGGCAATATTAACATTTAACGGCTCGAGTGTAATCCGGAAGTTCCCCTTCCAACTCAAAAGGGCCTTGACTTCAATGAAGGAAATCGAGCGAGTTCCTGAAGTCTCCGTCGCAACTCTAGAAATAACCCCTGCTTCTAGGAGCAACTCCGGAAACACCACCAAATTATGCCCTCTAAGCGAGATGAGGAAACTTTGCGCTGCAGACTCGCAAGAGAAACCCAACATTCCCGCTTGAAAGGCAAAGAGTACTTGATTCAATTTAGGCGACTCAGAATGGTCCCTAACATCGGTTCTAATTGGAGAGGAGAACACACTTTATGGACTCAAATCGAGAAGAGGCAATTTCCCATTTATTGGCTCTAGAGTACTCTGGAAGTTCCACTTCCAACACAATAGGGGAATTGACTTCCCTGAAGCAACCGAGCGAGCTCCTGAGGTCCCCGTCGCAACTGGAGAATTACCCCCAGCTTCCCGCTGCAATTCCAAAAACGACAAAAATTATCCCCTCAATTAGAGATGAGGAAATTTTGTGCTGTAGAATCTGAAGAGAAATCCCTCATTCCCTCTTGAAAGGCAAAGGGGTACTTGAAACACCTTATGCCACTCAGAAAGTACCCTAACATCCGTCCCCATTGGAGAGGAGAACACACTTTATGGACTCAACTCGAGAAGAGGCCCTATTCCCATTAAAGAGATTGAGAGAAATCTGGAAGTTCCCCTTCCAGCACAAAAGAGGACTTGACTTCCCTGAAGCAACCAGATCGAGGTCCTGAGGTCCCCATCACAATTCTAGAAGTACCCCCTGCTTCCCGCCGCAAATCGAGAAACACCCAAAGTTATCCCCTCAATGCCAGATGAGGTAATTTTGCGCTGCAGAATCTCAAGAGAAATCCCACATTCCCGCTGGAAAGGCAAAACGCAACTTGACACGCTTTATGCCACTCAGAAACTTCCCAAACATACGTCCCCATTAGGAGAAGAGTACACACTTTATGGACTCAACTCGAGAAGAGGCACTATTCCCATTTAAAAGATGAGAAATCCGGAAGTTCACCTGCCAGCACAAAAGGGGACCTGACACCCATGATGTAACTCGAGTGAGTTCCTGAGGTCTCCATCGCAACTCGATGTGTAATCCCCGCTTCCCGCCGCAATTCGAGAAACACAACAAAATTATCCCCTCTGTGTGAGATGAGGAAAATTTGCGCTGCAGAATCTCCAGAGAAATCCCACATTCCCACTTGAAAGGCAAAAGGGTACTTGACTCCCTTTATGCGACTCAGAATGTTCCCTAGAATCCGTCCTCAGTGGAGAGGAGAACACATTTTATGGACTCCAATCGTGAAGAGGCATTATTCCCATTTAACGGCTCAAGAGTAACCGGTAAGTTCACCTACCAACACAAAAGGGGACTTGAATTCTCTGAAGCAACCCTAGCGACTTCCTGACGTTCCCTTGGCAAATCCAGAGGTACCCCCGGCTTCCCATCGCAACTAAAGAAACACAACAAAATTATCCCCTCAATGCGAGATGAGGTAATTTTGCGCTGCAGAATCTCAAGAGAAATCACACATTCCCGCCTGAAAGGCAAAAGGGTACTTGACACACTTTATGCCACTCAGAAATTTCCCTAACATCCGTCCCCATTGGAGAGGAGAACACACTTTATGGATTCAACACATGAAGACGCCCTTTTCCAATTAAAGGGCTAGAGAGTAATCCGGAAGTTCCCCTTCCAGCACAAGTGGGGACCTGACTTCCGTGAATTAACTCCAGTGAGTCGCTGATGTCCGCGTCGCAACTCTAGAAGTACCCCCAGCTTCCCGCTTCAATTCGAGAAACACCAAAAAATTATCCCCTCAAAGCGAGATGAGGAAATTTTGTGCTGCAGAATCTCAAGAGAAATCCCACATTACCGCTTGAAAAGTAAAAGGGTACTTGACTCCCTTCATGCGACTCAGAATGTTCCCTAACATCCGTCCTCAGTGGAGAGGGGAACACAATTTATGGCCTCAAATCCAGAAGAGGCGATATTCCCATTTAACGGCTCGAGAGTAACCCGGAATTTCCCCTTCCAAAACAAAAAGGGATTTGAATTCCCTGAAGCAACCCTAGGGAGTTCCTGACATTCCTTTCACAAATCCAGAAGTACCTCTGGCTTCCCACAGCAAAAAAGAAACATCACAATATTATCCCCTCAATGCGAGATGAGGAAATTTTCCACTGCAGAATCTCAGGAGAAATCCCACATTCCCGCTTGAAAGGCAAAAGGGTACTTGATACCCATTATGCGACTCTGAACTTTCACTAACATCCGTGTCCGTGGAGTGGGGAACACACTTTATGGACTCAAATCGAGAAAAGGCAATATTCCCATTTAACGGCTGGAGAGTAACCCGCAAGTACCCCTTCCAAAACAAAAGGGGACTTGACTTCCCTGAAGCAATTGGCGTGAGTTCCTGAGGATCCATTGCAAATCGAAAAGTACCCGCTGCTTCGCGCCGCAACACGAAAAACACCACAAAATTATCCCCTCTATGCGAGATGAGGTAATTTTGCGCTGCAGGATCTCAAGAGAAACCCACATTCCCGCTTGAAAGGCAAAAGGGTACTTGACCCACTTTATGCCACTCACAAAGTTCCCTAACATCCGAACTCAGTGGAGAGGAGAACACATTTTATGGATTCAACACAAGAAGTGGCCCTATTCCCTTTAACGGGCTGAAAAGTAATACGGACGATCCCTTTCCAGCATAAAAGGGGACCTGACTTCCCTGAAGTAACTGGAGTTCTTGAGGTCTCCATTGCACGTTGAGAATACCCCTAACTTCCTGCCGCAATTGGAGAAAAACCACAATGTTATCCCCTCAATGAGAAATGAGGACAATTTGCAATGCCGAATCTCAAGAGAAATCCCACATTCCCGCTTGAAAGGCAAAAGGGTACTTGACTCCCTTTATGCGACTCAGAATGTTCCCTAACATCCGTCCTCAGTGGAGAGGAGAACACACTTTATGGACTCAACTCGAGATGAGCCCCTATTCCCATTTAATGGTTCGAGAGTAAACCGGAAGGTACTCTTCAAACACAAAAGTTCAAACTGACGTTCCTGAAGCAACCCGAGCGAGATCCTGAGGTCGCCGTCCCAACTCGAGAAGTACCCCCAGTCTCCCTTCGCAACTTGGGAAACATTACAAATTAGCCCCTCAATGCGAGATGATGTAATTATGGGCTGCAGAATCTCAAGAGAAATACCACATTCCCTCTTGAAAGGCAAAAGGTTACTTGACACCCTTTATGCGACTCAGACATTTCACTAACATCAGTCCCCATTGGAGAGGAGTACACATTTTATGGACTCAATTTGAGATGAGCCCCTATTTGCGTTTAACGGCTCGAGAGTAAACCGGAAATTCCCCTTCCAACACCAAAGGTGATCTGACTTCGCTTAAGCAACCCGAGCGAGTTCCTGAGGAGCCCGTCGAAACTCGAGAAGTATCCCCAGCTTCAGGCCGCAACTCCAGAAACACCTAAAATTATCACCTCAATGTGAGATGAGGAAATTTTGCGCTGCAGAATCTCAAGAGAAATACCACATTCCCGCTTGAAAGGCAAATGGGGATTTGACACACTTTATGCCACTCAGAAAGTTCCCTAACATCAGTCTCCATTGGACAGGAGAAGACACATTATGGACTCAGGTCGAGAAGAGGCCCTATTCCCAATAAAGGGCTCGGGAGTAATTCGGAAGTTCCTTTTCCAGCTCAAAAAGGGGACCTGACTTAACTGAAGTAACTCGAGTGAGTTCCTGAGGTCCCCATCGCAACTCGAGAATTACCCCCAAATTCCTACCACAATTCGAGAAATACCACAAAATTTTCCCCTCAATGCGAGATGAGGAAATTTTGGGCTGCATAATCTCAAGTGAAATACCACATTACCGCTTGAAAGGCAAAAGCGTACTTAACTTCCTGTATGCGACTCAAAATGGTCCATAACATCCGACCTCATTGGAGAGGAGAACACACTTTATGGACTCAATTCGAGAAGAGGCCCAATTCCCATTAAAGGGCTCGAGAGTAATCCGGAATGTTCCCTTCCAACACAAAAGGGGACTTGACTTCCCTGAAGCACCCAGAGCGAGTTCCTGAGTTCCCCGTCGGAACTCGAGAAGAACACCCTGCTTCCCGCCGTAACTAGAGAAACACAACAAATTTATCCCGTCAATGAGAGATGAGGTAATTTTGCGCAGCAGAATCTCATGGGAAATCCCACATTCCCACTTGAAAGGCAAAATGGTACTTGACAACCTTTATGCGACTCAGAAATTTCATTAACATCAGTCCCCACTGGAGAGGAGAACACACTTTATGGACTCAATTCGACATGAGGCCCTATTCCCATTTAACGGCTTGAGAGTAAACTGGAAGTTCCCCTTCTAACACAAAAGGGGACCTGCCTTCCCTGAACATAAACAAGAGAGTTCCTGAGGTCCCCATCGCAACTCAAGAAGTACCCCCACTTCCCACCGCAACTCGAGAAACACCACAAAATTATTCCCTCAATGCGAGATGAGGAAATTTGGCGCTGCAGAATGTCAAGAGAAATACGACATTCACTCTTGAAAGGAAAAAGGATACTTGCCACCCTTTATGCGACTCAGAAATTTGACTAACATCAGTCCCCATTGGAGAGGAGAACACACTTTATAGACTCAATTCGAAATGAGCCCCTATTCCCATTTAGCGGTTCGAGAGTAAACCGGAAATTCCCCTTCCAACACCAAAGGTGATCTGACTTCGCTGAAGCAACCCGAGTGAGTTACTGAGGAGCCTGTCGAAACTCGAGAAGTACCCCCAGCTTCAGGCCGCAACTCCAGAAACACCTCAAAATTATCCCCTCAATGCAAGATGAGGAAATTTTGCGCTGCAGAATTTCAAGAGAAATACCACATTCCCGCTTGAAAGGTAAATGGGGATTTGACACACTTTATGCCACTCAGAAAGTTCCCTAACATGCGTCTCCACTGGAGAGGACAACACATATTAAGGACTCAGGTCGAGAAGAGGCCCTATTCCCATTAAAGGGCTCGAGAGTAATCCGGAATGTCCCCTTCCAACACAAAAGGGGACTTACTTCCCTGAAGCAACCTGAGTGAGTTCCTGAGTTCCCCGTCGGACCTCGAGAAGAACCCCCTGCTTCCAGCCGTAACTAAAGAAACACCACAAAATTATCCCCGCAATGTGTGATGAGAAAATTTTGAGCTGCAGAATCTCAAGAGAAATCCCACATTCCAGCTTGAAAGGCAAAAGCGATTTGACACATTTTCAGATATGACCTCAATCAAATCCCTTATGATTATACAGTGGAAGTGAGAAATAGATTTAAGGGACTAGATGTGATTGATAGAGTGCGTGATGAACTCTGGACGGAGGTTCGTGACATTGTACAGGAGAGAGGGACCAAGACCATCCCCATGGAAAAGAAATGCAGAAGAGAGAAATGGCTGTCTGAGGAGGCCTTACAAATAGCTGTGAAAAGAAGAGAGGCGAAAAGCAAAGGAGAAAAGGAAAGATATAAGCATCTGAATGCAGAGTTCCAAAGAATAGCAAGGAGAGATAAGAAAGACTTCCTCAGTGATCAATGCAAAGAAATAGAGGAAAACAACAGAATAGGAAAAACAAGAGACCTCTTCAAGAAAATTAGAGATTCCAAGGGAACATTTCATGCAAAGATGGGCTCGATAAAGGACAGAAATGGTATGGACCTAACAGAAGCAGAAGATATTAAGAAGAGGTGGCAGGAATACACAGAAGAACTGTACAAAAAAGATCTTCATGAGCAAGATAGTCACGATAACGTGATCACTGACCTAGAGCCAGACATCTTGGAATGTGAAGTCAAGTGGGCCTTAGAAAGCATCACTACGAACAAAGCTAGTGGAAGTGATGGAATTACAGTTGAGCTATTTCAAGTCTTGAAAGATGATGCTGTGAAAGTACTGCACTCAATATGCCAGCATATTTGGAAAACTCAGCAGTGGCCACAGGACTGGAAGAGGTCAGTCTTCATTCCAATCCTAAAGAAAGGCGATGCCAAAGAATGCTCAAACTACCGCACAATTGCACTCATCTCACACGCTAGTAAAGTCATGCTCAAAATTCTCCAAGCCAGGCTTCAGCAGTATGTAGACCGTGAACTCCCAGATGTTCAAGCAGGTTTTAGAAAAGGCAGAGGCATCAGAGATCAAATTGCCAACATCCGCTGGATCATGGAGAAAGCAAGAGAGTTTCAGAAAAACATCTATTTCTGCTTCATTGACTATGCCAAAGCCTTTGACTCTGTGGATCACAATAAACTGTGGAACATTCTGAAAGAGATGGGAATCCCAGACCACCTGACCTGCCTCTTGAGAAACCTGTATGCAGGTCAGGAAGCAACAGTTAGAACTGGACATGGAACAACAGACTGGTTCCAAAAAGGAAAAGGTGTAGGTCAAGGCTGTATATTGTCACCTTGTTTATTTAACTTATATGCAGAGTACATCATGAGGAATGCTGGGTTGGAAGAAGCACAAGCTGGAATCAAGATTGCTGGGAGAAATATCAATAACCTCAGATATGCAGATGACTCCACCCTTATGGCAGAAAGTGAAGAGGAACTCAAAAACCTCTTGATGAAAGTGAAAGAGGAGAGTGAAAAAGTTGGCTTGAAGCTCAACATTCAGAAAACAAAGATCATGGCATCTGGTCCCATCACTTCATGAGAAATAGATGGAAAAACAGTGGAAACAGTGTCAGATTTTATTTTTTTGCGCTCCAAAATGACTGCAGATGCTGATTGCAGCCATGAAATTAAAAGACGCTTACTCCTTGGAAGGAAAGTTATGACCAACCTTGATATTATATTAAAAAGCAGAGACAATACTTTGCCAACCAAGGTCCTTCTAGTCAAGGCAATGGTTTTTCCAGTGGTCATGTATGGATGTGAGAGTTGGACTGTGGAGAAAGCTGATCGCCGAAGAATCGATGCTTTTGAACTGTGGTGTTGGAGAAGACTCTTGAGAGTCCCTTATACTGCAAGGAGATCCAACCAGTCCATTCTAAAGGAGATCAATCCTAGATGTTCATTGGAGGGATTGATGCTAAAGCTGAAACTGCAATACTTTGGCCACCTTATGCGACGAGTTGACTCACTGGAAAAGACTCTGATGCTGGGAAAGGTTGGGGGCGGTAGGAGAAGGGGACGACGGAGAATGAGATGGCTGGATGGCATCACCGACTCTGCGGACATGAGTTTGAGTGTACTCCTGGAGTTGGTGATGGACAGGGAGGCCTGGCGTGCTGTGATTCATGGGGTCACGGAGAGTCGGACACGACTGAGTGACTGAAATGAGCTGAACTGAACTGATGCCACTCAGAATGTTCCCTAACTTCTGTCCCCATTGGAGAGGAGAACACACTTTATGGACTCAGGTCAAGAAGAGGCCCTATGCCCATTAAAGGGCTCGGAGTAATTCGGAAGTTCCTTTTCCAGCTCAAAAAGGGGACCTGACTTCCCTGAAGGAACTCGAGTGAGTTCCTGAGGTCCCCATCGTAATTTGAGAAGTACCCCCAGCTTCCCACCACAATCCGAGAAACACCACAAAATTATCCACTCAATGCGAGATGAGGAAATTTTGGGCTACATAATCTCAAGAGAAATAGCACATTCCCACTTGAAAGGCAAAAGGGTACTTAACTTCCTGTATGCGACTATAAATGGTCAATAACATCTGTCCTCAGTGGAGAGGAGAACACACTTTATGGACTCAAATCGTGAAGAGGCCCAATTCCCATTAAAGGGCTCGAGAGTAATCCGGAATGTCCCCTTCCAACACAAAAGGGGACTTGACTTCCCTGAAGCAACCTGAACGAGTTCCGCAGTTCCCCGTCGGAACTCGAGAAGAACCCCCTGCTTCCCGCCACTACTAGAGAAACACAACAAATTTATCCCGTCAATGAGAGATGAGGTAATTTTGCGCAGCAGAATCTCAAGGGAAATCACACATTCCCTCTTGAAAGGCAAAATGATACTTGACACCATTTATGCGACTCAGAAATTTCACTAACATCAGTCCCCATTGGAGAGGAGAACACACTTTATAGACTCAATTCGAAATGAGCCCCTATTCCCATTTAGCGGTTCGAGAGTAAACCGGAAATTCCCCTTCCAACACCAAAGGTGATCTGACTTCGCTGAAGCAACCCGAGTGAGTTACTGAGGAGCCTGTCGAAACTCGAGAAGTACCCCCAGCTTCAGGCCGCAACTCCAGAAACACCTCAAAATTATCCCCTCAATGCAAGATGAGGAAATTTTGCGCTGCAGAATTTCAAGAGAAATACCACATTCCCGCTTGAAAGGTAAATGGGGATTTGACACACTTTATGCCACTCAGAAAGTTCCCTAACATGCGTCTCCACTGGAGAGGACAACACATATTAAGGACTCAGGTCGAGAAGAGGCCCTATTCCCATTAAAGGGCTCGAGAGTAATCCGGAATGTCCCCTTCCAACACAAAAGGGGACTTACTTCCCTGAAGCAACCTGAGTGAGTTCCTGAGTTCCCCGTCGGACCTCGAGAAGAACCCCCTGCTTCCAGCCGTAACTAAAGAAACACCACAAAATTATCCCCGCAATGTGTGATGAGAAAATTTTGAGCTGCAGAATCTCAAGAGAAATCCCACATTCCAGCTTGAAAGGCAAAAGCGATTTGACACATTTTCAGATATGACCTCAATCAAATCCCTTATGATTATACAGTGGAAGTGAGAAATAGATTTAAGGGACTAGATGTGATTGATAGAGTGCGTGATGAACTCTGGACGGAGGTTCGTGACATTGTACAGGAGAGAGGGACCAAGACCATCCCCATGGAAAAGAAATGCAGAAGAGAGAAATGGCTGTCTGAGGAGGCCTTACAAATAGCTGTGAAAAGAAGAGAGGCGAAAAGCAAAGGAGAAAAGGAAAGATATAAGCATCTGAATGCAGAGTTCCAAAGAATAGCAAGGAGAGATAAGAAAGACTTCCTCAGTGATCAATGCAAAGAAATAGAGGAAAACAACAGAATAGGAAAAACAAGAGACCTCTTCAAGAAAATTAGAGATTCCAAGGGAACATTTCATGCAAAGATGGGCTCGATAAAGGACAGAAATGGTATGGACCTAACAGAAGCAGAAGATATTAAGAAGAGGTGGCAGGAATACACAGAAGAACTGTACAAAAAAGATCTTCATGAGCAAGATAGTCACGATAACGTGATCACTGACCTAGAGCCAGACATCTTGGAATGTGAAGTCAAGTGGGCCTTAGAAAGCATCACTACGAACAAAGCTAGTGGAAGTGATGGAATTACAGTTGAGCTATTTCAAGTCTTGAAAGATGATGCTGTGAAAGTACTGCACTCAATATGCCAGCATATTTGGAAAACTCAGCAGTGGCCACAGGACTGGAAGAGGTCAGTCTTCATTCCAATCCTAAAGAAAGGCGATGCCAAAGAATGCTCAAACTACCGCACAATTGCACTCATCTCACACGCTAGTAAAGTCATGCTCAAAATTCTCCAAGCCAGGCTTCAGCAGTATGTAGACCGTGAACTCCCAGATGTTCAAGCAGGTTTTAGAAAAGGCAGAGGCATCAGAGATCAAATTGCCAACATCCGCTGGATCATGGAGAAAGCAAGAGAGTTTCAGAAAAACATCTATTTCTGCTTCATTGACTATGCCAAAGCCTTTGACTCTGTGGATCACAATAAACTGTGGAACATTCTGAAAGAGATGGGAATCCCAGACCACCTGACCTGCCTCTTGAGAAACCTGTATGCAGGTCAGGAAGCAACAGTTAGAACTGGACATGGAACAACAGACTGGTTCCAAAAAGGAAAAGGTGTAGGTCAAGGCTGTATATTGTCACCTTGTTTATTTAACTTATATGCAGAGTACATCATGAGGAATGCTGGGTTGGAAGAAGCACAAGCTGGAATCAAGATTGCTGGGAGAAATATCAATAACCTCAGATATGCAGATGACTCCACCCTTATGGCAGAAAGTGAAGAGGAACTCAAAAACCTCTTGATGAAAGTGAAAGAGGAGAGTGAAAAAGTTGGCTTGAAGCTCAACATTCAGAAAACAAAGATCATGGCATCTGGTCCCATCACTTCATGAGAAATAGATGGAAAAACAGTGGAAACAGTGTCAGATTTTATTTTTTTGCGCTCCAAAATGACTGCAGATGCTGATTGCAGCCATGAAATTAAAAGACGCTTACTCCTTGGAAGGAAAGTTATGACCAACCTTGATATTATATTAAAAAGCAGAGACAATACTTTGCCAACCAAGGTCCTTCTAGTCAAGGCAATGGTTTTTCCAGTGGTCATGTATGGATGTGAGAGTTGGACTGTGGAGAAAGCTGATCGCCGAAGAATCGATGCTTTTGAACTGTGGTGTTGGAGAAGACTCTTGAGAGTCCCTTATACTGCAAGGAGATCCAACCAGTCCATTCTAAAGGAGATCAATCCTAGATGTTCATTGGAGGGATTGATGCTAAAGCTGAAACTGCAATACTTTGGCCACCTTATGCGACGAGTTGACTCACTGGAAAAGACTCTGATGCTGGGAAAGGTTGGGGGCGGTAGGAGAAGGGGACGACGGAGAATGAGATGGCTGGATGGCATCACCGACTCTGCGGACATGAGTTTGAGTGTACTCCTGGAGTTGGTGATGGACAGGGAGGCCTGGCGTGCTGTGATTCATGGGGTCACGGAGAGTCGGACACGACTGAGTGACTGAAATGAGCTGAACTGAACTGATGCCACTCAGAATGTTCCCTAACTTCTGTCCCCATTGGAGAGGAGAACACACTTTATGGACTCAGGTCAAGAAGAGGCCCTATGCCCATTAAAGGGCTCGGAGTAATTCGGAAGTTCCTTTTCCAGCTCAAAAAGGGGACCTGACTTCCCTGAAGGAACTCGAGTGAGTTCCTGAGGTCCCCATCGTAATTTGAGAAGTACCCCCAGCTTCCCACCACAATCCGAGAAACACCACAAAATTATCCACTCAATGCGAGATGAGGAAATTTTGGGCTACATAATCTCAAGAGAAATAGCACATTCCCACTTGAAAGGCAAAAGGGTACTTAACTTCCTGTATGCGACTATAAATGGTCAATAACATCTGTCCTCAGTGGAGAGGAGAACACACTTTATGGACTCAAATCGTGAAGAGGCCCAATTCCCATTAAAGGGCTCGAGAGTAATCCGGAATGTCCCCTTCCAACACAAAAGGGGACTTGACTTCCCTGAAGCAACCTGAACGAGTTCCGCAGTTCCCCGTCGGAACTCGAGAAGAACCCCCTGCTTCCCGCCACTACTAGAGAAACACAACAAATTTATCCCGTCAATGAGAGATGAGGTAATTTTGCGCAGCAGAATCTCAAGGGAAATCACACATTCCCTCTTGAAAGGCAAAATGATACTTGACACCATTTATGCGACTCAGAAATTTCACTAACATCAGTCCCCATTGGAGAGGAGAACACACTTTATGGACTCAATTCGAGATGAGGCCCAATTCCCATTTAACGGCTCGAGAGTAAACCGGAAGTTCCCCTTCCAACACAAAAGGGGACTTGACTTCCCTGAAGCAACCCGAGCGAGTTCCTAAGGTCCCTGTCGCAACTGGAGAAGTACACCCAGCATCTCGCCGCAACTCGAGAAACACCACAAAATTATCCCCTTAAAGCGAGATGTGGATATTTTGCACTGCAGAATCTCAAGAGAAATACCACATTCCCTCTTGAAAGGCAAAAGGGTACTTGACACCCTTCATGCGAACCAGAAAGTTGCCTCACACAGCCACCCCATTAGAGAGGAGAACACACTTTATGGACTCAATTCGAGATGAGGCCCTATTCCCAGTTAACGGCTCGAGAGTAAACCGGAAGTTCCCCTTCCAACACAAAAGGAGACCTGCCTTCCCGCAAGAAAAACGAGAGAGTTCCTGAGGTCCCCGTCACAACTCGAGAAGTAACCCCAGCTTCCCACAGCAACTCGAGAAACACCACAAAATTATTTCCTCAATGTGAGATGAGGAAATTTGGCGCTGCAAAATCTCAAGAGAAATACCACCTTCCTTCTTGAAAGGCAAAAGGGTACTTGCCACCCTTTATGCGACTCAGAAATTTCAATAATATCAGTCCCCACTGGAGAGGAGAACACAATTTTTAGCCTCAACTTGAGATGAGGCCCTATTCCAATTTAGCGGCTCGAGAGTAAACCGGAAGTTCCCTCCCAAAACAAAAGGGGACCTGAGTTCCCTGAAGCAATCCGAGCGAGTTCCTGAGGTCCCCGTCACAACTCGAGAAGTACCCCCAGCTTCCCGCCGCTACTAAAAACACCACAAAATTAACCCCTCAATGTGAGATGAGGATATATTGCGCTGTAGAATCTCAAAAGAAATACCACAATCCCTCTTGAAAGGCAAAAGGGTACTTGACACCCTTTATGCCACTCAGAAATTTCACTAACATCAGTCCCCATTGGAGAGGAGAACACACTTTTTGGACTCAATTCGATTTGAGGCCTTATACCCATTTAAAGGCTCGAGAGGAAACCGGAATTTCTGCTTCCAAAACCAAAGGGGAACTGACTTCCCTGAAGCAACACGAGCGAGTTCCTGAGATACCCGTCGCACCTGGGGAAGTACCCCCCCAACTTCCCGTGGCAACTCGAGAAACAACACAAAATAATTGCCTCAATACGAGATGAGGAAATTTTGCACTGCAGAATCTCAAGAGATATACCACATTCCCTCTTCAAAGGCAAAAGGGTACTTGACACCCTTTATGCGACTCAGAATGTTTCCTCTCACAGCCGTCAAATTTGGAGAGGAGAACACAGTTTACGAACTCAATTCGAGAAGAGCACCTATTTCCATTTAACGGCTCGAAAGTAAACAGGAAGTTCACATTAGAACACAAAAGGGGACCAGACCTCCCAGACGCAACCCGAGTGATTTCCTGAGGTCCCCGTGGCAACTCGAGAAGTAACCTCAGTTTCCCACCGCAACTCAAGAAACACCACAAAATTATCCCCTCAATGCGAGATGAGGTAATTTTGCGCTGCAGAATCTCAAGAGAAATACCACATTCCCTCTTGAAAGGCAAAAGGGTACTTGACACCCATTTTGCAATCAGAAAGTTATTTCACACAACCGTCCCCATTGCAGAGGAGAACACAATTTTTGAACTCAATTCGAGATGAGACCCTATTCCCATTTAATGGCTCCAGAGTAAAGCAGAAGGTCCGCTTCCTACAAAAAAGGGGACCTGACTTCCCTGAAGTAACCCGAGCGAGTTCCTGATGTCGCCGTCGCCACTGGAGAAGTAAACCCAGCTTCTCGCCGCAACTCGAGAAACACCACAAAATCATCCCCTCAATGAGATGAGGAAAATTTGCACTGCAGAATCTCAAGAGAAAAACCACATTCCTTCTTGAAAGGCAAAAGGTTACTTGACAACCTTTATGCGACTCAGAAAGTTCCCTCACACAGCCGTCCCCACTGGAGAGGAGAACACACTTTATGGAATCAATTCGAGATGAACCCCTATTCCCATTAAATGACTCCAGAGTAAACCGGAAGTTCCCCTTCCAACACCAAAGTGGACCTGACTTCCCTGAAGCAACCCGAGCGAGTTCCTGAGGTCCCCTTCACAACTCGAGCAGTATCCCCAGCTTGCCGGCCGCAACTCGAGAAACACCTCAAAAGTATCCCCTCAATGGGAGATGTGGAAATTTTGTGCTGCAGAATCTCAAGAGAAATACCACATTCCCTCTTCAAAGGCAAAAGTATACATGAAACCCTTTATTCGACTGAGAAATTTCACTAACATCAGTCCCCATTGGAGAGGAGAACACACTTTATGGACTCATTTCTAGAGGAGGACCTATTCCAATTTAACGGCTTGAGTGTAAACCGAAAGTTCCCTTCCAACACCAAAGGTGACCTGACTTACCCGAAGTAACCCAAGCGAGTTACTGAGGTTCCCGTCGCAACTCGAGAAGTATCCCCAGCTTCTGGCCGCTACTAAAAAACACCACCAAATTATCCCCTCAATGCGAGATGAGAAAATTTTGCGCTGAAGAATCTCAAGAGAAATGCCACATTCCCTATTGAAAGGCAAAAGTGTACTAGACACCCTTTATGCGACTCTGAAATTTTACTAACATCAGTCCCCATTGGAGAGGAAAACACACTTTATGGACTTAATACGAAATGAGCCCCTATTCCCATTTAACGGCTTGAGAGTAAACCGGAAGTTCCCCTTCCAAAATCAAAGGGGACCTGACGTCCCTGAAACAACCCGAGCGAGTTCCTGAGGTCCCCGTCACAACTCGAGAAGTACCCCCAGCTTTCCGCCGCAACTCGAGAAACACCACAAAATTATCCCCTCAATGCAAGTTGAGGAAATTTTGCGCTGCAGAATCTCAAGAGATATACCACATTCCCTCTTGAAAGGCAAAAGTGTACTTGACACCCTTTATGCGACTCAGAATGTTCCCTCACACAGCCGTCAACTTTGGAGGGGAGAACACAGTCTACGAACTCAAT
Source organism: Moschus berezovskii (assembly GCF_049115385.1). Lineage (NCBI taxonomy): Eukaryota > Metazoa > Chordata > Mammalia > Artiodactyla > Moschidae > Moschus > Moschus berezovskii. The sequence continues at coordinate 1,760,597 of NC_142469.1, forward strand.
TCGAGAAGAGCCCCTATTTCCATTTAACGGTGCGAGAGTAAACAGGAAGTTCAAATTAGAACACAAAAGGGGACCTGACCTCCCAGAAGCAACCTGAGCGATTTCCTGAGGTCCCCGTGGCAACTCAAGTAGTACCCTCAATTTCCCGCCGCAACTCGAGAAACACCACAAAATTATCCCCTCAATGTGAGATGAGGAAATTTTGGGAATGCAGAATCTCAAGAGAAATACCACATTCCCTTTTGAAAGGCAAAAGGGTACTTGACACCATTTTTGCACTCAGAATGTTCCCTCACACAGCCATCCCCATTGGACAGGAGAACACAGTTTATGGACTCAATTCGAGATGAGCCCCTATTCCCATTTAACGGCCAGAGAGTAATCCGGAAGTTCCCCGTCCAGCACAAAACGGGACCTGACTTCCCTGAAGCAACACGAGTGAGTTACTGAGGTCTTCCTCGCAACTCCAGTAGTACCCCCAGCTTCCCGCCGCAATTCGAGAAACACAATAAAATTATCCCCTCAGTGCGAGATGAGGAAATTTTGCGATGCAGAATCTCAAGAGAAATAAAACATTCCCTCATGACAGGCAAAAGGGTACTTGACACCCTTTACGCAACTCAGAAAGTTCCCTCACACAGCCGTCCTAATTGGGAGGAGAACACACTTTATGGATTCAATTCGAGATGAGCCCCCTTTCACATTTAAGGGCTGGACAGAAAACCGGAAGTTTCCTTTCCAACACAAAAGGGAACCTGACTTCCGTGAAGCAACCCAAGCAAGTACTTGAGGTCCCCGTCGCAACTCGACAAGTACCCCCAGCTTACCGCCGCAACTCGAGAACCACCAAAAAATTATCCCCTCAATGCGTAATGAGGAAATTTTGCGCTGCAGAATTTCAAGAGAAAACCCACTTTCCCGCCTGAAAGGGAAAAGTGTATTTGACACACTTTATTCAGTTCGGTTCAGTTCAGTCGCTCAGTCTTGTCCAACTCTCCGCGACCCCATGAATCACTGTACGCCAGGCCTCCCTGTCCATCACCAACTCCCGGAGTTCACTCAAACTCATAGCCACAGAGTCGGTGATGCTATCCAGCCATCTCATTCTCTGTCGTCCCCTTCTCCTCCAGCCCCCAACCTTTCCTAGCATCAGAATCTTTTCCAGTGTGTCAACTCATCGCATGAGGTGGCCGAAGTCTTGTAGTTTAAGCTTTAGCATCAGTCCTTTCAATGAACACCCAGGATTGATCTCCCTTAAAATGAACTGGTTGGATCTTCTTGCAGTACAAGGGACTCTCAAGAGTCTTCTCCAAAACCACAGTTTAAAAGCATCAATTCTTCGGCGATCAGCTTTCTTCACAGTCCAACTCTCACATCCATACATGACCACGGGATAAAGCATAGCTTTGACTAGATGGAGATTTTTGGCAAAGTGATGTCTCTGCTTTTTAATATACTATCAAGGTTGGTCATAACTTTCCCTCCAAGGAGTAAGCGCCTTTTAATTTCATGGCTGCAATCAGCATCTGCAGTGATTTTGGCGCCGAAAAAAATAAAGTGTGACACTGTTTCCACTGTTTTTCCATCTATTTCCAGTGAAGTGTTGGGACCAGATTGGATGACCTTTGTTTTCTGAATGTTGAGCTTCAAGCCAACCTTTTCACTCTCCTCTTTCACTTTCATCAAGAGGCTTTTGAGTTCCTCTTCACTTTCTGCCCTAAAGGTGGTGTCATCTGCATATCTGAGGTTATTGATATTTCACCCAGCAATCTTGATTCCAGTTGTTCTTCTTCCAGCCCAGCATTTCTCATGATGCACTCGGCATATAAGTTAAATTAGCAAGATTACAATATACAGACTTGACGTACTCCTTTTCCTATTTGGAACCAGTCTGTTGTTCCATGCACAGTTCTGACTGTTGCTTCCTGACCTGCATTCAGGTTTCTAAAGAGGCAGGTCATGTGGTCTGGTATTCCCATCTCTTTCAGAATCTTCGACAGTTTATTGTGATCCACACAGTCAAAGGCTTTGGCATAGTCAATGAAGCAGAAATAGATGTTTTTCTGGAACTCTCTCGCTTTCTCCATGATCCAGCGGATGTTGGCAATTTGATCTCTGGTGCCTCTGCCTTTTCAAAAACCTGCTTGAACATCTGGAAGTTCACGGATCACATATTGCTGAAGCCTGGCTTGGAGAATTTTGAGCATGACTGTACTAGCGTGTGAGATGCGTGCAATTGTGCGGTAGTTTGAGCATTCTTTGGCTTTGCCTTTCTTTGGGATTGGAATGAAGACTGAACTTTTCCAGTCCTGTGGCCACTGCTGAGTTTGCCAAATTTGTTGACATATTGAGTGCAGCACTTTCACAGCATCATCTTTCAAGATTTGAAAAAGCTCAACTGGAATTCCATCACTTCCACTAGGTTTGTTCGTAGTGTTGCTTTCTAAGGCACACTTGAATTCACATTCCAAGATGTCTGGCTCTAGGTCAGTGATCACATTTTCGTGACTATCCTGGTCGTGAAGATCTTTTTTGTACAGTTCTTCTGTGTATTCTTGCCACCTCTTCTTAATATCATCTGCTTCTGTTAGGTCCATACCATTTCTGTCCTTTATCGAGCCCATCTTTGCATGAAATGTTCCCTTGGAATCTCTAATGTTCTTGAAGAGATCTATTGTTTTTCCTATTCTGTTGTTTTCCTCTATTTCTTTGCATTGATCACTGAGGAAGTCTTTCTTATCTCTACTTGCTATTCTTTGGAACTCTGCATTCTAATGCTTATATCTTTCCCTTTCTCCTTTGCTTTTCACTTCTCTTCTTTTCACAGATATTTGTAAGGCCACCTCAGACAGCCATTTTGCTTTTTTTTGCATTTCTTTTCCATGGGGATGGTCTTGGTCCCTCTCTCCTGTACAATGTCACGAACCTCCATCCAGAGTTCATCAGGCACTCTATCTATCAGATCTAGTCCCTTAAATCTATTTCTCACTTCCACTGTATAATCATAAGGGATTTGATTTAGGTCATATCTGAATGGTCTAGGGGTTTTCCTACTTTCTTCAATTTAAATCTGAATTTGGCAATAAGGAGTTCATGATCTGAGCCACAGTCAGCTCCTGGTCTTGTTTTTGCTAAATGTATACAGCTTCTCCATCTTTGGCTGCAAAGAATATAATCAATCTGATTTCGGTGTTGACCATCTGGTGATGTCCACGTGTAGAGTCTTCTCTTGTGTTGTTGGAAGAGGGAGTTTGCTATGACCAGTGCGTTCTCTTGACAAAACTCTATTAGACTTGGTTCTGCTTCATTCCATGCTCCAAGTCCAAATTTGCCTGTTACTCCAGGTGTTTCGTGACTTCCTACTTTTGCATTCCAGTCCCCTATAATGAAAAGGACATCTTTTTTGGGGTGTTAGTTCTAAAAAGTCTTGTAGGTCTTCACAGAACCGTTCAACTTCGGCTTCTTCAGCGTTAGTGGTTGGAGCACAGGCCTCAATTACTCTAATGTTGAATGGTTTGCCTTGGAAACGAACAGAAATCATTCTGTCCTTTTTACGATTGCATCCAAGTACTGCATTTCGGAATCTCTTGTTGACCATGATGGCTACTCCATTTCTTCTAAGGGATTTCTGCCCACAGTAGTATATATATAATGGTCATCTGAGTTAAATTCACACATTCCAGTCCATTTTAATTCACTGATTCCTAGAATGTCTATGTTCACTCTTGCCATCTCCTGTTTGACCACTTCCAATTTGCCTTGATTCCTGGACCTTACATTCCAGGTTCCTATGCAATATTGCTCTTTACAGCACCAGACCTTGCTTCTATCACCGGTCACATCCACAACTGGGTACTCGTTTTGCTTTTGCTCTATCCCTTCATTCCTTCTAGACTTATTTGTCCACTGATCTCCAGTAGCATACTGGGCACCTACAGACCTGGGGAATTCCTCATTCAGTATCCTGTCATTTTGCCCTTTGATACTGTTCATGGGGTTCTCAATGCAAATATACTGAAGTGGTTTGCCATTCCCTTCTCCAGTGGACCACATTCAGCTGTGGTCCATGTGATCAGATTGAGTAGGTTCCTGTGATTATGATTTCAGTGTGTCTGCCATCTAATGCCCCCTCGCAATACCTACCATCTGATTTGAGTTTCTCTTACCTTGGGTGTGGGATATCTCTTCAGAGCTGCTCCAAGAAAGCACAGCTGCTGCACCCTACCTTGGATGAGGGGTATGTCCTCAAGGCCGCCCCTTCTGACCTTGAACGTGAGTAGATCCTCTCGGCCCTCCCCGGCACAGCCACCGCCTATTGGAGTTGGGGTACCTCCTCTCGGCCGTCTGCCCTGGCTTCAGGCGTGGGTTAGTTCCTCACTGCCATGCATCTTTGCATGGTCGGTTGCGCCAGGGCCGGCTTCTCTCGCGTCTGCGTGGGCGGGGCCTGCGTATCCCACGTCTGGTGGGCGGGGCTGGAGTCTCTCGCATCTGGGCGGGTGGGGCCGGTGTCTCTCACGTCTGTGCGGGCGGGGCAAGTGTCTCTCGCATCTGTGCAGGCAGGGCCGGCTTCTCTTGTGTCTGCACCAGTGACAATATTGTCTTCGTGGACGGGGGGCCGGGGTCTCTCGTGTCTTCGCGGGCGGGGCCGGGATCTCTCGAGTCTGCGTGGGCGGGGAAGGCCTCTCTTGCGTCTGTGCTGACAAGGCCCGTGTCTCTGGCGTCTCAGCCGGCTGGGCTGGCATCTCTCCTGTCTGTGCGGGTGGGGCTGGTATTTCTCCCGTTTGCACAGCCGGGTGAGACTCAGAAAATTCCCTCAAACAGTCGTCCCCATTGGAGAGGAGAACACACTCTTTACAGACTTAACTCCAGAAGAGGCCCTATTCCCATTTAAAGGCGCAACAGTAATCCTGAAATTCCCCTTCCAAAACAAAAGGGTTCCTGACTTCCCTGAAGCAGCAAGAGTGAATTTCTGAGGTCCTCTTCGCTACCTGAGAAGTTCAACCAGCTTCCCGCTGCAACTCTAGAAACATCACAAAATTATCCCCTCAATACGAGATCAGGAATATATTCCGCTGCACAATTCAAGAGAAATCCCACGTTCCGCTGGAAAGGCAAAACTGTATTTGACACCATTTATGCGACTCAGAAAATTCCCTCACACAGCCGTCCCCATTGGAGAGGAGAACACAATTTATGGACTCAACTTGGGAAGAAGCTCTATTCCTATTTAACGGCTCGAGAGTAAACCCGAAATTCCCGTTCCAGCAGAAAAGGGTAGCTAACTTCCCTGAAGCAACACAAGCGACTTCCTGAGGTCCCTGTCGCAACTCGAGATGTACTCCCAGCTTCCCGCTTCAAAAGGGGAATCACCAAAAAATTATCCGCTAAATGTGAAATGAGGAAATTTGGCACTGCACAATTAAATTGAAATCCCACATTCCCGCTTGAAAGGCAAAAGGACACTAGACACACTTTATGCGATTCAGATAGTTTCCTAACACCCGTCTTTATTGGAGCGGAGAACACAATTTATGGACTCAAATCTAGAAGAGGCCCTATTCCCATTTAAGGGCTCGAGAGTAATCCGGAAGTTCCACTTCCAAAAAAAGGGGACCTGACTTCCCTGAAGCAACACGAACGAGTTCCTGAGGTCCACGCTGCAACTTGAGAAGTACCCCCAGATCCAAGCTGAAACTCGAGACACAAAAAAATTATTCCCTCAATACGAGATAAGGAAATTTTGCGCTCCAAAATCTCAAGAAAGTCCCAAATACCCGCTTGAAAGGCAAAAGGTTACTTGACACACTTTATGCGACTCAGAAAGTTCGCTCACACAGCTGTACCCATTGGAGAGGAAAAAACACTTTTTGGACTCAACTCCGAATGAATCCCTATTCCCAATTAATGGCTCGAAAGTAAACCGGAAGTTCCCATTCCAACACAAAAGGGGACCTGACTTCCCTGAAGCAACCCGAGCAACTTCCTGAGGTCCCCGTTGCAACTCAAGAAGCACCCCCAGAACCCCGTCGCAACTCGAGAAACATCACAAAATTATCCCCTCAATGCGAGATGAGGAAATTGTGCACTGCAGAATATCAAGAGAAGTACCACATTTCCGCTTGAAAGGCAAAAGGGTACTTGACACCCTTTATTCGACTCAGAAAGTACCCTCACACAGCCGTCCCCATTGGAGAGGAGAACACATTTTATGGACTCAATTCGAGATGAGGACCTATTCCCATTTAACGGCTGGAGAATAAACCGGAAGTGCACTTTCCAACACAAAAGGGGACCTGCCCTACATGAAGAAACCAGAGCGAGTTCCTCAGGTCCCCATGGCAACTCGAGAAGTACCCCCAGCTTCCTGCCGCAACTAGGGAAACACAACAAAATTATCACCTCAATGCGAGATGAGGAATTTTTGCGCTGGAGAATCTCAAGAGAAATACCACTATTCCCTCTTGAAAGGCAAAAGGTACTTGACACCCTTTATGCGACTCAGAAATTTCACTAACATCAGTCCCCATAGGAGAGGAGAACACACTTTATGGACTCAATTCGAGATGAGGCCCTATTCCCATTTAACGGCTCCAGACTAAATCCGAAGTTCCCCTTCCAACACAAAAAGGGACCTGACTTTCCAGAAGCAACTCGAGCAAATTCCTGAGGTCCCCGTCGCAACATGAGAAGTACTCCCAACTTCCCGCCACAACTCGAGAAACACCACAAAATTATCCCCTCAATGAGAGATGAGGAAATTTTGCGCTGCAGAATCTCAAGAGAAATATCACATTCCCTCTAGAAAGGCAAAAGAGTACTTGACACCCTTTATGTGACTCAGAAATTTCACTAACATCAGTCCCCATTGGAGAGGTGAACGAACTTTATGTACTCAATTCAAAATGAGGCACTATTGCCAATTAACTGCTCGAGAGTAAATCGGAAGTTCCCCTTTCAACAAAAAGGGGACCTGCCTTACCTGAAGAAACCCGAGTGAGATACTGAGGTACCCATCGCAACTCGAGAAGTACCCCCAGCTTCCCGCCGCAACTCGAGAAACACCACAAAATTATCCCCTGAATGCGAGAATAGGAAATTTTGCGTTACAGAATCTCAACAGAAATACCACATTCCCTCTTGAAAGGCAAAAAGGTACTTGAAACCCTTTATGCGACTCAGAAAGTTCCCTCACAAAGTCGTCCCCATTGGACAGGAGAACACACTTTATGGAATCAATTCAAGATGAGGCCGTATTCCCAATTAGCAGCTTGAGAGTAAACCGGAAGTTCCCCTTCCAACACAAAGGGGAAATGACTTCCCTGAAGCAACCCGAGCCAGTTCCTGAGATCCCCGTTGAAACTTGAGAAATACGCCAAGCTTCCAGCCGCAACACAAGAAACACCACAAAATTATCCCCTCAATGCGAGATGAGGAAATATTTTCGCTGCAGAATCTCAAGAGAAATACCACATTCCCTCTTGAAAGGCAAAAGGACTTTTGACACCCTTTATGAGACTCAGAAAGTTCCCTCAACCAGCAGTGCCCATTGGAGAGGAGAACACATTTTATATACTCAATTCCAGATGAGGACCAATTCCCACTTAACGGCTCGAGAGTAAATCGGAAGACCCCTTCAAACACAAAACGGGACCTGCCTTACCTGAAGAAACCCGAGCGAGTTCCTGAGTTCCCATCGCAACTCAAGAAGTAACCCCAGCTTCCCGCAGCAACTCGACATACACCACAAAATTATCACCTCAGTGCAAGATGACAAAATTTTGCTCTGCAGAATCTCAAGAGAAATATCACATTCCTCTTGAAAGGAAAAAGTGTACTTGATGCCCTTTATGCGACTCAGACTGTACCCTAACATCCATCCTCAGTGGAGAGGAGAACACTCTTCATGCACTCAAATCGAGAAAAGGCAATATTCCCATTTAAAGGCTCAAGAGAAATCAAAAAGTTCCCCTTCCAACACAAAAGGGGACTTGACTTCCCTGGAGCAACCCAAGAGAGTTCCTGAGGTTCCCGTTTCAACTCCAGAAGTATCCCCTACTTCCCACCACAACTCGAGAAACAACACAATATTATCCCCTCAATGCGACATGAGGTAAATTTGCGCTGCAGAATCTCAAGAGAAATCCCATATTAACTCTTGAAAGGCAAAAGGGAACTTTGCATACTTTATGCCCCTCAGAAAGTTCCCTAAAATCCATCCCCATTGCAAAGGCCTACACAATTTATGGACTCAACTTCAGAAGAGCCCCTATTCCCTTTAAGGGCTCGAGAGTAATCCGGAAGTTCCCCTTCCAGCACAAAAGGGGACCTGACTTCCCTGAAGTAACTCCAGTGAGTTCCTGAGTTCCCCTTTGAAACTCGAGAAGTACCCCCAGCTTCCCGCCGAAATTCGGGAAACACCACAAAATTATCCCCTCCATGCGAGATGAGGAAACTTTGCGCTGCAGAATCTGAAGAGAAACCCCAAATTCCCAATTGAAAGGCAAAAGCGTACTTGACTCCCTTTATGTCACTCAGAAAGTTCCCTAACATCCTTCCACATTGGAGAGGAGAACACAATTTATGGACTCAACTCGCGAAGAGGCCCTATTTCATTTAAAGGGCTCCAGAGTAATCCGCAAGTTCCCCTTCAAGAACACAAGGGGACATGACTTCCCTGAAGTAACTGGAGTGAATTCCTGAGGTCCCCGTCGCAAATCTAGAAGTACCCCCATCTTCCCGCCGCAATTCGAGAAACAGCACAAAATTATCCCCTCAATACGAGATGAGGAAATTTTGCGCTGCAGAATCTCAAGAGGAATCCCAGATTCCCGCTTGAAAGACAAAAGGGTACTTGACTCCATTTATGCGATTCAGAATATTGACTAACATCCATCCTCAGTGGAGAGGAGAACATATTTTATGGACTCAAATGGAGAAGAAGCAATATTCCCTTGTAATGGTTTGAGAGTATTCCGGAAGTTCCCCTTTCAACACAAAAGGGGACTTGACTTCCCTGAAGCAACCTGAGCGAGTTCCTGAGGTCCCCGCCGCAACTCAAGAAGTACCGCCAGCTTCCCGCCGCAATTCGAGAAACACCACAAAATTACCCCCTCAATGTGAGATGAGGAAAATTTGTGCTGCAGAATCTCAAGAGAAATCCCACATTTCAGCTTGAAAGGCAAAAGGGTACTTGACTCCCTTTAGGCGACTCAGAATGGTCCCTAACATTCGTCCTCAGTGGAGAGGATAACACACTATATGGACTCAACTCCAGAAGAGGCCCGATTCCCATTAAAGGGCTCAAGAGTAATCCTGAAGTTCTCCTTCCAGCACAAAAGTGGCCTGATTCCCTGAAGTAACTCGAGTAAGTTCCTGAGGGCCCCATCGCAACTCGAGAAACACCACAAAATTATCCCCTCAATGAGAGATGAGGTAATTTTGGGCTGCAGAATCTCAAGAGAAATCCCACATTCTCGCTTGAAAGGCAAAGGGGTACTTGACACACTTTATGCCACTCAGAAAGTTCCCTATCATCCTTCCCCATTGGAGAGGAGAACACATTTTATGGACTCAACTGGAGAAGGGGCCCTATTCCCATTAAAGGGCTGGAGAGTAATCCGGAAGTTCCCATTCCAGCACAAAAGGGACCTGACTTCCCTAAAGTAACTCGAGTGATTTCCTGAGGTCCCCGTTCCAACTCGAGAAATACCCCCAGCTTCCCGCCCCAATTCGAGAAACACCACAAAATTATCTTCTCAATGCGAGATAAGGAAGTTTTGCACTGCAGAATCTCAAGAGAAATCCCCCATTCCTGCTTGAATGGTAAAAGGGTACTTGACACTCTTTAGGCGACTCAGAATGGTCCCTAACATCCGTCCTCAGTGGAGACGAGAACACACTTTATGGACTCAAATCGAGAGGAGGCATTATTCCCATTTAACAGCTCGAGAGTAAATCGGAAGTTCCCCTTCCAAGACAAAAGGGGACATGACTTTCCTGAAGGAACCCGAGCGAGTTCCTGAAGTCCCCGTTGCAACTCGATTAGCACCCCGAGCTTACCGCCGCAACTCGAAAAACACCACAAAATTATCCCCTCAATGTGAGATGAAGAAATTTTCCGCTGCAGAATCTCAAGAGAAATCCCACATTCAAAACATGAAAGGCAAAATGGTACTTGACTCCCTTTAGGGGACTCAGAATGTTCCCTACGTCCGTCCTCAGTGGAGAGGAAAACAACTTTATGGACTCAAATCGAGAAGAGACCTTATTCCCATTTAACAGCTCCAGAGTAATCCGGAAGTTCCCCTTCCAACACAAAAGGGGACTTGACATCCCTGAAGCAACCCGAGCGAGTTCCTGAGGTCCCTGCTGCAACTAGAGAAGTACACCCTGCTTCCCGCCACAACTCGAGAAACACCACAAAATTATCCCCACAGTGTGAGATGAGGAAATTTTGCGCTGCAGAATCTCAAGAGAAAACCCACATTTCAGCTTGAAAGGCAAAAGTGTACTTCACTCCCTTTAGGCGACTCAGAATGGTCCCTAACATTTGTCCTCAGTGGAGAGGATAACACACTTTATGGACTCAACTCCAGAAGAGGCCCTATTCCCATTAAAGGGCTCAAGAGTAATCCGGAAGTTCTCCTTCCAGCACAAATAGGGCCTGATTCCTTGATGTAACTCGAGTGAGTTCCTGAGGTTCCGTCGCAACTGGAGAAGTACCCCCAGGTTCCTGCCGCAGTTCCAGAAAAACCACAAAATTATCCCCTTAATGCGAAATGAGGAAATTTTGTCCTGCAGAAACTCAAGAGAAATCCCACATTCCCGCTTGAAGGGCAAAAGGGTACTGACTCCCTTTAGGCGACTCAGAATGTTCCCTAATATCCGTCCTCAGTGGAGAGGAAAACACACTTCATGGACTCAAATCGAAAAGAGGCAATATTCCCATTTAAAGGCTCGAGAGTAATCAAGAAATTCCCCATCCAACACAAAAAAGGACTTGACTTCCCTGAAGCAACCCGAGGGAGTTACTGCAGTCCCCGCCGCGACTAGAGAAGTACCCCCTGCTTCCCGCCACAACTCGAGAAACACCACAAAATTATCTCCTCAATGCGAGATGAGGAAATTTTTCGCTGCAGAATCACAAGAGAAATCCCACATTCCCACTAGAAAGGCAAAAGGGAACTTGACACACTTTATGCCCCTCAGAAAGTTCCCTAACATCCATCCCCATTGGATCGGCATACACACTTTATGGACTCAACTCAAAAGAGCCCCTATTCCCATTAAAGAGCTCAAGATTATTCCGGAAGTTCCCCTTTCAGCACAAATGGGACCTAATTCCCTGAAGTAATTTGAGTAAATTTCTGAGGTCCCCATCGCAACTCGAGAAACACCACAAAATTATCCCCAGAATGTGAGATGAGGAAATTTTGAGCTGCAGAATATCAAGAGAAATCCCACATTTCCGCTTGAAAGGCAAAGGGTACTTGACTCCCTTTAGGCGACTCAGAATAGTCCCTAACATTTGTTCTCATTGGAGAGGATAACAATCTTTATGGACTCAACTCCAGAAGAGGCCCTTTTCCCATTAACGGGCTCAAGAGTAATCCGGAAGTTCTCCTTCCAGGAAAAAAGAGGTCTGATTCCCTGAAGTAACTCGAGAAAGTTCCTGGAGTCCCCATCGCAACTCGAGAGACACAACAAAATTATCCCCTCAATGCGAGATGAGGAAATTTTGCACTGCAGAATCTCAAGAGAAATCCCACATTCCCGCTTGAAGGGCAAAAGGGTACTTGACTACCTTTAGGCGACTCAGAATGTTCCCTAACATCCTTCCTCAGTGGAGAGGAAAACACACTTTATGGACTCATATCGAGAACAGGCATTATTCCCATTTAACAGCTCCAGAGTAAACCGGAAGTTCCCCTTCCAACACCAATGGGGACTTTACTTCCCTGAAGCAACCCGAGCGAGTTCCTGAGGTCCCCGCTGGAACTAGAGAAGTACTCCTTGCTTCCTGCCACAACTCGAGAAACACCAAAAAATTATCCCTCAATGCGAGATGTGGAAATTTTGCGCTGTAGAATCTCAAGAGAAATCCCACATTCCCAATTGAAAGGCAAAAGCCTACTTGACACAATTTATGCCACTCAGAAAGTTCCCTAACATCTGTCCCCTTTGGATAGGAGAACACACTTTATGGACTCAATTCGAGAGGAGCCCCTATTCCCATTTAGCGGCTCGAGAGGAAACCGGAAGTTCTCCTTCCAACAACAAAGGGGACCTGACTTCCCTGAAGCAACCCGAGCGAATTCCTGAGGTCCCCGTCGCAACTCTAGAAGTACACCCAGCTTCCCGCTGCAACTCGAGAAACACCACAAAATAGTCCCTTCAATGAGAGATGAGGAAATTTTACTCTGCAGAATCTCAAGAGAAATCCCACATTCACTCATGAAAGGTAAAGAGCAACTTGACTCCCTTTAGGTGACTCAGAATGTTCCGTAACATCCTTCATCAGTGGAGAGGAAAAAACACTTTATGGACTCAAATCGAGAAGATGTATTATACCCATTTAACAGCACGAGAGTAATCCGGCAGTTCCCCTTCCAACACAAAAGGGGACTTGACTTCCCTGAAGCAACCGGAGCTAGTTGCTGAGGTCCCAGTCACAATTAGAGAAGTACCCACTGGTTCCTGCCACAACTCCAGATACACCACAAAATTATCCCGTCAATGCGAGATGAGGAAATTTTGCGCTGCAGAATCTCATGAGAAATCCCACATTCCTGCTTGAATGGCAAAAGCATACTTGACACACTTTATGCCACTCAGAAAGTTCCCTAACATCCTTCCCCATTGGAGAGGTGAACACACTTTATGGATTTAACTGGAGAAGAGGCTCTCTTCCCATTAAAGAGCTCGAGAGTAATCTGTAAGTTCCCCTTCCAGCACAAAAGGGGACCTGACTTCCCTGAAGTAACTGGAGTGAGTCCTTGAGGTTCCCGTGGCAACTTCAGAAGTACCCCCAGCTACCCGCCAAAATCGAGAAACATCACAAAATTATCCCCCCAAAGCGAGGAGGAAATTTTGCGCTGCAGAGTCTCAAGAGATATCCCACATTCCCACTTGAAATGCAAAAGGGTACTTGATTCCCTTTATGCGACTCAGAATGTTCCCTAACTTCCTTCCTCAGTGGAGAGGAAAGCACACTTCATGGAGTCAAATAAAAAGGAGGCAATATTCCCATTTAAAGGCTAGAGAGTAATCAAGAAGTAACCCTTCCAACACAAAAAGGACTTTACTTCCCTGGAGCAAACCGAGTGAGTTCCTGAGGTTTCCGGATCAACTCGAGAAGTACCCCATGCTTCCCGCCGCAACTCGAGAAACAACACAATATTATCCCCTCAATGCAAGATGAGGAAATTTTACGCTGCAGAATCTCAAAAGAAATCCCACATTCTCGCTTTAAAGTCAAAAGGGTACTTGACTCCCTTTATACGATTCAGAATGTTCCCTAACATCTGTCCTCAGTGGAGAGGAGAACACATTTTATGGACTCAAATGGAGAGGAGGCAATATTCCCTTTTAACGGCTCGAGAGTAATCCGGAAGTTCCCCTTCCAACACATAAGGGGACTTGACTTCCCTGAAACAACCCGAGCGAGTTCCTGAGGTCCCCACCGCATCTCGAGAAATACCCACTCTTCCCGATGCAACTGGAGAAACACAACAAAATTATACCCTCAAAGCGAGAGGAGGAAAATTTTTGGTGCAGAATCTCAAGAGAAATCCCAGAATCCTGCTTGAAAGGCAAAGGTTATTTGACTCCCTTTATGCGACTCAGAATGTTCCCTAACATCCATCCTCAGTGGAGAGGAGAACACTCTTCATGCACTCAAATCGAGAAGAGGGAATATTCCAATTTAAAGCCTCAAGAGTAATCAAGAAGTTACCCTTCCAACACAAAAGGGGACTTGACTTCCCTGGAGTAACCCGAGAGAGTTCCTGAGGTTCCCAGCTCAACTCGAGAAGTACCCCATGCTTCAAGCCGCAACTTGAGAAACAACAAAATATTATCCCCTCAATGCGAGATGAGGAAATTTTACGCTGCAGAATCTCAAGAGAAATCCCACATTCCCGCTTGAAAGGCAAAAGGGAACTTGATTTCCTTTAGGCGACTCAGAATGGCCCCTAAAACCGTCCTCATTGGAGAGGAGAACACACTTTATGGACTCAAGTCGAGAAGAGGCAATATTCCTATTTAACTGCTCCAGAATAATTTGGAAGTTCCCCATTCAACACAAAAGTGGACTTGACTTCCCTGAAGCAACCGGAGCGAGTTACTGAGGTCCCCCCTGAAACTGGAGAAGTACCCCCACCTTCCCGCCTCAATTCGAGAAACACCACAAAATTATCCCCTCAATGCGAGATGAGGAAATTTTGTGATGCAGAATCTCAAGAGGAATCCCAGATTCCCGCTTGAAAGACAAAAGGGGACTTGTCACAATTTATGCCCCTCAAAAAGTTCCCTAACATCCGTCCCCATTGGAGAGGTATACACACTTTATGGACTCAACTGCGGAAGAGCCCCTATTCCCATTAAAGGGTTCGTGGGTAATTCGAAAGTTCCCTTACAGCACAAAACGGGACCTGACTTCCCTGAAGTAACTCGAGTGATTTCCTGAAGTCACGGCCAGAACTCTAGAAGTACCCCCTGCTTCCTGCCACAATTTGAAAACACCACAAAATTATCCCCTCGATGCGAAATAAGGAAATTTTTTGCTGCAGAATTTCAAGAGTAATCCCACATTCCCGATTGAAAGGCAAAAGTGTACTTGACTCCCTTTATGCCACTCAGAAAGTTCCCTAACGTCGATCCACATTGGAGAGGAGAACACACTTTATGGACTCAACTGGAGAATAGGCCCTATTCCATTTAAAAGTCTCGAGAGGAAACCGGAAGTTCCCCTTCCAACACTAAAGGGGACATGACTTCCCTGAAGCAACCCGAGCGAGTTTCTGAGGTCCCCGTGGCAACTGGAGAAGTACCCCCAGATTCCCGCCGCAACTAGAGAAACACCAGAAAATTATCCCCTCAATGCGAGATGAGGATATTTTGCGATTCAGAATCTCAAGAGAAATTCCACATTACCTCTTGAAAGACAAAAGTGTACTTGACAAGGAGTTGCGACTCAGAAACTTTACTAACATCAGTCCGCATTGAGAGGAGTGCACATTTTATGGATTCAATTCGAGATGACCCCCTATTCCCAAATAACGGCTCGAGAGTAAACCGGAAGTACCCCTTCCAACAACAAAGGGGACCTGACTTCCCTGAAGTAACCGAGCAAGTTCCGGAGGTCCCTGTCGCCACTCAAGATTTTCCCCACGCTTACCAACGCAACTCGAGAAACAACACAAAATTATTGCCTCAATGCGAGATGAGGGAATTTTGCGATGCAAAATCTCAAGAGAAATACCACATTCCCTCTTGAAAGGCCAAAAGGTACTTGACACCCTTTATTCGATTCAGAAAGTTCCCTCACACAGCCGTCCCCATTGGAGAGGGGAACACACTTCATGGACTCAATTCGAGATAAGCCCCGGTTCACATTGAAGGGCTCAGAGAGTAAACCGGAAGTTCCCCTTCCAACAACAAAGGGGACCTGACTTCCCTGAAGCAACCCGAGTGAGTTCCTGAGGTCCCCGTCGCAACTCGAGAAGTACCCCCAGCTTCCCGCCGCAACTCGAGAAACACAACAAAATTATCCCCTCAATGCCAGATGAGGAAATTTTGCGCAGAAGAATCTCAAGAGAAATCCCACATTCCTGCTTGAAAGGCAAAAGGGAACTTGACTCCCTTGAGGCAACTCAGAACGGTCCCTAATATCCGTCCTCATTGGAGAGGAGAACACACTTAATGGAGTCAAATCGAGAAGAGGCGATATTCCCATTTAACGTCTCGAGAGTAATCCGGAAGTTCCCCTTTGAACACAAAAGGGGACTTGACTTCGCTTAAGCAACCCGAGCGAGTTCCTGAGGTCCCCGTCGCAACTCAAGAATTACACCCTGCTTCCCGCAGCAACTCGAGAAACACCACCAAATTATCCCCTCAATTCGAGATGAAGTAATTTTGCGCTGCAGAATATCAAGAGAAATCCCACATTCCCTCCTGAAAGACAAAAGTGTACTTGACACACTTTATACCACTCAGAAATTTCCCTAACATCCATCACCATTGGATTGGAGAACACACTTTATGGACTCAACTCAAGAAGAGTCTCTATTCCCATTAAAGGGCTCCAGAGTTATCCGGTAGTTCCCCTTCCAGCACAAAAGGGGACCTGACTTCCCTGAAGTAACTCGAGTGAGTTCCTGAGGTCCCCATCGCAACCCAAGAAGTACCCCCAGCTTCCGGCCACAATTCGAGAAACACCACAATATTATCCCCTCAATGCGACCTGAGGAAATTTTGCAGTGCAGAATCTCATGAGAAATCCGACATTCCCGCTTGAAAGGCAAAAGAGTAGTTCACACACTTTATACCACTCAGAAAGTTCCCTAAGATTCATCCCCATTGGAGAGGAGAACACATTTATGGACACAACTTGAGAAGAGGCCCTATTCCCATTAAAGGGCTCAAGAGTAATCCGGAAGTTCCCCTTCCAGCACAAAACGGGACCTGACTTCCCTGAAGTAACTCGAGTGAGGTCCTGAGGTCCCGTCGCAGCCTGAGAAGTACCCCCAGCTTCCCGCCGCAGTTCGAGAAACACCACAAAATTATCCCCTCAAAGCGACATGAGGAAATTTTGCGCTGCAGAATCTCAAGGGAATTCACACATTCCCGTCTGAAACGCAAAACAGTACTTGACACACTTTATGTCACTCAGAAATTTACCTAACATCCATCCCCATTGGAGAGGAGAACACACTTTATGGACGCTACTCGATAAGAGGCCCTATTCCCATTAAAGGGCTCAAGACAATACAGAAGTTCCCCTTCCATCAGAAAATGTGACCTGAGTTCCCCGAATTAACTCCAGTGAGTTCCTGAGATCCCCGTCTTAACTCGAGAAATACCGCCAGATTCCGGTCGCAATTCGAGAAACACCACAAAATATCCCCTCAATGCGAGATGAGGAAAATTTGCGCAGCAGAATCTCAAGAGAAATCCCACATTCCTGCTTGAAAGGCAAAAGGGAACTTGACTCCCTTGAGGTGACTCAGAACGGTCCCTAATATCCGATCTCATTGGAGAGGAGAACACACTTAAAGGAGTCAAATCGAGAGGAGGCAATATTCCCATTTAATGGCTCGAGAGTAATCCGGAATTTCCCCTTTGAACACAAAAGGGGAGGTGACTTCGCTGAAGCAACCCGAGCGAATTCCTGATGTCCCCATCGCAACTCAAGAATTGCACCCTTCTTCCCGCCGCAACTCGAGAAACATCACCAAATTATACCCTCAATGCGATATGAAGTAATTTTGCGCTGCAGAATCTCAAGAGAAATTCCACATTCCAGCCTGAAAGGCAAAGTGTACTTGACACACTATATACCACTCAGAAATTTCCCTAACATCCATCTCATTGGAGAGGAGAACACACTTTATGGACTCAACTCAGGAAGAGGCTCTATTCCCATTAAAGGGCTTGAGAGTAATCCGGAAGTTCCCCTTCCAGCACAAAAGGGGACCTGACTTCCCTGAAGTAGCTCGAGTGAGTTCCTGAGGTCCCCGTCGCAGCCCAAGAAATACTCCAAGCTTCCCCGCCGCAGTTCGAGAAACACCAAAAAATTATCCCCACAAAGCGACATTTAGATATTTTGCGCTGCAGAATCTCAAGGGAAATCCCACATTCCCGCTTGAAAGGCAAAAGGGTACTTGACACACTTTATACCATTCAGAGAGTTCCCTAACATCCATCCCCATTGGAGAGGAGAACACACTTTATGGACTTAATTCGAGAAGAGGCCCTATTCCCATTTAAGTGCTCGAGAGTAATCGTGAGTTCCTCTCCCAACACAAAAGGGGACCTGACTTCTCTGTGAAACCGGAGCAAGTTCCTGAAGTCGCCGTCACAAATAGAGAAGTAATCCCAGCTTCCCGTCGCAATTTGAGAAACAGCACCAAATTATACCCTCAAAGCGACATGAGGAAATTTTGCGCTGCAGAATCACAAGAGAATTCCCACATTCCCTCTTGAAAGGCAAAACGGTACTTGACACACTTTATGCCACTCAGAAAGTTCTCTAACATCCATCCCCAATGGAGAGGAGATCACATTTTATGGACGCAAATCGAGAAGTGGCCCTATTCCCATTAAAGGGCTCGAGGGAAATCCGAAGTACACCTTCCAGCACAAAATGCGACCTACGTTCCCGGAAGTATCTCGAGTGACTTCCTGAGTTCCCCACCGTAACTCGAGAAGTACCCCCAGCTTCCCATCGCAATTCGTGAAACACCACAAAATTATCCCCTCAATGCCAGATGAGGAAATTTTGCGCAGCAGAATCTCAAGAGAAATCCCACATTCCTGCTTGAAAGGCAAAAGGGAACTTGACTCCCTTGAGGCGACTCAGAACGGTCCCTAATATCCGTCCTCATTGGAGAGGAGAACACACTTAATGGAGTCAAATCGAGAAGAGGCAATATTCCCATTTAACGGCTCGAGAGCAATCCGGAAGTTCCCCTTTGAACACAAAAGGGGACTTGACTTCGCTTAAGCAACCCGAGCGAGTTCCTGAGGTCCCCGTCGCAACTCAAGAATTACACCCTGCTTCCCGCAGCAACTCGAGAAACACCACCAAATTATCCCCTCAATGCGAGATGAAGTAATTTTGCGCTGCAGAATATCAAGAGAAATCCCACATTCCCTCCTGAAAGACAAAAGTGTACTTGACACACTTTATACCACTCAGAAATTTCCCTAACATCCTTCCCCATTGGATTGGAGAACACACTTTATGGACTCAACTCAAGAAGAGTCTCTATTCCCATTAAAGGGCTCCAGAGTTATCCGGTAGTTCCCCTTCCAGCACAAAAGGGGACCTGACTTCCCTGAAGTAACTCGAGTGAGTTCCTGAGGTCCCCATCGCAACCCAAGAAGTACCCCCAGCTTCCGGCCGCAATTCGAGAAACACCACAATATTATCCCCTCAAAGCGACATGAGGAAATTTTGCACTGCAGAATCTCAAGAGAATTCACACATTCCCGTTTGAAACGCAAAACAGTACTTGACACACTTTACGTCACTCAGAAAGTTCCCTAACATCCATCCCCATTGGAGAGGAGAAACTCGAGAAACACCACCAAATTATACCCTCAATGCGATATGAAGTAATTTTGTGCTGCAGAGTCTCAAGAGAAATCCCACATTCCAGCCTGAAAGGCAAAGTGTACTTGACACACTATATACCACTCAGAAATTTCCCTAACATCCATCTCATTGGAGAGGAGAACACACTTTATGGACTCAACTCAGGAAGAGGCTCTATTAAAGGGCTTGAGAGTAATCCGGAAGTTTCCCTTCCAGCAAAAAAGGGGACCTGACTTCCCTGAAGTAGCTGGAGTGAGTTCCTGAGGTCGCCGTCGCAAGTAGATACGTAATCCCAGCTTCCCGCCGCAATTCGAGAAACATACCCAAATTATACCCTCAAAGCGACATGAGGAAATTTTGCACTGCAGAATCTCAAGAGAATTCCCACATTCCCACTTGAAAGGCAAAACGGTACTTGACACACTTTATGCCACTCAGAACGTTCTCTAACATCCATCTCCAATGGAGAGGAGATCACATTTTATGGACGCAACTCCTGAAGTGGTCCTATTCCCATTAAAGGGCTCGAGACAATCCGAAAGTTCCCCTTCCAGCACAAAATGCGACCTGAGTTCCAGGAAGTAACTCTAGTGAGTTCCTGAGTTCCTCATCGTAACTCGAGAAGTACCGCCAGCTTCCAGTCGCAATTCGAGAAACACCACAAAATTATCCCCTCCATGGGAGATGAGGAAAATTTGCCTAGCAGAATCTCAAGAGAATCCACACATTCCCTCTTGAAACGCAAGACAGTACTTGACACACTTTATGCCACTCAGAAAGTTCCCTAACATTCATCCCCTTTGGAGAGGAGAACACACTTTATAGACTCAACTGGAGAAGAGGCCCTATTCCAATAAAATGGCTCGAGACAATCCGAAAGTTCCTCTTCCAGCACAATATGTGACCTGAGTTCCTGGAAGGAACTCTATTAAGTTCCTGAGTTCCCCATCGTAACTCGAGAAGTACCGCCAGCTTCCGGTCGCAATTCGAGAAACACCAGAAAATTATCCCCTCCATGCGAGATAAGGAAAATTTGTGCAGCAGAATCTCAAGAGAAATCCAACATTCCCATTTGAAAGGCAAACGGGAACTTGACTCCCTTGAAGGGACTCAGAACGGTCCCTCATATCCGTTCTCACTAGAGAGGAGAACACACTTAATGGAGTCAAATCGAGAAGAGGCAATATTCCCATTTAACGGCTCTAGTGTAATCCGGAAATTCCCCTTTCAACACAAAAGTGGACCTGACATCCATGAAGTAACTGGAGTGAGTTCCTGAGGTCCCCGTCGCCGCCTGAGAAGTACCCCCAGCTTCCCCACGCAGTTCGAGAAACACCACAAAATTATTCCCTAAAAAGCGACATGAAGTAATTTTGCACTGGAGAATCTCAAGAGAAATGCCACATTCCCGCCTGAAAAGGTAAAGTGTACTTGACACACTTTATACCACTCAGAAATTTCCATAACATCCATCCCCATTGGAGAGGAGAACACACTTTATGGACTCAACTCAAGAAGACGCTCTATTCCCATTAAAGGGCTCCAGAGTAATGGGAAGTTCCCCTTCCAGCACAAAAGGGGAACTGACTTCCCTGAAGCAACCCGAGCGAGTTCCTGAGGTCCCCATCACAACACGAAATATACCCCCAGGTTCCCGCCGCAAGTCGAGAAACACCACAAAATATCCCCTCAATGCGAGATGAGGAAATTTTGCACTGCAGATTCTGAAGAGAAATTCCACATTCCCTCTTGAAAAGCAAAAGTGTACTTGACACCGTTTTTGCGACTCAGAAATTTCACTATCATCAGTCCGCATTGGAAAGGAGGGCACATTTTACGGACTCAATTCGAGATGAGCCCCTGTTCACATTTAAGGGCTCGAGAGTAAACCGGAAGTTCCCCTTCCAACACAAAATGGGACCTGACTTCCCTGAAGCAACCTGAGCGAGTTCCTGAGTTACCCATCGCCACTCGAGAAGTACCCCCAGCTTCCGCCGCAATTCGAGAAACACCACAAAATTATCCCCTCAATGCGAGATGAGGAAATAATGCGCCTCAGAATCTCAAGAGAAATACCACATTCCCTCTTGAAAGGCAAAAAGGTACTTGACGACCTTTATTAGACTCAGAAATTTCCCTCACACAGCCGTCCCCATTGGAGAGGAGAACACACTTTATGGACTCAATTCGAGATGAATCCCTGTCCACATTTTAGGGCTCGAGAGGAAACCGGAAGTTCCCCATCCAACACCAAAGGGGACCTGACTTCCCCGAAGCAACCCGAGCGAATTCCTGAGGTCCCTGTCGCAACTCAAGAAGTACCCCCAGCTTCCCACCGCAACTCGAGAAACACCACAAAAGTATCGCCTCAATGGGAGATGAGGAAATTTTGCGACACAAAATCTCAAGAGAAATACCACATTTCCTCTGGAAAGGTAAAAAGGTACTTGACACCCTTTATTCATCTCAGAAAGTTCCCTCACACAGCCGTCCCCACTGGAGAGGAGAACACACTTTATGGACTCAATTCGAGATGAGCCCCTGTTCACATTCAAGGGCTCGAGAGTAAACCGGAAGTTCCCCTTCCAACACCAAAGGGGACCTTACTTCCCTGAAGCAACCAAGGTGAGTTCCTGAGGTCACAGTCGCTACGCGAGAAGTACCCCCAGCATCCCGCCTCAAATAGAGAAACACCACAAAATTATTCCCTCAATGCGAGATGAGGAAATTTTGCACAACAGAATCTGCAGAGAAATTTCATATTCCCTCCTGAAAGGTAAAAGTGTACTTTACACTGTTTTTGTGACTCAGAAATATAACTAATGTCAGTCCGCATTGGAGAGAAGTGAACATTTTATGGACTCAATTCTACATGACCCCCTATTCCCAATTAACGGCTCGAGAGTAAACCGGAAGTTCGTCTTCCACCACCAAAGGGGACCTAACTTCCCTGAAGCAACCCGAGCGACATCCTGAGTTCCCCATCGCAACTCGAGAAGTACACTGAGCTTCCCGCCTCAAGTCGAGAAACACCACAAAATTATCCCCTCAATGCAAGATGAGGAAATTGTGCACCTCAGAATCTTAAGAGAAATACCACATTCTCTCTTGAAAGGCAAAAAGTTACTTGACACCCTTTATTCCACTCAGAAAGTTCCCTCACGCAGCCATCCCCATTGGAGAGGGGAACACACTTTATGGACTCAATTCGAGATGAGCCCCTGTTCACATTTAAGGGCTTGAGAGTAAATCAGAATTTCCCCTTCAAACACCAAAGGGGAACTGAATTCTCTGAAGCAACCAGAGCGAGATACTGAGGTCCCCGTCGCAACTCGAGAAGTACCCCCATCTTCCTGCCGCAACTCGAGAAACACAACAAAATTATCCCCTCAATGCGAGATGAGGAAATTTTGCGATGCAGAAACTCAAGAGAAATACCACATTTTCTTGAAAGGCAAAAAGGTACTTGACACCCTTTATTCGACTCAGAAAGTTCTCTCACACAGCCGTCCCCATTGGAGAGGAGGACACACTTTATGGAGTCAATTCGAGATGAGCCCATGTCCACATTTAAGGGCTGGAGAGTAACCCGGAAGTTCCCCTTCCAAACCCAAAGGGGACCTGACTTTCCTGAAGCAACCCAAGCGAGTTCCTGAGGTACCAGTCGCAACTCGAGAAGTACCCGCAGCATCCCGCCGCAACTCGAGAAACACCACAAAATTATCCCTTCAATGCGAGATGAGGAAATTTTGTGACGCAGAATCTCAAGAGAAATACCACATTCCCTCTTGAAAGGCAAAATTGTACTTGACACCGTTTTTGCGACTCTGAAATTTCACTAACATCTGTCCGCATTGGAGAGGAGAGCACATTTTATGAACTCAATTCGAGATGAGCCCCTGTTCATATTTAAGGGCTTGAGAGTAAAGAGGAAGTTCCCCTTCCAACACCAAAGGGGACCTGACTTCCCTGAAGCAACCAGAGCGAGTTGCTCAGGTCCCCGTCCCAACTCGAGAAGTTCCCCCAGGTTCCCGCCGCAACTGGAGAAACACCACAAAATTATTCCCTCAATGCGAGATGAGGAAATTTTGAGTTGCAGAATCTCAAGAGATATACCACATTCCCTGTTGAAAGGCAAAAAGGTACTTGACACCCTTTTTTCGACTCAGAAAGTTCCCTCACACAGCCGTCCCCATTGGAGATGAGAACACAGTTTATGCACTCAATTTGAGATGAGCCCCTGTTCACATTTAAGGGCTCGAGAGTAAACCGGAAGTTCCACTCCCTTCACCAGAGGGGACCTGAGTTCCCTGAAGCGACCCGAGCGAGTTCCTGAGGCCCCCGTCCCAACTCGAGAATTACCCCCAGCTTCCCGCCGCAACTCGAGAAACACCACGAAATTATCCCCTCAATGCGAGATGAGGAAATTTTGTGACTCAGAATCTCAAGAGAAATTCCACATTCTCTCTTGAAAGGCAAAAGTATACTTGACACCGTTTTTGCGACTCAGAAATTTCACTAACATCAGTCCGCATTGGAGAGGAGAGCACATTTAATGGACTCAATTCGAGATTACCCGTATTCCCAATTAAAGGCTCGAGAGTAAATCGGAAGTTTCCTTTCTAACACCAAAGGGGACCTGACTTCCCTGAAGCAACCCGAGCGAGTTTCTGAGGTTCCCGTCACAACTCGAGAAGTAACCCCAGCTTCCCGCCGCAACTGGAGAAACACCAAAAAATTATCCCCTCAATGCGAGATGAGGAAATTTTGCAATGCAGAATCTCAAGAGAAATACCACATTCCCTCTTGAAAGGCAAATAGGTACTTTACACACTTTATTCGACTCAGAAAGTTCCCTCACACAGCCGTCCACATTGGAATAGTGAATACACTTTATGGACTCAATTCGAGATGAGCCCCTGTTCACATTTAAGGGCTCGAGAGTAAACCGGAAGTTCCCTTTCCAACAACAAAGGGGACCTGACTTCCCTGAAGCAACCCGAGCGAATTCCTGAGGTCCCCGTCGCAACTCGAGGAGTACCCCCAACTTCCCGCCGCAACTCGAGAAACGTCACAAAATTATCCCCTCAATGCGAGATGAGGAAATTGTGCACTGCAGATTCTGAAGAGAAATTCCACATTCCCTCTTGAAAGGCAAAATTGTACTTGACACCGTTTGGGCGACTCAGAAATTTCACTAACATCAGTCCGCATTGGAGAGGAGAGCACATTTTATGGACTCAATTCTAGATGACCCCCTATTCCCAATTAACAGCTCAAGAGTATACCGGAAGTTCCCCTTCCAACACCAAATGGTACCTGACTTCCCTGAAGCCACCCGAGTGAGTTCCTGAGGTCCCCGTCGCAACTCGAGAAGTACCCCCAACTTCCCGCCGCAACTTGAGAAACACCAAAAAAGTATCCCCTCAATGCGAGATGAGGAAATTTTGTGATGCAGAATCTCAAGAGAAATACCACATTTCCTCTTGAAAGGCAAAAAGGTACTTGACACCCTTTATTCGACTCAGAATGTTCCCGCACACAGCCGTCCCCATTGCAGAGGAGAACACACTTATGGACTCAATTCGAGATGAGCCCTTGTTCACATTGATGGGTTCGAGAATAAACCAGAATTTCCCCTTCCAACACCAAAGGGGACCTGACTTTCCTGAAGCAACCCGAGAGAGTTCTTGAAGTCCCTGTCGCAATTCGAGAAGTACAACCAGCTTCCCGCCGCAACTGGAGAAACACCACATAATTATCCCCTCAATGCGAGAGGAGGAAATTTTGCAATGCAGAATCTCAAGAGAAATACCAGATTCCCTCTTGAAAGGCAAAGAGGTTCTTGACACCCTTTATTCGACTCAGAAAGTTCCCTCTGACTGCCGTTCCCATTGGAAAGGAGAACACACTTAATGGACTCAATTCGAGATGAGCCCCTTCACATTTAAGGGCTCGAGAGTAAACAGGAAGTTCCCATTCCAACAACAATTGGACCTGTCTTCCCTGAAGCAACTCGAGTGAGTTCCTGAAGTCCCCGTCGCAACTCGAGAAGTACCCCCAGCTTCCCGCCGCAACTCGTGAAGCACCACAAAATTATCCCCTCTATGGGAGATGAGGAAATTTTGCCCTGCAGAATCTCAAGAGAAATCCCACATTCCCGCTTGAAAGACAAAATTTACTTGACACATTTTTTTCAGTTCAGTTCAGTTCAGTCGCTCAGTCGTGTCCGACTCTCCGCGTCCCCATGAATCACTGTTCGTCAAGCCTCCCTGTCCATCACCAACTCCCGGAGTTCACTCAAACGCATGTCCACAGAGTCGGTGATTCTATCCAGCCATCTCATTCTCTGTCGTCCCCTTCTCCTCCAGCCCCCAACCTTTCCTAGCATCAGAATCTTTTCCAGTGAGTCAACTCGTCGACTGAGGTGGCCAAAGTATTGCAGTATCAGCTTTAGCATCAGTGCTTCCAATGAACAGCCAGGATTGATCTCCCTTAGAATGGACTGGTTGGATCGCCTGCAGTACAAGTGACTCTCAAGAGTCTTCTCCAACACCACAGTTTAAAAGCATCAATTCTTCGGCGATCAACTTTCTTCACAGTCCAAATCTCACATCCATACATGACCACGGGAAAAAGCATAGCTTTGACTAGATGGAGATTTTTGGCAAAGTGATGTCTCTGCTTTTTAATATACTATCAAAGTTGGTCATAACTTTCCCTCCAAGGAGTAAGCACCTTTTAATTTCATGGCTGCAATCAGCATCTGCAGTGATTTTGGCGCCGAAAAAAATAAAGTGTGACAATGTTTCCACTGTTTTTCCATCTATTTCCAGTGAAGTGTTGGGACCAGATTGGATGACCTTTGTTTTCTGAATGTTGAGCTTCAAGCCAACCTTTTCACTCTCCTCTTTCACTTTCATCAAGAGGCTTTTGAGTTCCTCTTCACTTTCTGCCCTAAAGGTGGTGTCATCTGCATATCTGAGGTTATTGATATTTCACCCAGCAATCTTGATTCCAGTTGTTCTTCTTCCAGCCCAGCATTTCTCATGATGCACTCGGCATATAAGTTAAATTAGCAAGATTACAATATACAGACTTGACGTACTCCTTTTCCTATTTGGAACCAGTCTGTTGTTCCATGCACAGTTCTGATTGTTGCTTCCTGACCTGCATTCAGGTTTCTAAAGAGGCAGGTCAGGTGGTCTGGTATTCCCATCTCTTTCAGAATCTTCGACAGTTTATTGTGATCCACACAGTCAAAGGCTTTGGCATAGTCAATGAAGCAGAAATAGATGTTTTTCTGGAACTCTCTCGCTTTCTCCATGATCCAGCGGATGTTGGCAATTTGATCTCAGGTTCCTCTGCCTTTTCTAAAACCTTCTTGAACATCTTGGAGTTCACGGATCACATATTGCTGAGGCCTGGCTTGGAGAATTTTGAGCATGACTTTACCAGCATGTGAGACGAGTGCAATTGTGCGGTAGTTTGAGCATTCTTTGGCATAGCCTTTTTTTGGGATTGGAATGAAGACTGACCTTTTCCAGTCCTGTGGCCACTGGTCAGTTTTCTAAGTTTGTTGGCATATTGAGTGCAGCACTTTCACAGCATCATCTTTCAAGATTTGAAAGAGCTCAACTGGAATTCCCTCACTTCCACCAGCTTTGTTCGTAGTGTTGTTTTCTAAGGCCCACTTGACTTCACATTCCAAGATGTCTGGCTCTAGGTCAGTGATCACATTTTCGTGACTATCCTGGTCGTGAAGATCTTTTTTGTACAGTTCGTCTGTGTATTCTTGCCACCTCTTCTTAATATCATCTGCTTCTGTTAGGTCCATACCATTTCTGTCCTTTATCGAGCCCATCTTTGCATGAAATGTTCCCTTGGAATCTCTAATCTTTTTGAAGTGATCTATTGTTTTTCCTATTCTGTTGTTTTCCTCTATTTCTTTGCATAGATCGCTGAGGAAGGCTTTCTTATCTCTCCTTGCTATTCTTTGGAACTCTGCATTCTAATGCTTATATCTTTCCCTTTCTCCTTTGCTTTTCGCTTCTCTTCTTTTCACAGGTATTTGTAAGGCCACCTCAGACAGCCATTTTGCTTTTTTTGCATTTCTTTTCCATGGGGATGCTCTTGGTCCCTATCTCCAGTACAAAGTCACGAACCTCCGTCCAGAGTTCACCAGGCACTCTATCTATCAGATCTAGTCCCTTAAATCTATTTCTCACTTTCACTGTATAATCATAAGGGATTTAATTTAGGTCATATCTGAATGCTCTAGGGTTTTTCCCTACTTTCTTCAATTTAAGTCTGAATTTGGCAATTAGGAGTTCATGATCTGAGCCACAGTCAGCTCCTGGTGTTGTTTTTGCTAACTGTATACAGCTTCTCTGTCTTTGGCTGCAAAGAATATAATCAATCTGATTTCGGTGTTGACCATCTGGTGATGTCCACGTGTAGAGTCTTCTGTTGTGTTGTTGGAAAAAGGGTGTTTGCTATGATCAGTGTGTTCTCTTGACAAAACTCTATTAGCCTTGGCCCTGCTTCATTCCGTGCTCCAAGGCCAAATTTGCCTGTTACTCCAGGTGTTTCGTGACTTCCTACTTTTGCATTCCGGTCCCCTATAATGAAAAGGACAACTTTTTTGGGTTTTAGTTCTAAAAGGTCATGTAGGTCTTCATAGAACCGTTCAACTTCGGCTTCTTCAGTGTTACTGGTTGGGGCATAGCCCTGGATTACTGTAATTTTGAATGGTTTGCCTTGGAAACGAACAGAAATCATTCTGTCGTTTATAAAATTGCATCCGAGGATTGCATTTCGGACTCTTTTGTTGACCATGATGGCTACTCCATTTCTTCTAAGAGATTCCTGCCCACAGTAGTAGATATAATGGTCATATGAGTTAAATTCACCCATTCCAGTCCATTTTACCTCACTGATTCCTAGAATGTCTATGTTCACTCTTGCCATCTCCTGTTTGACCACTTCCAATTTGCCTTGATTCATGGATCTAACATTCCAGGTTCCTATGCAATATTGCTCTTTACAGGACCGGACCTTGCTTCTATCACCGGTAACATCCACAACTGGATACTGGTTTTGCTTTTGCTCCATCCCTTCATTCCTTCTAGAGTTATTTGTCCACTGATCTCCAGTAGCATACTGGGCACCTACCGACCTGAGGAATTCCTCATTCAGTATCCTACCATTTTGCCCTTTGATACTGTTCATGGGGTTCTCAAGGCAAGTATACAGAAGTGGTTTGCCATTCCCGTCTCCAGTGGACCACATTCGGCTTTGTTCCATGTGATCAGATCGACTAGATTCCTGTGATTATGATTTCAATGTGTCTGCCCTCTGATGCCCCCTCGCAATACCTCCCATCTTATTTGAGTTTCTCTTACCTTGGGTGTGGGATATCTCTTCACAGCTGCTCCAAGAAAGCGCAGATGCTGCGCCTTACCGTGGATGAGTAGTGTGTCCTCAAGGCTGCCCCTCCTGACTTTGAAGGTGAGTAGCTCCTCTCGGCCCTCCCCCACACAGCCACCGCCTATTGGACGTGGAGTACCTCCTCTTGGCTGCCTTCCCTGGCCTCAGGCTTGGGGTAACTCCTGATGGCCGCGCCTCTCTGAATGGTCGTTTGTGCCAAGGCCTGCGTCTCTCGCGTCTGCGTGGGTGGGGAAGGCATCTCTCGAATCTGCGCCGCCCTGTGAGACTCAGAAAATTCCCTCACACAGTCGTCCCCATTAAAGAGGAGAACAAACGTTTTGTACTAAACTTGAGAATAGGCCCTATACCCATTTAACTGATGGAGAGGAATCCTGAAATTCCCTTTCCAACACAAAAGCGGACCTGACTTCACTGAAGAAACCCGAGCGAGTTCCTGAGTTCCCCGTCACAACTCGATATGTTCCCCCAAATTCCTGCCGAAAGTCAAGAAACACCACAAAATAATCCCATCAATGTGAGATGAGGAAATTTTGCGCTGCAGAATCTCAAGAGAAATCCTACTTTCCCGCTTGAAAGGCAAAAGGGTACTTGACACCCTCAATGCGACTCAGAAAGTTTCCTCACACAGTCGTCCCCATTGGAGAAGAGAACACATTTTATGGACTCAATTCGAGATGACTTCCCATTCCCATGTAACGGCTCGAGATTAAACCGGAAGTTGTCCTTCCAACACAAAAGGGGACCTGACATCCCTGAAGCAACTCGAGTGACTTCCTGAGGTTCCATTCGTAAACCAAGAAGTACCCCCAGCTTACCGCTGCAACTCCAGAAACACCACAAAATTATCCGCTCAATGCGAGATTAGGAAATTTTGAGCTGCAGAATGTCAAGAGAAATACGACATTCCCTTTTGAAAGGCAAAATTTTACTTGACACCCTTTATGCGACTCTGAAATTTCACAAACATCAGTCCGCATTGAAGAGGAGAACACACATTATGGACTCAATTAGAGATGAGCCTCTATTCCCATTGAACAGCTAGAGAGTAAACCGGAAGTTCACCTTTCAAAACCAAAGGGTCCTGACTTCCCTGAAGCAACACGAGTGAGTTCCTGAGATCCCCGTCGCAACTCGAGAAGTACCCCCAGCTTCCCGCCGCAACTCCAGAAACCCCACCAAATTATCCCCTCAATGCGAGATGAGGAAATTTTGCGCTGCAGAATCTCAAGAGAAATACCACATTCCCTCTTGAAAGGCGAAAGGGTATTTGAGACCCTATATGCGACTCAGAAATTTCACTAACATCACTCCGCATTGGAAAAGAGAGCACACTTTATGGACTCAATTCGAGCTGAGCCTCTATTCCAATTTACCGGCTCAAGAGGAAACCGGAATTTCCCTTTCTAACACCAAAGGGGACCTGATTTCCCTGAAGCAACCGGAGTGAGTTCCTGCGGTCCCCGTCGCAACTCGAGAAGTACCCCCAGCTTCCCGCCGCATCTCGAGAAACACCGCAAAATTATCACATCAATGAGAAGTGAGGAAATTGTGCGCTGCAGAATCTCAAGGGAAGTACCACATTCCCTCTTGAAAGGCAAAAGACTACTTGACACACTTTATGCGACACAGAAAGTTCCCTCACACAGGCGTCCCCATTGAAGAGGAGAACACTCTTTATGGACTCAATTCGAGATGAGGTCCTATTCCAATTTAACGGCTCGAGAGTAAACCGAAATTTCCTTTTCTAACACCAAAGGGGTCCTGACTTCAGTGAAGCAACCCGAGCGAGTTCCTGAGATCCCCGTCGCAACTCGAGAAGTACCCCCAGCTTCCCGCCCCAACACGAGAAACACCACAAAATTATCCACTCAATGCAAGATGAGGAAATTTTGCGCTGCAGAATCTCAAGAGAAATACCACATTCCATCTTGAAAGGCAAAACGGTACTTGACACCCATTATGCGACTCACAAAGTTCCGTCACACAGCATTTTCCATTGTGCAGGAGAACACACTTTATGGACTCAATTCGAGATGAGTTCCTATGACCACTGAACAGCTCGAGAGTAAACCGAAAGTTCCCCTTCCAACGCAAAAGGGGACCTGACTTTCCTGAAGGAACCTGAGCGAGTTCCGGAGGTCCCCGTCGAAACTCGAGAAGTACCCCCAGCTTCCCGCCGCAACTAGAGAAACACCACAAAATTATCCCCTCAATGAGAGATGAGGATATTTTGCGCTGCAGAATTTCAAGAGAAATTCCACATTCCCTATTGAAAGGCAAACGGTACTTGACACCCTTTATGCGACTCAGAAATTTAACTAACATCTGTCCCCATTGGAGAGGAGAACACACTTTATGGACTCAACTCGAGAAGAGGCCCTATTCCCATTAAAGGACTTGATTGTAATCCGGAAGTTCCCCTTCCAGCACAAAAGGGGTCCTGACTTCCTTGAAGTTACTCGAGTAAGTTCCTGAGGTCCTCGTCACAACTCGAGAAATCCCCCCAGCTTCCAACCGCAATTCGAGAAACACCACAAAATTATCCCCTCAATGTGAGATGAGAAAATTTTACGCTGCAGAAGCTCAAGAGAAATCCCATATTCCCGCTTGAAATGCAAAATGGTACTAGACTCCCTTCAGACGATTTAGAATGTTCCCTAACATCCGTCCTCAGTGGAGAGGAGAACACAATTTATGGACTCAAATCGAGTAGACGCAATATTCCCATTTATCGGATCGAGAGTAATCCGAAAGTTGCCCTTCCAACACAAAAGGGGATGTGACTTCCCTGAAGCAACCCCAGCGAGGTCCTGAGGTACCCATCGGAACTCCAGAATTAACCCTGCTTCCCGCCGAAACTAGAGAAACACCACAAAATGATCCCCTCAATGTGAGATGAGGTAATTTTGCGCTGCAGCATCTCAAGAGAAATCCCACATTCCGGCTTACAAGGCAAAGGGTACTTGACAAACCTTATGACACTCAGAAAGTTTCCTAACATCCGTCCCATTGGAGAAGAGAACACACTTTATGGACTCAACGCGAGAAGAGGTCCTATTACCATTAAAGGGCTCGAGAGTAATCCGGAAGTTTCTCCTCTGGCACAAAAGGGGACCTGACTTCCCTGAAGTAACTCGAGTGATTTCCTGAGGTCCTGTTGCAACTCAAGAAACCCGCCCAGCTTCCAACCGCAATTCGAGAAACAGCACAAAATTATCCCCTCAATGTGAGATGAGGAAATTTTGAGCTGCAGAATCTCAAGAGAAATCCCACATTCCAGATTGAAAGGCAAAAGTGTACTTGAGTTCCTTTAGGCGACTCAGAATGGTCCCTAATATCCCTCTTCAGAGGAGAGGAGAACACACTTGTGGACTCAAATCGAGAAGAAGCAATATTCCCATTTAACAGCTGGAGAGTAATCCGGAAGTTCCCCTTCCAACACAAAGGGGACTTGACTTACCTGAAGAAACCAGGGCGAGTTCCTGAGGTCCCCGTTGCAATTCAAGAGTACCCCCTGCTTCCTTCCGCAACTCAAGAAAGGCCAAAAAATTACCCCTCATGCGAGATGAGGAAATTTTGCGCTGCAGAAGCTCAAGAGAAATCCCACATTCCCGCTTGAAAGGCAAAATGGTTCCTGACTCCCTTGTGGCGACTCAGAATGGTCCCTAATATCCATCCTCAGTGGAGAAGAGAACACAATGTATGGACTCAAATCGAGTAGACGAAATATTCCCATTTATCAGCTCGAGAGTAATCCGGAAGTTGCCCTTCCAACACAAAAGGGGATGTGACATCCCTGAAGTAATCGGAGCGAGGTTCTGAGGTCCCCATTGGAACTCCAGAAGTACCCCCTGCTTCCCGCGACAACTAGAGAAACACCACAAAATTATCCCCTCAATGCGAGATGAGGGAATTTTGCGCTGCAGCATCTCAAGAGAAATCCCACCTTCCCGCTTGAAAGGCAGAAATGTACTTGACACACTTTATGCCACTCAGAAAGTTCCCTAACATCCGTCCGCATTGGAGAGGAGAACACACTTTATGGACTCAACTCGAGAAGAGGTCCTATTCCCATTAAAGAGCTCGAGAGTAATCCGGAAGTTTGTCCTCTGGCACAAACGGGGACCTGACTTCCCTGAAGTAACTCGAGTAAGTTTCTGAGGTCCTCGTCGCAACTCGAGAAATCTCCCCAGCTTCCAACCGCAATTCGAGAAACACCACAAAATTATTCCCTCAATGTGAGATGAGGAAATTTTGCGCTGCAGAATCTCAAGAGAAATCCCACATTCCCGATTGAAAGGCAAAAGGGTACTGGAGTCCCTTTAGGCGACTCAGAATTGTCCCTAACATCCCTCTTCAGAGGAGAGGAGAACACACTTGTGGACTCAAATCGAGAAGAGGCTATATTCCATTTTAACAGCTGGAGAGTAATCCGGAAGTTCCCCTTCCAGCACAAAAGGGGACCTGACTTCCCGGAAGTAACTCGAGTAAGTTTCTGAGGTCCTCGTCGCAACTCGAGAAATCCCCCCAGCTTCCAACCGCAATTCGAGAAACACCACAAAATTATCCCCTCAATGCGAGATGAGGAAATTTTGCACTGCAGAAGCTCAAGAGAAATCCCACATTCCCGCTTGAAAGGCAAAATGCTACTTGTCTCCGTTCAGGCGACTCAGAATGGTCCCTAAAATCCGTCCTCAGTGGAGAGGAGAACATACTTTATGGACTCAAATGTAGTAGACGCAATATTCCCATTTATCGGTCAAGAGTAATCCGGAAGTTGCCCTTCCAACACAAAAGGGGAAGTGACTTCCCTGAAGCAACCAGAGCGAGGTCCTGAGGTCCTCATCGGAACTCCAGAAGTACCCCTTGCTTCCCGCCGCAACTAGAGAAATACCACAAAATTATCCCCTCAATGCGAGTTGAGGTTATTTTGCGCTGCAGGTTCTCAAGAGAAATCCCACATTCCCGCTTGAAAGGCAAAAGGGTACTTGACTCCCTATATGCGACTCACAATTTTCCCTAACATCCGTTCTCATTGGAGAGGAGAACACACTTTAATGACTCAAATCGAGAAGAGGCAATATTCCCATTTAACAGCTTGAGAGTAATTCGGAAGTTCCCCTTCCAACACCAAAGGGGACTTGACTTCCCTGAGGAAACCCCAGCGAGTTCCTGAGGTTCCCGTCACAACTCCAAAAGTACCCACTGCTTCCCGCCGCAACTCGAGAAACTCCACAAAATTATCCCCTCAATGTGAGATGAGGTAATTTTGCGCTGCAGAATATCAAGAGTAATCCCACATTCCCGCTTGAAAGGCAAAAGGGTACTTGACACAATTTATGCCACTCAGAAAGTTCCCTAACATCCGTCCCCATTGGATAGGAGTACACACTTTATGGACTCATCTCAAGAAGAGGCCCTATTCTCTTTAGAGGGCTCTAGAGTAATCCGGAAGTTCCCCTTCCAGCACAAATGGGGACCTGACTTCCTTCATGTAACTCGACTGAGTTCCTGGGTTCCCCGTCCCAACTCGACAAGTACCCCCAGCTTCCCGCCGCAATTTGAGAAACACCACAAAATTGTCCCCTTAATGCGAGAGGAGGAAATTTTGCGCTGCAGAATATCCAGAGAAGTCTCACATTCCAGCTTGAAAGGCAAAAGGATACTTGACTCCCTTTATGCGACTTATAATGTTCGTAACATACGTCCTCTTTAGAGAGGAGAACAACTTATGGACTCAAATTGAGACGAGGAATTATTCCCATTTAAAGGCTCCAGAGCAATCTGGAAGTTCCACTTCCAACACAAAAGGGGACTTGACTTCCCTGAAGCAACCTGAGAGAGTTCCTGATATCCCCATTGAAACTCGAGAAGTACCCCCAGCTTTCGGCCGCAACTCGAGAAACACCACAAAATTATTCCCTGAATGCGAGATGAGGAAATTTTGCAGTGCAGATTTTGAAGGGAAAATCCACATTCCCACTTGAAAGGCAAAAGGGTACTTGACTCCGTTTATGCGATTCAGCAACTTCCCTCAAACAGACGTCCCCATTGGTGAGGAGAACACATTTATAGGCACAACTCGAGAAGCGGCCCTATTCCCTTTTAATGGCTCAAGAGTAATCCAGAATATCCCCTTCCAACAAAAAGAGGGACGTGACTTCCCTGAAGGGACTCGAACAAGTACCTGAGGTCCCCGTCGCAACTAGAGTAGTACCCCCAACTTCCCGCCGCAACTCGAGAAACACCACAAAATTATCCCGTCAATGCGAGATGAGGAAATTTTGTGCTGCAAAATCTAAAGAGAAAACCCACATTCCCTCTTTAAAGTCAAAAGGGTACTTGACACCCTTTATGCGACTCAGATTGTTCCCTCACACAGCCGTTCCCATTGGAGAGGAGAACACACTTTATGGACTCAATTCGATTTGAGCCCCTATTCACATTTAACGGCTCGAGAGTAAACCGGAAGTTCCCAATCCAACACAAAAGGGGACCTGACTTCCCTGAAGCAACACTAGCCAGTTCCTGAGGTCCCCGTCCCAACTCAAGAAGTACACCCATCTTCCCGCCACAACTCCAGAAACACCACAAAATTATCCCCTCAAGGCGAGATGAGGAAATTTTGCGCTGCACAATAAAGAGAAATTCCACATATCCGCCTGAAAGGCAAAAGGGTACTTGACACACTTTATTCAGTTCAGTTCATTTCAGTCGCTCAGTCACGTCCGACTCTCCGCGTCCCCATGAATCACTGTCCATAAAGCCTCCCTGTCCATCCCCAACTCCCGGAATTCACTCAAACTCATGTCCACAGAGTCGGTGATTCTATCCAGCCATCTCATTCTCTGTCGTCCCCACCTCCTCTCACCCCCAAACTTTCCTAGCACCAGAATCTTTTCCAGTGAGTCAACTCGTCGCCTGAGGTGGCCAAAGTATTGCAGTTTCAGCTTTAGCATCAGTACTTCCAATGAACACCCAGGATTGATCTCCCTTAGAATGGACTGGTTGGATCTTCTTGCAGTACAAGGGACTCTCAAGAGTCTTCTCCAACACCACAGTTCAAAAGCATCAATTCTTCGGCGATCAGCGTTCTTCACAGTCCAACTCTCACATCCATACATGACCACGGGAAAAGCCATAGCCTTGACTATACGGACGTTTGTTGGCAAAGTAATGTCTCTGCTTTTTAATATAGTATCAAGGTTGGTCATAACTTTCCTTCCTAGGAGTAATTGCCTTTAAATTTCATGGCTGCAATCAGCATCTGTAGTGATTTTGGAGCCCAAAAAATTAAAGTCTGACTCTGTTTCCACTGTTTATCCATCTATTTCCAGTGAAGTGATGGGACCAGATTCCATGACATTTGTTTTCTGAATGTTGAGCTTCAAGCCAACCTTTCCACTCTCCTCTTTCACTTTCATCAAGAGGCTTTTGAGTACCTCTTCACTTTCTGCACCAAGGGTGGTGTCATCTGCATATCTGAGGTTATTGATATTTCTCCCAGCAACCTTGATTCCAGCTTGTGCTTCTTCCAGCCCAGCGTTCCTCATGATGTACTCTGCATATAAGTTAAATAAGCAAGGTGACAATATACAGCCTTGACATAATCCTTTTCCTATTTGAAACCAGTCTATTGTTCCATGTACAGTTCTGAGTGTTGCCTCCTGACCTGCATACAGGTTTCTCAAGAGGCAGCTCAGGTGGTCTGGGATTCCCATCTCTTTCAGAATCTTCCACAGTTTATTATGATCCACACAGTCAAAGGATTTGGCATAGTCAATGAAGCAGAAATAGATGTTTTTCTGAAACTCTCTTGCTTTCTCCATGATCCAGCGGATGTTGGCAATTTGATCTCTGGTACCTCTGCCTTTTCTAAAACCTTCTTGAACATCTGGGAGTTCATGGATCACATATTGCTGAGGCCTGTCTTGGAGAATTTTGAGCATGACTTTGCTAGCGTGTGAGATGAGTGCAATTGTGTGGTAGTTTGAGCATTCTTTGGCATTGCCTTTCTTTGGGATTGGAATGAAGACTGACCTTTTCCAGTCCTGTGGCCACTGCTGAGTTTTCCAAATTTGTTGGTATATTGAGTGCAGCACTTTCACAGCATCATCTTTCAAGATTTGAAAGAGCTCAACTGTAATTCTATCACTTCCACTAGCTTTGTTTGTAGTGATGCTTTCTAAGGCCCACTTGACTTCACATTCCAAGATGTCTGGCTCTAGGTCAGTGATCACATTATTGTGACTATCCTGGTCATGAGGATCTTTTTTGTGCAGTTCTTCTGTGTATTCTTGCCACCTCTTATTAATATCTTCTGCTTCTGTTAGGTCCATACAATTTCTGTCCTTTACAGAGCCCATCTTTGCATGAAATGTTCCCTTGAAATCTCTAATGTTCTTGAAGTGATCTCTTGTTTTTCCTATTCTGTTGTTTTCCTCTATTTCTTTGCATAGATCACTGAGGAAGGCTTTCTTATCTCTCCTTGCTATTCTTTGGAACTCGGCATTCTAATGCTTATATCTTTCCCTTTCTCCTTTGATTTTCGCTTCTCTTCTTTTCACAGCTATTTGTAAGGCCTCCTCAGACAGCCATTTGGATTTTTTGCATTTCTTTTCCATGGGGATGCTCTTGGTCCCTGTCTCCTGTACAATGTCACGAACCTCGGTCCAGAGTTCATCAGGCACTCTATCTATCAGATCTAGTCCCTTAAATCTATTTCTCACTTCCACTGTATAATCATAAGGGATTTGATTTAGGTCATATCTGAATGCTCTAAGGGTTTTCCCTACTTTCTATAATTTAAGACTGAATTTTGCAATTAGGAGTTCATGATCTGAGCCACAGTCAGCTCCTAGTCTTGTTTTCGCTAACTGTATACAGCTTCTCTGCCTTTGGCTTCATAGAATATAATCAATCTGATTTCGGTGTTTACCATCTGGTGATGTCCATGTGTAGAGTCATCTCTTGTGTTGTTGGAAGAGGGTGTTTGCTATGAGTAGTGCGTTCTCTTGACAAAACTCTATTAGCCTTTGCCCTGCTTCATTCCGTGCTCCAAGGCCAAATTTGCCAGTTACTCCAGGTATTTCGTGACTTCCTACTTTTGCATTCCAGTCCCCTATAATGAAATAGACATCTTTTTTGGGTGTTAGTTCTAAAAGGTCTTGTAGGTCTTCATAGAACTGTTCAACTTCGGCTTCTTCAGTGTTACTGGTTGGGCCTAGGCCTGGATTACTGTAATGTTGAATTGTTTGCCTTCGAAATGAACAGAAATCATTCTGTCATTTTTAGGATTGCATCCAAGGACTGCATTTTGGACTCTTTTGTGGACCATGATGGCTACTCCATTTCTTCTAAGGGATTCCTGCCCACAGTAATAGATATAATGGTCATCTGAGTTAAATTCACCCATTCCAGTCCATTTAAATTCACTGATTCCTAGAATGTCTATGTTCACTCTTGCCATCTCCTGTTTGACCACTTCCAATTTGCCTTGATTCATGGATCTAACATTCCAGGTTCCTATGCAGTCTTGCTCTTTACAGCACCGGACCTTGCTTCTATCACCGGTCACATCCACCACTGGGTACTGGTTTTGCTTTTGCTCCATCCCTTCATTCCTTCTAGAGTTATTTGTCCACTGATCTCCAGTAGCATACTGGGCACCTACCGACTTGGGGAATTCCTCATTCAGTATCCTGTCATTTTGCCCTTTGATACTGTTCATGGGGTTCTCAAGGCAAGTATACTGAAGTGGTTTGCCATTCCCTTCTCCAGTGGACCACATTCGGCTGTGTGTGGGATATCTTTTAACAGCTGCTCCAAGAAAGAGCAGCTGCTGCACCTTACCTTGGATGAGGGGTGTGTCCTGAAGGCTGCCCCTCCTGACTTTGAAGGTGAGTAGCTCCTCTCGGCCCTCCCCCGCACAGTCACCGCCTATTGGATGTGGGGTACCTCCTCTTGGCCGCCTGCCCTGGCCTCAGGCGTGGGGTAACTCCTCATGGTACGTATCTTTGCACTGTCAGTTGCGCCAGGGCCTGCGTCTCTCGTGTCTGCGCGGGCGGGGCCAGCGTCTCTCTCGTTTGAGCAGGAGGGGCCGGCGATTCTCGCATCTGCGCGGGCGGGGCCAGGTTCTCTCGAGTCTGCGCGGGTGAGGCCGGATTCTCTCCTGACTGCGCTGGCGAGGCCTGGGTCTCTCGCGTCTGCACGGGAGGGATCCGGGATTCTAGGGTCTGAGCTGGCGGGGCAGGCGACTCTCGCGTCTGGGCAGGCAGGGGCAGTGTCACTCGATTCTGTGGGGAAGGGGCCTGAGTCTCGCGGGTCTCCGCGGTATGGGCCGGTGTCTCTTGAGTCTGAGCGGGCGGGGCCAGCGACTCTGGCATCTGTGCGGGTGGGGGCGGTGTCTCTCGCGTCCGCGTTGGAGGGGCCATGGTCTCTCTCATCTGAGCAGACAGGGAAGGCTTCTCTTGCCTCTGCGCTGGAGGGGACGGCATCTCTCGCATCTGCACTGCTGGGTGAGACTCAGAAAATTCCCTCACACAGTCGTCCCCATTGGAGAGGAGAACACACTTTATAGTCTCAACTGGAGATGAGGTCCGATTCCCATTTAACGTCTCGAGAGTAATCCAGAAGATCCCCTTCCAACACAAAAGGGGACCTGTCTTCCCTGAAGCAACCCGAGCAAGTTCCTGAGGTACCCGTCGCAACTCGAGAAGTACCCCCAGCATCCCGCCGCAACTCGAAAAACACCACAAAATTATCCCCTCAATGGGAGATGAGGAAATATTGCCCTGCAGAATCTCAAGAGAAATACCACATTCCCTCTTGAAAGGCAAAATGGTACTTGACCCCTTTATGCCACTCAGAAATTTCCCTCACACAGCCGTCCCCATTGAAGAAGAGAACACACCATATGGACTCAAAAACATATGAACCCCTGTTCCCATTTAACGGCTCGAGAGTATACCTGAAGTTCCCCTTCCAACACCAAAGGGGACCTGACTTCCCTGAAGCAACCCGAACGAGTTCCTGAGGTCCTCTTCGCAACTCGAGAAGTACCCCCAGCTTCCCGCCGCAACTCGAGAAACACCACAAAATTATCCCCTCAATGCGTGATGAGGAAATTTTGCGCTGCAGAATCTCAAGAGAAATACCACTTTCCCTCTTAAAAGGTAAAAGAGTACTTGACACTCTTTATGCGACTCAGAAAGTCCCCTCACACAGCCATCCCCATTGGAGAGGAGAACACACTTTATGGACTCAATTCGAGATGACCCCCTATTCCCATTTAACGGCTCGAGAGTAAATTGGAAGTTCCCCTTCCAACGGAAAAGGGGACCTGACTTCCCTGAAGCAACCTGAGGTAGTTCCTGAGGTCCCCATCGCAACTTTAGCTGTACCCTCAGCTACCTGCCACAACAAGAGAAACACCACAAAATTATCCCCTCAATGCAAGATGAGGAAATTTTGCGCTGCAGAATCTCAAGAGAAATTCCACATTCCCTCTTGAAAGGCAAAAGGGTACTTGACACCCTTTGTGCGACTCAGAAAGTTCCCTCACACAGCAGTCCCCATTGGACAGGAGAACACACTTTATGGACTCAACTCGAGATGAGCCCCTGTTCCCATTTAACGGCTCGAGAGTAAACAGGAGGTTCCCCTTCCAACACCAAAGTGGACCTGACTTCTCTGAAGCAACCCGAGCAAGTTCCTGAGGTCTCCGTCCCAACTCGAAAAGTACACCCAGCTTCCCGCCGCAACTCGAGAAGCGCAACAAAATTATCCCCTCAACGCGAGATGAGGATATTTTGCGCTGCAGAATCTAAAGTGAAATCCCACATTCCCGCTTGAAAGGAAAAAGGGTACTTGACACACTTTATGCCACTCAGAAAGTTCCCTAACATCAGTCCCCATTGGAGAGGAGAACACACTTTATGGACTCAACTTGAGAAGAGGCTCTATTCCCATTAAAGGGCTCAAGAGTAATCCGGAAGTTCCCCTTCCAGCACAAAAGGGGACCTGACTTCCCTGAAGTAACTCGAGTGAGTTCCTGAGGTACCCTTCACAACTAGAGAAGTACCCCCAGCTTCCCACTGCCATTTGAGAAACAACACCAAATTATACCCTCAAAGCGACATGAGGAAATTTTGCACTGCAGAATCTCAAGAGAATTCCCACATTCGAGCTTGAAAGGAAAAACTGTACTTGACACCCTTTTGCCACACAAAAATTTCCCTAACATCCATCCCCATTGGAGAGGAGAACACACATTATGGACTCAATTCCAGAAGAGGCCCTATTCCTAATAAAAGGCTCGAGAGTAATCCGGAAGTTCCCCTTCCAGCACAAAATGCGACCTGAGTTCCCCGAAGTAACTCGAGTGAGTTACTGAGATCCCCGTCGTAACTCGAGAAGCACCCCCAGCTTTCGGCCGCAATTCGAGAAACACCACAAAATTGTCCCCTCAATGCGAGATGAGGAAATTTTGCTCTGCAGAAGCTCAAGAGAAATCCCACATTCCCACTTGAAAGGCAAAATGGTACTTGACTCCCTTGAGGCGACTCAGAATGGTCCCTAACATCCGTCCTCAGTGGAGAGGAGAACACACTTTATGGACTCAAATCGAGTAGACGAAATATTCCCATTTATCAGCTCGAGAGTAATCCGGAAGTTGCCCTTCCAACACAAAAGGGGATGTGACTTCCCTGAAGCAACCCGAGCGAGGTTCTGAGGTCCCCATCGGAACTCCAGAAGTACCTCCTGCTTCCCGCGACAATTAGAGAAACACCACAAAAGTATCCCCTCAATGCGAGAAGAGGGAATTTTGCGCTGCAGCATCTCAAGAGAGATCCCACATTCCCGCTCGAAAGGCAAAAGGGTACTTGACACACTTTATGCCACTCAGAAAGTTCCCTAACATCCGTCCCCATTGGAGAGAAGAACACACTTTATGGACTCAACTCGAGAAGAGGTCCTATTCCCATTAAATGGCTCGAGAGTACCAGG
Organism: Moschus berezovskii; assembly: GCF_049115385.1. Taxonomy (NCBI): domain Eukaryota; kingdom Metazoa; phylum Chordata; class Mammalia; order Artiodactyla; family Moschidae; genus Moschus; species Moschus berezovskii. The sequence continues at coordinate 1,802,373 of NC_142469.1, forward strand.
AAGTTTCTCCTCTGGTATAAAAGGGGACCTGACTTCCCTGAAGTAACTCGAGTGAGTTTCTGAGGTCCTCGTCGCAACTCGAGAAACCCCCCCACTTCCAACCGCAATTCGAGAAACAGCACAAAATTATCCCCTCAATGTGAGATGAGGAAGGTTTGCGCTGCAGAATCTCAAGAGAAAACCCACAATCCCGATTGAAAGGCAAAAGGGTACTTGAGTCCCTTTAGGCGACTCAGAATGGTCCCTACCATCCCTCTTCAGAGGAGAGGAGAACACACTTGTGGATTCAAATCGAGAAGAGGCAATATTCCCATTTAGCGGCTGGAGAGTAATCCTGAAGCTCCCCTTCCAACACAAAAAGGGACTTGACTTATCGGAAGAAACCGGAGGGAGTTACTGAGGTACCCGTTGCAATTCAAGAGTACCCCCTGCTTCTTTCTGCAACTCGAGAAACTCCACAAAATTACCCCTCAATGCGAGATGAGGCAATTTTTCACTGCAAAATCTCAAGAGAAATCCCACATTCCCGCTTGAAAGGCAAAAGGGTACTTGACTCCCTTTAGGCGACTCAGAATGGTCCCTAACATCTGTCCTCAGTGGAGAGTAGAACACACTTTATGGACTCAAATCGAGAAGAGGCAATATTCCTATTTAACAGCTCGAGAGTAATCCGGAAGTTCCCCTTCCAGCACAAAATGGGACCTGACTTCCCTGAAGTAACTCGAGTGAGTTCATGAAGTCCACCTCGCAACTCGAGAAGTACCCCCAGTATCCAACCGCAATTCTTGAAACACCACAAAATTATCCCCTCAATGTGAGATGAGGTAATTTTTCGCTGCAGAATTTCAGGAGAAATCCCACATTCACTCTTGAAAAGCAAAAGGGTACTTGACACATTTTATGCCATTCAGAAAGTTCCCTAAAATCCGTCCCCATTGGAGAGGAGAACACACTTTATGGACTCAACTGGAGAGGAGGCCCTATTCCCATTAAAAGACTCGATTGTAATCCGGAAGTCCCCCTTCCAGCACAAAAGGCGACCTCACTTCCCTGAAGTAACTCGAGTAATGTCCTGAGGTCTTCGTCGCAACTCGAGAAATCCCCCAGCTTCCAACCGCAATTCGAGAAACACCACAAAACTATCCCCTCAATGCGAGATGAGGAAATTTTGCGCTGCAGAATCTCAAGAGAAATCCCACATTCCCGCTTGAAAGGCGAAAGGGTACTTGACTCCCTTTATGCGACTCCGAATGTTCCCTAACATCCGTCCTCAGTGGAGAGGAGAACAACTTTATGGACTCAAATCGAGAATAGGAAATATTCCCATTAAAGGCTGGAGAGTAATTCGGAAGTTGCCCTTCCAACACAAAAGGGGACCTGCCTTCCTTGAAGTAACTCGAGTGAGTTGCTGAGGTCCCCGACGCTTCACCAGAAGTACCCCCAGCTTCCCGCCGCTATTAGAGAAACACCACAAAATTATCCCCAAAATGCGAGATGAGGAAATTTTGCGCTGCCGAATCTCAAGAGAAATCCCACTTTCCCGCTTGAAAGGCAAAAGGGTACTTGACTCCCTATATGCGAATCACAATGTTCTCTAACATCCGTCCAATGACTCAAATCGAGAAGAGGCAATATTCCCATTTAACGGCTCGAGAGTAATCCGGAAGTTCTTCTTCCAACACCAAAGGGGAGTTGACTTTCCTGAAGAAACACCAGCGAGTTCCTGAGGTTCCCGTCGCAAATCAAGAAGTACCCACTGCTTCCCTCCGCAACTCGAGAAACTCTACAAAATTATCCCCTCAATGCGCGATGAGGTAATTTTGTGCTGCAGAATCTCAAGAGAAATCCCACATTCCCGCCTGAAAGGCAAATGCGTACTTGACACAATTTATGCCAATCAGAAAGTTCCCTAACATCCGTTCCCATTGGATAGGAGTACACACTTTATGGACTGAACTCGAGAAGAGGCCCTATTCCCTTTAATGGCTCTAGAGTAATCCGGAAGTTTCCCTTCCAGCACAAATGGAGACCTGACTTCCCTCTCGTAACTTGAGTGAGTTCCTGGGGTCCCCGTCCCAACTCGACAAGTACACCCAGCTTCCCGCCGCAATTTGAGAAACACCAAAAAATTGTCCCCTTAATGCGAGAGGAGGAAATTTTGCACTGCAGAATCTCCAGAGAAGTCTCACATTCCAGCTTGAAAGGCAAAAGGTACTTGACTCCCTTTATGCGACTCATAATGTTCCCTAACATCCATCCTCTTTAGAGAGGAGAACAACATATGGACTCAAATCGAGAAGAGGCATTATTCCCATTTAAATTCTCCAGAGCAATCCGGAAGTTCCCCTTCCAACACAAAAGGGGACTTGACTTCCCTGAAGCAACCTGAGAGAGTTCCGGATGTCCCCATTGCAATTCGAGAAGTACCCCCAGCTTTTGGTCGCAACTCACGAAACACCACAAAATTATCCCCTCAATGCGACATGAGGAAATTTGGCGCTGTAGAATCTCAAGAGGAATCCCACATTCCCGCTTCAAAGGCAAAAGGTAACTTGACTCTCATGAGGTGACTCAGAACGGTCCCAACATCTGTCCTCATTAGAGAGGAGAACGCAGTTAATGGAGTGAAATCGAGAAGAGGCAATATTCCCATTTAATGGCTAGAGAGTAATCCAGAAGTTCCCCTTTCAACACAAAAGGGGACTTGACTTCACTGAAGCAACCCGAGCGAGTTCCTGAGGTCCCCTTCACAACTCAAGAATTGCACCCTGCTTCCCGCCGCAACTCGAGAAACACCACCAAATTTTCCCCTCAATGCGAGATGAAGTAATTTTGTGCTGCAAAATCTCAAGTCAAATTCCGCATTCCCGCTTGAAATCCGAAAGGCTACTTGACACACTTTATGCGACTTACACAGATCCCTAACATCTGTCTCCATTGGAGTGGAGAACCCTCTTTATGGACTCAAATCTAGAAGAGGCTCTATTCCCATTTAAGGGCTCGAGAGTTAACCGGAATTTCCCTTCCATCACAAAAGGGGACCTGACTTACATGAAGCAATCCGAGCGAGTAACTGAAGTCCCAGTTGCAACTCGAGATGTACCACCATCTACCCGCCGCAACACGAGAAACACCCCAAAATTATCTCCTCAGTGCGAGATGAGGAAATTTTGCGCTGCAGAATCTCAAGGAAATCCCACATTCCCGCTTGAAAGGCAAAAGGTAGTTGACACCCTTTATGCGACTCAGAAAGTGTCCTCAAACAGCCGTCCCCATTGGAGAGGAGAATACACTTTATGGACTCAATTCGAGATGAGGCCCTAAGCCCATTTAACGGCTCGAGAATAAACCGGAAGTTGCCCTTCCAACACATAAGGGGAACTGACGTTCCTGAAGCAACACCAGCGAGTTCCTGAGGTCCCCGTCGTAACTCGAGAACTATCCCCACCTTCCCGACGCAACTCGAGAAACACCAGAAAATTATCCCCTCAATGGGAGATGAGGAATTTTTCGCTGCATAATCTCAAGAGTAATCCCACATTCCCTCTTGAAAGGCAAAAGGGAACTTGACACCCTTTATGCGACTCAGAAAGTTCCCTCACACAGCTGTCCCCATTGCAGAGGAGAACACAATTTATGGACTCAATTCGAGATGAGGCCCTATTCCCAATTAACGGCCAAGAGTAAACCGGAAGTTCCCCTTCAAACACAAAAGATGACCTTCCTTCCCTGAAGAAACACTAGCAAGGACCTGAGGTCCCGGTCGCAACTCGAGAAATACCCGCAGCTTCCCGCCATAAATCAGGCAACTACAGAAAATTATCCCCTCAGTGCTAGATGAGGAAATATTACCCTGCAGAATCTCAAGAGAAATACCACATTCCCACTTGAAAGGCAAAAGGGTACTTCACACACTTTATGCGACTCAGAAAATTGACTAACATCAGTCCCCATTGCAGAGGAGAACACACTTTATGGACTCAATTCGAGATGAGGCCCTATTCGCATTTAACGGCTCGAGAGTAAACTGGAAGGTCCCCTTCCAACACAAAAGGGGACCTGATATCCCTGAAGCAACCGGAGCGCATTTCTGAGGTCCCAGTCACACCTCGAGAAGTACCCCCATCTTCCCTCCGCACCTCGAGAAACACCAAAAAATTATCCCCTCAATGTGAGATGAGGAAATTTTGAACTGCAGAATCTCAAGAGAAATACCACATTCCCTCTTGAAAGGCAAAAAGGTACTTGACACCATTTATGCGACTCAAAATTTACCCTGACACAGCCGTCCCCATTGGAGAGGAGAAAACACTTTATGAACGCAATTCGAGATGAGGCCCTATTTCCATTTAAAACTCGAGAGTAAAACGGGAGTTCTCCTTCCAACACAAAAGGGAACCTGACTTCCATGAAGCAACCCGAGCAAGTTCCTGATGTCTCCGTCACAACTGGAGAAGTACCCCCTGCTTCCGGCCGCAAATCGAGAAACACCACATAATTATCCTCTCAAACGAGATGAGGTAATTTTGCGCTGCAGAATCTCAAGAGAAATCCCACATTCCCTCTTGAAAGGCAAAAGGCTACTAGACACACTTTATGCGACTTACACAGATCCCTAACATCTGTCTCCATTGGAGTGGAGAACCCTCTTTATGGACTCTAATCTAGAAGAGGCTCAATTCTCATTTAAGGGCTCGAGAGTTAATCGGAATTTCCCTTCCATCACAAAAGGGGACCTGACTTACATGAAGCAACACGAGCGAGTAACTGAAGTCCCAGTTGCAACTCGAGATGTACCACCAGCTACCCGCTGCAACACGAGAAACACCACAAAATTATCTCCTCAGTGCAAGATGAAGAAATTTTGCACTGCAGAATCTCAAGGAAATCCCACATTCCCGCTTGAAAGGCAAAAGGTAGTTGACATCCTTATGCTACTCAGAAAGTTCCCTCACACAGCTGTCCCCATTGCAGAGGAGAACACAATTTATAGACTCAATTCGAGATGAGGTCCTATTCCCAATAAAGGGCTCGAGAGTAAACCGGAAGTTCCCCTTCCAACACAAAAGGGAAACTAACTTCCCTGATGCAAACCGAGCTAATTCCTGAGGTCCCCGTCACAACTCGAGAAGTACCCCTACCTTCCCGCCACAACTCGAGAAACACCAGAAAATTATCCCCTCAATGTGAGTTGAGGAAACTTTGCGCTGCAGAATTTCAAGAGAAATACCACATTCCCTCTTGAAAGGAAAAAGGGTACTTGACACCCTTTATGCGACTCAGAAAGTTTTCTCAAACAGCCGTGCCCAATGGACAGCAGAACACACTTTATGGACTCAATACGAGATGAGGACGTATATGCATTTAACATCTCGAGAGTAATCCGGAAGTTCCCCTTCCAACATAAAAGAGAACTTGACTTCGCTTAAACAACCCGAGCGGGTTCCTGAGGTCCCCGTTGCAACTCGACAAGTACACCCTGCTTCCCGCCGCAACAGGAGAAACACAACAAAATTATCCCCACAATGCGAGATGAGGAAATTTTGCGCTGCAGTATCTCAAGAGAAATCTCACATTCCCGCTTGAAAGGCAAAAGGGTGCTTGACACAATTTATGCCACTCAGAAAGTTCCCTAACCTCCGTCCCCATTGGAGAGGAGAACACATTTTATGGACTCAAATGGAGAAGAGGCCCTATTCCCAATAAAGGGCTCGAGAGTAATCCGGAAGTTCCCCTTCAGCACAAAAGGGGAACTGACATCCCTGAAGTAACTCGAGTGAGTTCCTGAGGTCCCCATCGCAACTCGAGAAGTACCCCCAGCTTCCCAACGCAATTCGAGAAACAACACAAAATTATCCCCTCAATGCGAGATGAGGAAATTTTGCGCTGCTGAATCTCAGGAGAAATACCACATTCCCGCTTGAAAGGCAAAGGGTACTTGACTCCCTTGAGGGGACTCAGAATGGTCCCTAACATCCGTCCTCAGTGGAGAGGAGAACACACTTTATGGACTCAAATCGAGAAGAGGCAATATTCGCATTTAACGGCTCGAGCGTAATCCGGAATTTCCCCTTCAAACAAAAAAGGTGACTTGACTTCGATGAAACAACCCGAGCGAGTTCCTGAGATCCCCGTCACAGCTTGAGAAGTTCCCCCTGCTTCCCGCCGCAACTCAAGAACCACCACAATATTATCCACTCAATGAGAGATGAGGTAATTTTGCGCTACATAACCTGAAGAGAAATGCCACATTCCCGCTTGAAAGGCAAAAGGTACTTGACTCCCTGTAGTTGAATCAGAATGGTCCCTAACATCCGTCCTCAGGATAGAGGAGAACACACTTTATTGACTCAACTCGAGAAGAGGCAATATTCCCATTTAACGGCTCAAGAGTAATCCGGAAGTTCCCCTTCCAACACAAAAGGGGACTTGACTTCGCTGAAGCACCCCGAGCGAGTTCCTGAGGTCCCCGTCGCAACTCGAGAAGTACCCCCTGCTTCCAGCCACAACTGGAGAAACTCCACAAAATTAACCCCTCACTGCGAGATGAGGTAATTTTGTGCTGCAGAAACTCAAGAGAAATCCCACATTCCCTCTTTAAAGGCAAAAGGGTGCTTGACACAATTTATGCCACTCAGAAAGTTCCCTAACATCCATCCCCATTGGAGAGGAGAACACACTTTACGGACTCAAATCTAGAAGAGGCCCTATTCCCATTAAAGGGCTCGAGAGTAATCCGGAATTCCCCTTCAGCACAAAAGGGGACCTGACTTTCCTGAAGTAACTCGTGTGAGTTCCTGAGGTCCCCGTCGAAACTCGAGAAGTACCCCTAGCTTCTCGCCGCAATTCGAGAAACAACACAAAATTATCCCCTCAATGCGAGATGAGGAAATTTTGCACTGCAGAATCTCAAGATAAACGCCACACTCCGTCTTGAAGAGCAAAAGGGTATTTGACACCCTTTAGCTGATCGCCGAAGAATCGATGCTTTTGAACTGTGGTGTTGAAGAAGACTCTTGAGAGTCCCTTATACTGCAAGGAGATCCAACCAATCCATTCTAAAGGCGATCAATCCTGGGTGTTCATTGGAGGGACTGATGCTAAAGCTGAAACTGCAATACTTTGGCCACCTCATACGACGAGTTGACTCACTGGAAAAGACTCTGATGATGGGAAAGATTGGGGGCGGGAGGAGAAGGGGACGGCAGAGAATGAGATGGCTGGATGGCATCACAGATTCTGTGGATATGAGTTTGAGTGAACTCCGGCAGTTGGTGATGGACAGGGAGGCCTGGCGTGCTCTGATTCATGGGGTCGTGGAGAGTCGGACACAACTGAGCGACTGAACTGAACTGAACTGAACTGATGCGACTCAGAAATTTTATTAAAAACAGTCACAATTGGAGAGGAGAACACACTTTATGGACTCAGTTCGAGAAGAGGCAATATTCCCATTTAACGGCTCGAGAGTAAACCGGAAGTTTCCCTTCCAACAAAAAAGGGGACCTGACTTCCCTGAAGAAACTTGAGCGAGTTCCTGAGGTCCACGTCGCAACTCGAGAAGTACCCCCAGCTTTCCGACGCAACTCAAGAAACACCACAACATTATCCCCTCAATTCCAGATGAGGAAATATTGCGCTGCAGAACATCAGGTGAAATACCACATTCCCTCTTGAAAGGCAAAAGTGTACTTGACACCCATTATGAGACTCAGAAAGTTCCTCACACAGCCGTCCCCATTTGAAAGGTGAACACACTTTATGGACTCAATACGAGATGAGTCCATATTCCCTTTTAACGGCTCGAGAGTAAACCGGAAGTTCCCCTTCAACACAAAAGGGGACCTGACTTCCCTGAAGCAATCCGAGCGAGGTCGTGAGTTTCCCGTCACAACTCGAGAAGTACCCCCAACTTCCCGCCGCAACTCGGGGAACACCAGAGAATTATGCCCTCAATGCGAGATGAGGAAATTTTATGCTGCAGAATCTCAACAGAAATACCACTTTCCCTCTTGTAAGGCAAAAGAGTACTTGACACCCTTTATGCGACTCAGAAAGTTCCATCACACAGCCGTCCACATTGGACAGGAGAACACACTTTGGACTCAATTCGAGTTGAGGACCTATTCCCATTAACGGCTCAAGAGTAAACCGGAAGTTTCCCTTCCAAAACAAAAGGGAACTTGCCTTCCCTGAAGCAACCCGAGCGAGTTCCTGAGGTCCCTATCGCAACTCGAGAAGTAACCCCTGCTTCCTGCCGCAACTGAAAAAACAGCACAAAATTTTCCCCTCAATGCGAGATGAGGTAATTTTGTGCCACAGAATCTCAAGAGAAATCCCACATTCTGCCTGAAAGGCAAAAGTGCAATTGACACAATTTATACCTCTAACAAAGTTCCCTAATATCCATCCTTATTGGAGAGCAAAACACACTATATCGATTCAATTGAGAAGAGGCCCTATTCCCACTAAAGGGATTGAGAGTAATGCAGAAGTTCTCCTTCCAGCACAAAAAAGAACTTGACTTCCCTGAAGTAACTCGAGTATATTTCCGAGGTCCCTGTCGCAGCTCGAGAAACACCATAAAATTATCCCGTCAATGCGAGATGAGGAAATTTTGCGCTGCAGAATCTCAAGAGAAATCCCACATTCCCGCTTGAAAGGCAAAAGGGTGCTTGACAGAATTTATGCCACTCAGAAAGTTCCCTAACATCCATCCCCATTGGAGAGGAGAACACACTTTACGGACTCAAATCTAGAAGAGGCCCTATTCCCATTAAAGGGCTAGAGAGTAATCCGGTAGTTCCCCTTCAACACAAAAGGGGACCTGCCTTCCCTGAAGCAACTCGAGCGAGTTCTTGAGGTTCCTGTCGCAACTACCGAAGTACCCCTAGCTTCCCGCCGCAACTCGTGAAACACCGCAAAATTATCCCCTCAATGCGAGATGAGGAAATTTTGTGCTGCATAATCTCAAGAGTAATCCAACATTTGCTCTTGATAGGCAAAAGGGTACTTGACACCCTTGATGAGACTCTGAATTTTCCCTTACACAGTCCTCCCCATTGGACAGGAGAACACAATTTATGCACTCAATACGAGATGAAGCCCTATTACCATTTAACTGTTCGGGAGTAAACAGGAAGTTCCCCTTCAAACACATAAGGGGACCTGAATTCACTAAAGCAACCCAAGCGAGTTCCGGAGGTCTCTGTCGCAACCCAAAAACTACCCCAGCTTTCCACCGCAACTCGAGAAACAGCACAAAATTATCACCTAAATGCGAAATGAGGAAATTTTCGATGCATAATCTCAAGAGTAATCCCACATTCACTCTTGAAAGGCAAAAAGCTACTTGACAACCTTTATGCGATTCAGAAAGTTCCCTCACACAGCTGTACCCATTGGAGAGGAGAACACACATTATGGACTCAATTCGAGATAAGGCCCTATTGCCATTTAACCGCTTGAGAGTAAGAGGAAGTTATCCTCCTGACACAAAAGGGGACCTGACTACCCTGAAGCGATCCGAGTGAGTTCCTGAGGTGCCCAACGTAACTCGAGAAGTACCCCCAGTTTCCCGCCGCAACTCGAGAAACAACACAAAATTATCACCTAAAAGCGACATAAGGAAATTTTCAATGCGTAATCTCAAGAGTTATCCCACATTCCCTCTTGAAAGGCAAAAAGGTACTTGACACCATTTATGCAACACAGAAAGTTCCCTCACACAGTTGTACCCATTGGAGAGGAGAACACACATTATTGACTCAATTCGAGATGAGGCCCTATTGCCATTTAACCGCTTGAGAGTAACAGGAAGTTCCCCTCCCAAAACAAAAGGGGACCTGACTAACCTGAAGCGACCCGAGCAAGGTCCTGAGGTGCCCGACGTAACTCGAGAAGTACCCCCAGCTTCCCGCCGCAACTAGAGAAATACCGCTAAATTATCCATCAATGCGACATGAGGAAATTTTCGCTGCATAACCTCAAGAGTAATACAACAATTCCTCTTGAAAGGCAAAAGGGTTTTTGACACCCATTTTGCGACTCTGTTAGTTCCCTCACACAGCCTTCCCAATTGGACAGGAGAACACACTTTATGGACTCAATTCGAGATGAAGCCCTATTCCCATTTAACGGCTAGAGAGTAAACCGGAAGCTCCGCTTCCAACAAAAAAGGGGACCTGACTTCCCTGAAGCAACCAGAGCGAGTTCCTGAGGTCCTCGTCACAACTCTAGAAGTACGCCCAGCTTCCCGCCGCAACTCGAGAAACACCACAAAATTAACCCCTAATGCGAGACAAGGAAATTCTCTGCTGCAGAATCTCAAGAGAATAACCACAATAACTCTTGTAAGACAATAGGGAACTTTACACCCTTTATGCCACTCAGAAATTTCACTAACATGAGTCCACATTGGAGAGGAGAACACACTATATGGACTCAATTCGAGATGAGGCCCTATTCCCATTTAACGGCTCCAGAGTAAAACGGAAATTCCTCATCCAACACAAAAGGGGAACTCACTTCACTGAAGCAATCCAAGCAAGTTCCTCAGGTCCCCATCGCAACTCAGGAAGTACCCCCAGCATCCCGCCGCAACTCGAGAAACACCACAAAATTAGGCCGTAATGCGAGATGAGGAAATTTTTTGTGCTGCAGAACCTCAAGAGATATCCCACATTCCCTCCTGTAAGGCAAAAGTGCAATTGACACAATTTATGCCACTAAGAAATTTCCCTAATATCCATCCTTATTGGAGAGCAAAACACACTTTATCGATTCAATCGTGAAGAGACCCTATTTCCACTAAAGGGCTTGAGAGTAATGCGGATGTTCCCCTTCCATTACAAAAGAGGACCTGACTTCCCTGAAGTAACTCGAGTGAAATTCCGAAGTCCCCGTCGCAACTCGAGAAGTTACCCCGCTTCACACCGCAATTCGAGAAACACCACAAAATTATCCCCTCAATGCAAGATGAGGAAATTTTGCGCGGCAGAATCTCAAATGAAATCCCACATTCCCGCTTGAAAGGCCAAAGGATACTTGCCTCCCTTCAGGCGACTCAGAATGGTCCCTATCATCCATCCTCAGTGGAGAGGAGAACCCACTTTATGGACTCAAATCGAGAAGAGACAATATTCCCATTTAACGGCTCGAGAGTAATCCGGAATTTCCCTTTCCAAAACAAGAGGGGACTTGACTTCCCTGAAGCAACCCGAGCGAGTTCCTGAGGTCCCCGTCGCAACTCGAGAAGTACCCCCAGCTTCCCGCTCAATTCGAGAAACAACACAAAATTATCCATTCAATGCGAGATGAGGAAATTTTGCGCTGAAGAATCTCAAGAGAAATGCCACATTCCGTCTTGAAGGGCAAAAGGCTATTTGACACCCTTTAGCTGATCGCCGAAGAATCGATGCTTTTGAACTGTGGTGTTGGAGAAGACTCTTGAGAGTCCCTTATACTGCAAGAAGATCCAACCAGTCCATTCTAAAGGAGATCAATCCTGGGTGTTCATTGGAGGGACTGATGCTAAAGCTGAAACTGCAATACTTTGGCCACCTCATGCGACGAGTTGACTCACTGGAAAAGACTCTGATACTGGGAAAGTTTGGGGGCAGGAGGAGAAGGGGACGACGGAGAATGAGATGGCTGAATGGCATCACCGACTCTGTGGACATGAGTTTGAGTGAACTCCGGTAGTTGGTGATGGACAGGGAGGCCTGGCGTGCTGTGATTCATGGGGTCGTGGAGAGTCGGACACAACTGAGCGACTGAACTGAACTGATGCGACTCAGAAATTTTATGAAAAACAGTCACAATTGGAGAGGAGAACACATTTTATGGACTCAGTTCGAGATGAGGCAATATTCCCATTTAACGGCTTGAGAGTAAACTGGAAGTTTCCCTTCCAACAAAAAAGGGGACCTGACTTCCCTGAAGAAACCTGAGCCAGTTACTGAGGTCCACGTCGCAACTCGAGAAGTACTCCCAGCTTGCCGCCGCAACTCGAGAAACACCACAAAATTATCCCCTCAATTCCAGATGAGGAAATATTGCGCTGCAGAATCTCAAGTGAAATACCACATTCTCTCTTGAAAGGCAAAAGGGTACTTGACACCCATTATGCGACTCAGAAAGTTCCTCACACAGCCGTCCCCATTGGAGAGGTGAACACACTTTATGGACTCAAAACGAGAGGAGTCCATATTCCCATTTAACGGCTCGAGTGTAACCCGGCAGTTCCCCTTCAACACAAAAGGGGACCTGACTTCCCTGAAGCAATCCGAGCGAGTTCCTGAGGTCCCCGTCGCAACTCGAGAAGTACCCCCAACTTCCCGCCGGAACTCGAGAAACACCAGAGAATTATGCCCTCAATGCAAGATGAGGAAATTTTATGCTGCAGAATCTCAACAGAAATACCACTTTCCCTCTTGAAAGGCAAAAGGGTACTTGACACCCTTGATGCGACTCTCAATGTTCCCTTACACAGTCCTCCCCATTGGACAGGAGAACACAATTTTTCACTCAATACGAGATGAAGCCCTATTACCATTTAACTGTTTGGGAGTAAACCGGAAGTTCCCCTTCCAACATATAAAGGGACCTGAATTCACTAAAGCAATCCAAGCGAGTTCCTGAGGTCCCCGTTGCAACTCAAAAACTACCCCCAGCTTTCCACCGCAACTCGAGAAACACCACAAAATTATCACCTAAATGCGAAATGAGGAAATTTTCGATGCATAATCTCAAGAGTAATCCCACATTCCCTCTTGAAAGGCAAAAAGGTACTTGACACCCTTTATGCGACACAGAAAGTTCCCTCACACAACTGTACCCATTGGAGAGGAGAACACACGTTATGGACTCAATTCAAGATGAGGCCCTATTGCCATTTAACCACTTGAGAGTAACAGGAAGTTCCCCTCCCAACAAAAAAGGGGACCTGACTAACCTGAAGTGACCCAAGTGAGTTCCTGAGGTGCCCGATGTAACTCGAGAAGTACCCCCAGCTTCCTGCCGCAACTCGATAAATACCGCTAAATTATCCATCAATGCGACATGAGGAAACTTTCGCTGCATAACCTCAAGAATAATACAACATTCCCTCTTGAAAGGCAAAAGGGTTCCTGACACCCTTTTTGCGACTCAGTTAGTTCCCACGCACAGCCTTCCCAATTGGACAGGAGAACACACTTTATAGACTCAATTCGAGATGAAGCCCTATTCCCATTTAATGGCTAGAGAGTAAACCCGAAGCTCCCCTTCCAACAAAAAAGGGGACCTGACTTCCCTGAAGCAACCAGAGCGAGTTGCTGAGGTCCCCATCGCAACTTGAGAAGTACACCCAGCTTCCCGCTGCAACTCGAGAAACACCACAAAATTAACCCCTAATGCGAGATGAGGAAATTCTCTGCTGCAGAATCTCAAGAGATTTACCACAATAACTCTTGTAAGACAATAGGGAACTTGACACCCTTTATGCCACTCAGAAATTTCACTAACATGAGTCCACACTGGAGAGGAGAACAGACTATATGGACTCAATTCGAGATGAGGCCCTGTTCCCATTTAACGGCTCCAGAGTAAACCGGAAGTTGCCCATCCAACACAAAAGGGGAACTCACTTCCCTGAAGCAATCCGAGCAAGTTCCTGAGGTCCCTGTCGCAACTCAAGAAGTACCCCCAGCTTCCCGCCTCAACTCGAGAAACACCAAAAAATTATGCCCTAATGCGAGATGAGGAAATTTTGTGCTTCAGAACCTCAAGAGACATTTCACATTCCCGCTTGAAAGGCAAAAGGGTACTTGACTCCTTTTAGGCGACTCAGAATGGTCATTAACATCCGTCCTCACTGGAGAGGAAAGCACACATTATGGACTCAAATCGAGAAGTGGCAATATTCCCATTTAACCGCTCGAGATTAATCCGGAAGTTTCCCTTCCAACACAAAAAGGGACTTGACTTCCCTGAAGCAACCCGAGCGAGGTCCTGAGGTCCCCATCGCAACTGAAGAAATACCCCCATTTTCCCGCCGCATCTCGAGAACAGTACATGATTATACCTTCAATGTGTGATGAGGAAAATTTCCGCTGCAGAATCTCAAGTGAAATCCCACATTCACACTTCAAAGGCAAAAGGGTCCTTTACACACTTTATGCGACTCAGAAAATTCACTCACACAACCGTACACCTTGCAGAAGAAAACACATTTTATGGACTCAATTCGAAAAGAGGCCCTATATGCATTTAACGTCTAGAGAGTAATACGGATATTTCCCTTCCACCACAATAGGGGACCTGACTTCCCTGAAGCAACCGTAGTGAGTTCCTGAAGTCCACGTCCCAACTCGAGATGTACCCCCAGCTCCCCGCAGAAACTCGAGAAACACCACAAAATTATAATCTCAGTGCAGATGAGGTAATTTTGTGCTGCAGAATCGCAAGAGAAAACCCAAATTCCCGCTTGAAATGCAGAAGGGTACTTGACACCCTTTATGTGACTCAGATATTTCCCTCAAACAACCGTCCCCATTGGAGAGGAGGACACACTTTATGGACTCAACTCGAGAAAAGGCCCTATTCCCATTTAAGGGCACGAGAGTCATCCGGAAGTTCCAAGTCCAACACAAAAGAGGACCTGACCTCCCTGAAGAAACCCGAGGGATTTACTGAGATCCCCTTCGCAACTCGAGAAGTACACCCAGCTTCCCGCCGCAACTCGAGAAACACCACAAAATTATCCCCTCAATGCGAGATGAGGAAATTTTGAGCTGCAGAATCTCAAGAGAAATCCCTCATTCCCGCTTGAAAGGCAAAAGGATACTTGACACCCTTTATACGACTCAGAAAGTTCCCTCACACAGCCGTCCCAATTGGAGAGGAAAACACATTTTTTGGACCCAAAACTAGATGAGGTCCTATTCCCATTAAACAGCTCGAGACTAATCCAGAAATTCCCCTTCCAACACAAAAGGTGACCTGACTTCCCTGAAGCAACATGAGCGAGTTCCTGACGTCCCCGTCTCAACTCGAGAAGTACACCCTGCTTCCCGCCGCAACAGGAGAAACACCACAAAATTATCCCCTCAATGCGAGATGAGGTAATTTTGCGCTGCAGTATCTCAAGAGAAATCCCACATTCCCGCTTGAAAGACAAAAGGGTGCTTGACACAACTTATGCCACTCAGAAAGTTCCCTAACATCCTTCCCCACTGGATAGGAGAACACATTTTATGGACTCAAATCGAGAAGAGGTCCTATTCCCAATAAAGGGCTCGAGAGTAATCTGGAAGTTCCCCTTCAGCACAAAAAGGGACCTGACTTCCCTGAAGTAACTCGAGTGAGTTCCTGAGGTCCCCATCGCAACTAGAGAAGTACCTCCAGCTTCCCGCCGCAATTCGAGAAACAACACAAAATTATCCCCTCAATGCGAGAGGAGGAAATTTTGCGCTGCAGAATCTCAAGAGAAATACCACATTCCCGCTTGAAAGGCAAAGGGTACTTGACTCCCTTGAGGGGACTCAGAATGGTCCCTAATATCCGTCCTCAGAGGAGAGGAGAACACACTTTATGGACTCAAATCGAGAAGAGGCAATATTCGCATTTAACGGCTCGAGCGTAATCCGGAATTTCCCCTTCAACCACAAAAGGTGACTTGTGGTTGAGATGAGGAAATTTTGCGCTGAAGAATCTCAGGAGGAATGCCACATTCCGTCTTGAAGGGCAAAAGGCTATTTGATACCCTTTAGCTGATCGCCGAGGAATCGATGCTTTTGAACTGTGGTGTTCAGAAGACTCTTGAGAGTCCCTTATACTGCAAGGAGATCCAACCAGTCCATTCTAAAGGAGATCAATCCTGGGTGTTCATTGGAGGGACTGATGCTAAAGCTGAAACTGCAATACTTTGGCCACCTCATGCGACGAGTTGACTCACTGGAAAAGACTCTGATACTGGGAAAGTTTGGGGGCGGGAGGAAAAGGGGACGACAGAGAATGAGATGGCTGGATGGCATCACCGACTCTGTGGACATGAGTTTGAGTGAACTCCGGGAGTTGGGGATGGACAGGGAGGCCTGGCGTGCTGTGATTCATGGGGTCGCGGAGGGTCGGACACGACTGAGCAACTGAACTGAACTGAACTGAACTGATGCGACTCAGAAATTTTATTAAAAACAGTCACAATTGGAGAGGAGAACACACGTTATGGACTCAATTCGAGATGAGGCCCTATTCCCTTTTAATGGCTCGAGAGTAAACCGGAAGTTCCCCTTCCAACACAAAATGGGACCTGACTTCCCTGAAGCAACCCGAGCGAGTTCCTGAGATCCCCGTCGCAACTTGAGAAGTTCCCCTTGCTTCCCGCCGCAACTCAAGAAACACCACAATATTATCCACTCAATGTGAGATGAGGTAATTTTGCGCTACATAATCTGAAGAGAAATGCCGCATTCCTGCTTGAAAGGCAAAAGGTTCTTGACTCCGTTTTGGTTTTTCAGAATGGTCACTAACATCCGTCCTCAGGGGAGAGCAGAACAAACTTTATGGACTCAAATCGAGAAGAGGCAATATTCCCATTTAACGGCTCAAGAATAATCCGGAAGTTCCCCTTCCAACACAAAAGGGGACTTGACTTTGCTGAAGCAACCCGAGCGAGTTCCTGAGGTCCCCGTCGCAACTCGAGAAGTACCCCCTCCTTCCCACCACAAGTGGAGAAACACCACTAAATTATCCCCTCACTGGGAGATGAGGAAATCTTTCTCTGCAGAATCTCAAGAGAAATCCCACATTCCCGCTTTAAAGGCAAAAGTTTGCTTGACACAATTTATGCCACTCAGAAAGTTCCCTAACATCCGTCCCCATTGGAGAGGAGAACACACTTTACGGACTCAAATCTAGTAGAGGCCCTATTCCCATTAAAGGGCTCGAGAGTAATCCGGAAGTTCCCCTTCAGCACCAAAGGGGACCTGACTTTCCTGAAGTAACTCGAGTGAGTTCCTGAGGTCCCCGTCGCAACTCGAGAAGTACCCCCAGCTTCCCGCCGCAATTCGAGAAACAACACAAAATTATCCCCTCAATGCGAGATGAGGAAGTTTTGCGTGAAGAATCTCAGGAGAAAGGCCACATTCCGTCTTGAAGGGCAAAAGGTTATTTCACACCCTTTAGCTTATCGCCAAAGAATTGATGCTTTTGAACTGTGGTGTTGGAGAAGACTCTTGAGTGTCCCTTATACTGCAAGGAGATCCAACCAGTCCATTCTAAAGGCGATCAATCCTGGGTGTTCATTGGAGGGACTGATGCTAAAGCTGAAACTGCAATACTTTGGCCACCTCATGCGACGAGTTGACTCACTGGAAAAGACTCTGATGCTGCGAAAGATTGGGGGCAGGAGTAGAAGGGGACGACAGAGAATGAGATGGCTGGATGGCATCACGGACTCTGTGGACATGAGTTTGAGTGAACTCCGGTAGTTGGTTATGGACAGGGAGTCCTGGCGTGCTGTGATTCATGGGTTCGCAGAGAGTCGGACACGATTGAGCACCTGAACTGAACTGAACTGAACTGATGTGACTCAGAAATTTTATTAAAAACAGTCACAATTGGCGAGGAGAACACACGTTATGGACTCAATTCGAGATGAGGCCCTATTCCCTTTTAACGGCTCGAGAGTAAACCGGAAGTTCCCCTTCCAACACAAAATGGGACCTGACTTCCCTGAAGCAACCTGAGCGAGTTCCTGAGTTACCCGTCGCCATTCGAGAAGTACCCCCAGCTTCCCGCCGCAACTTGAGAAACACCACAAAATTATCCCCTCAATGAGAGATGTGGAAATTTTGTGCTGCACAATCTCAAGAGAAATACCATATTCCATCTTGGAAGGCAAAATTGTACTTGACACCCTTTTTTTGACTCAGAAAGTTCCCTCACACAGCCGTCCCCTTTGGAAAGGAGAACACACTTTATGGACTCAATTCGAGATGAGGCCATATTCCCATTTAACGTCTCGAGAGTAAACCGGAAGTTCCCCTTCCAACACAAAAGGGGACTTAACTTCCCTGAAGCAACCCCAGCAAGTTCCTGAGGTCCCAGTCGCATTTCGTAAAATACTCCACCTACCAGGCCCAACAGGAGAAACACCTCAAAATTATTCCCTCAATGCCAGATAAGGTATTTGTGCGCTGCAGAATCTCATGAGAAATCCCACATTTCTGCTTGAAAAGCAAAAGTTTATTTGACACATTTTATGCGACTCAGAAAGTTCCCTAACAGACGTCCCCATTGGAGAGGAGAACACAATTTAAGGACTCAACTCTAGAAGAGGCCCTCTTCCCATTTAACGTCTTGGGAGTAATCCGGAAGTTTCCCTTCCAACACAAAAGGGAACCTGACTTCTCTGAAACAACCCGAGTGAGTTCCTGAGGTCCCCGTCACAACTCGAGAAGTACCCAACTTGCCGCCGTAAATCGAGAAACACCACAAAATTATCCCCTCAATGTGAAATGACTAAAATTTTTTGCTGCAGAATCTCAAGAGACATCCCACATTCCCTCTAGAAAGGCAAAAGTGTACTTGACAAACTTTATGAGACTCAGAAAGTTCCCTCACACAGCCATCCCCATTGGTGAGGAAAATACAATTTTTGGACTCAACACGAGAAGAGGCGCTATTCCCCTTTAACGGTTCGAGAGTAATCCTGAGTTTTCCCCTACTTCACAAAAGGGGAATTTACTTCTCTGAAGGAACCCGAGCGAGTTCGTGACGTCCCCGTCGCAATTCGAAATGTACCCCCAGCTTCTGGCCTCAACAGGCGCAACACCACAAAATTATCCGCTCAATGCGAGATGTGGAAATTTTGCACTGTACAATTCAAGAGAAATTCCACATTCCCGCCTGAAAATCAAAAGGGTACTTGACAGCCTTTAGGCGACTCATAAATTTCCCTCACACAGCTGTCCCCATTAAAGAGGAGAACACACTTTATGGACTCAACTCTAGAAGAGGCCCTATTCCCATTTAAGGGCTCGAGAGTAACGGCGAAGTTCCCCTACCAACACAAAAGGGGACCTGACATGCCTAAAGTAACCAGAGTGAGTTCCTGAGGTCCTCGTCGCTACTCGAGAAGTTCCCCCAGCTTCTCGCCTCAACAGGAGAAATATCAGAAAATTATCCCTTCAATGCGTGATGAGGAAATTTTGCGCAGCACTATTCAAGAGAAAACCCACATTCTCGCCTGAAAATCAAAAGGGTACTTGACACCCTTTATGTGACACATAAATTTCCCTCACACAGACGTCCCAATCGGAGAGGAGAACACACTTTATGGACTCAACTCAAGAAGAGACCCTATTCCCATTTAATAGCTCGAGAGTAATCCGGAAGTCCCCCTTCCAACAAAAAAGGGGACCTGACCTCCCTGAAGCAACCCGAGCAAGTTCCTGAGTTCCCGGTCGCAACTCGAGAAATACCCCAATCTTCCCGCCGCAACTCGAGAAACACCAGAAAATTATACCCTTAATGTGAGATGAGGAAATTTTGCGCAGCAGATCTCAAGAGGAATCCCACATTTCAGCTTGAAAGGCAAAAGGGTACTTGACAACAATAATTCGACTCAGAAATTTCCCTAACACTGTTAGTCCCCATTGGAGAGGAGAACACACTTTATGGACTCAACTCGAGAGGAAGCCCTATTCCCATTTTACGGCTCCAGAGTAACCCCTTCCAACACAAAATGGGAACTGACTTCCCTGAAGCAACCCGAGCGAGTTTCTGAGGTCCCCGTCGCAACTCTAGAAGTAACCCCAGCTTCCCGCCGCAACTCGAGAAACACCACAAAATTATCTCCTCAATGAGAGATGAGGAAATTTTATGCTGCAGAATCCCAAGAGAAATCCCACATTCCCGCTTGAAAGGCAAAAGGGTACTGGACACCCTTTATGCGACTCAGAAAGTTCCCTCACTCAGCTGTTCCCATTGAAGAGGAGAACACACTTTATGAATTCAACTTGAGAAGAGGCCAATTCCCATTTAATGACTCGAGAGTAATCCCGAAGTTCCCCTTCGAACACATAAAGGGACCTGATTTCTCTGTAGCAACCCGAGCGAATACCTGAGGTCCCCATCGCAATTCATGAAGAACCCGCAGTTTCCGGCTGCAACTCGAGAAACACTTCAAAATTATCCTTCAATGGGAGATGGGGAAATTTTTCGCTGCAGAATCTCAAGAGAAATCCCACATTCCCGCTTGAAAGGAAAAATGTTACTTGACACCCTTTATGCGACTCCAATGTTCCCTGACATAGCAGTCCCCATTGGAGAGGAGATCACACTTTTTGGACTCAACTTGAGAAGAGGCCTTATTCCCATTTAATGGCTGGAGAGTAATCCGGAAGTTCCCCTTCCAACACAAAAGTGAACTTGACTTCCCTGAAGCAACCCGAGCGAATTCCTGAGGTCCCCGTCGCAACTCGAGAATTACACCCAGCTTCCCGCCGCATCTCGAGAAACACCACAAAATTATCCCCTCAAGGCGAGATGAGGAAATTTTGCACTGCACAATCAAGATAAATTCCACATACCCACCTGAAAGGTAAAAGGGTACTTGACACACTTTATTCAGTTTAGTTCAGTCGCTCAGTTGTGTCCAACTCTCCGCGACCCAATAGATCACTGTGCGCCAGGCCTCCCTGTCCATCACCCACTCCCAGAATTCACTCAAACTCATGTCCACAGAGTCGGTGATGCTATCCAGCCATCTCATTCTCTGTCGTCCCCTTCTCCTCCCGCCCCCAACCTTTCCTAATATCAGAATCTTTTCCAGTGAGTCAACTCGTCTCATATGTTGGCCAAAGTATTGCAGTTTCAGCTTTAGAATCAGTCCTTCCAATGAACACCCAGGACTGATCTCCCTTAGAATGGACTGGTTGGATCTTCTTGCAGTACAAGGGACTCTCAAGAGTCTTCTCCAACACCACAGTTCAAAAGCATCAATTCTTCGGCGATCAGCTTTCTTCACAGTTGACTCTCACATCCATACATGACCACGGGAAAAAACATAGCCTTGACTAGACAGACCTTTGCTGGCAAAGTAATGTCTCTGCTTTTTAATATACTATCAAGGTTGGTCATAACTTTCCTTCCAAAGAGTAAGCGCCTTTTAATTTCATGACTGCAATCAGCATCTGAAGTGATTTTTGAGCCCAAAAAATTAAAATCTGACACTGTTTCTACTGTTTTTCCATCTATTTCCAGTGAAGTGATGGAACCAGATTCCATGATATTTGTTTTCTGAATGTTGAGCTTCAAGCCAAACTTGTCACTCTCCTCTGTCACTTTCATCAAGAGGCTTTGGAGTTCCTCTTCACTTTCCGCCCTAAGGTTGGTGTCATCTGCATATATGAGGTATTGATATTTCTCCCAGCAATCTTGATTCCAGCTTGTTCTTCTTCCAGCCCAGCATTTCTCATGAAGTACTCTGCATGTAAGTCAAATAAGCAAGGTGACAATATACAGCCTTGACGTAATCATTTTCCTATTTGGAACCAGTCTGTTGTTCCATGTACAGTTCTGAGTGTTGCGTCCTGACCTGCATACAGGTTTCTCCAGAGGCAGCTCAGGTGGTCTGATATTCCCATCTCTTTCAGAATCTTCGACAGTTTATTGTGATCCACACAGTCAAAGGCTTTGGCATAGTCAATGAAGCAGAAACAGATGTTTTTTTCTGGAACTCTCTTGCTTTCTCCATGATCCAGCGGATGTTGGCAATTTGATCTCTGGTACCTCTGCCTTATCTAAAACCCACTTGAACATCTGGGAGTTCATGGATCACATATTGCTGAAGCCTGACTTGGAGAATTTTGAGCATGACTTTACTAGCGTGTGAGATGAGTGCAATTGTGCGGTAGTTTGAGCATTCTTTGGCATTGCCTTTCTTTGGGATTGGAATGAAGACTGACCTTTTCCAGTCCTGTGGCCACTGCTGAGTTTACCAAATGTTCTGGCATAATGAATGCAGCACTTTCACAGCATCATCTTTCAAGATTTGAAATAGCTCAACTGGAATTCCATCACTTCCACTAGCTTTTTTCTTAGTGATGCTTTCTAAGGCACACTTGACTTCACATTCCAAGATGTCTGGCTCTAGGTCAATTATCACATTATCGTGACTATCCTGGTCGTGAAGATTTTTTTGTACAGTTCTTCTGTGGATTCTTGCCACCTCTTCTTAATATCTTCTGCTTCTGTTAGGTCCATGCCATTTCTGCCCGTTATCGACTCCATCTTTGCATGAAATGTTCCCTTGGAATCTCTAATGTTCTTGAAGAGATCTTTTGTTTTTCCTATTCTGTTGCTTTCCTCTATTTCTTTGCATTAATCACTGAGGAAGGCTTTCTTATCTCTCCTTGCTATTCTTTGGAACTCTGCATTCTAATGCTTATATCTTTCCCTTTCTCCTTTGCTTTTCACTTCTCTTCTTTTCACAGCTATTTGTAAGGCCACCTCAGACAGCCATTTTGCTTTTTTTTCATTTCTTTTCCATGGGGATGCTCTTGGTCCCTGTCTCCTGTACAATGTCACGAACCTCCATCCAGAGTTCATCAGGCACTCTATCTATCAGATCTAGTCCCTTAAATCTATTTGTCACTTCCACTGTATAATCATAAGTGATTTGATTTAGGTCATATCTCAATGGTCTAGGGGTTTTCCCTACTTTCTTCAATTTAAGTCTGAATTTGGCAATAAGGAGTTCATGATCTGAGCCACAGTCAGCTCCTGGTCTTGTTTTTGCTAACTGTATACAGCTTCTCCATCTTTGGCTGCAAAGAATATAATCAACCTGATTTCGGTGTTGACCATCTGGTGATGTCCACGTGTAGAGTCTTCTCTTGTGTTGTTGGAAGAGGGTGTTTGCTATGACCAGTGCGTTCTCTTGACAAAACTCTATTAGACTTGGCCTTGCTTCATTCTGTGCTCCAAGGCCAAATTTGCCTGTTACTTCAGGTGTTTCTTGACTTCCTACTTTTGCATTCCAGTCCCCTATAATGAAAAGGACATCTTTTTTGGGTGTTAGTTCTAAAAGGTCTTGTAGGTCTTCATAGAACCTTTCAACTTCAGCTTCTTCAGCGTTACTGGTTGAGGCATAGGCCTGGATTACTGTAATATTGAATGGGTTGCCTTGGAAACGAACAGAAATCATTCTGTCGTTTTTAAGATTGCATCCAAGTACTGCATTTCGGACTCTTTTCTTGACCATGATGGCTACTCCATTTCTTCTAAGGGATTCCTGCCCACAGTAGTAGATATAATGGTCATCTGAGTTAAATTCACACATTCCAGTCCATTTAAATTCACTGATTCCTAGAATGTCTATGTTCATTCTTGCCATCTCCTGTTTGACCACTTTCAATTTGCCTTGATTCTTTGCCCTAACATTCCAGGTTCCTATGCAATATTGTTCTTTACAGCACCGGACCTTGCTTCTATCACCAGTCACATCCACAACTGGGTACTGGTTTTGCTTTTGCTCCATCCCTTCATTCCTTCTAGAGTTATTTCTCCACTGATCTCCAGTAGCATACTGGGCACCTACAGACCTGGGGAATTCCTCATTCAGTATCCTGTCATTTTGTACTTTGATATTGCTCATGGGGTTCTCAAGGCAAGTATACTGAAGTGGTTTGCCATTCCCTTCTCCAGTGGACCACATTCGTCTGTGGTCCATGTGATCCGACCGACTAGATTCTTGTGATTATGATTTCAGTATGTCTGCCTTCTGATGCCCCCTCGCAATACCTGCCATCTTATTTGAGTTTCTCTTACCTTGGGTGTGGGATATCTCTTCACAGCTGCTCCAAGAAAGCACAGCTGCCGCACCTTACCTTGGATGAGGGGTATATCCTCAAGGCCGCCCCTCCTGACCTTGAACGTGAGTAGATCCTCTCGGCCCTCCCTCGCACAGCCACCGCCTATTGGACGTGGAGTACCTCCTCTTGGCCGCCTGCCCTGGCCTCAGGCGTGGGGTAGCTCCTCATGGCCGCGCATCTTTGCATGGCCAGTTGCTCTGGGGCCGGCATCTCTCGCATCTGTGCGGGCGTGGCCGGGGTCTCTCGGGTCTGTGCCGACTGGTGAGTCTCAGAAAATTCCCTCACACAGTCGTCCCCATTGGAGAGGAGAACACAATTTATGGACTCAATCGAGAAGAGGCCCTATTCCCATTTAACGGCTCGAGAGTAATCCCGAAGTTCCCCTTCCAACACAAAAGGGAACCTGACTTCCCTGAAGCAACCTGAGTGAGTTCCTAGTCCTCTTCGCTACTCGAGAATTACCCCCAGCTTCCCGCCACAACACGAGAAACACCACAAAAATATCCCCTCCATGCTAGATCAGGAAATTTTGCACTGCACAATTGAAAAGAAATCCCACGTTCCCTCTGGAAAGGCAAAACTGTACTTTACACCCTTTATATGACTCAGAAATTTCCCTCACACAGCTGTCCCCATTGGAGAGGAGAACACACTTTATGGACTCAACTCGAAAAGAGGCCCTATTCCCATATAATGGCTTAAGAGTATTCCCGAAATACCCCTTCCTTCACAAAAGGGGAATTGACTTCCCTAAAGCAACACGAGCGAGTAGCTGAGGTCCCCGTGGCAACTGGAAAAGTACACCCAGCTACCCCAAACTCAAGAAACACCACAAAATTATCTCCTCAAAGCGAAATGAGGAAATTTTGTGCTGCAGATCTCAAGAAAAGACCCACATTCCCGCCTGAAAGGCAAAAGGCTACTTGAGAAACTTTGTGCGACTCAGAAAGTTCCCTCAAACAGCCGCCCCATTGGAGAGGAAATCACACTTTTTGGACTAAACTCGAGAAGAGGTCCTATTCCCATTTAACGGCTCGAGAGTAATCCGGAAGTTCCCCTTCCAACAAAAAAGGTGACCTTATTCCCTGAAGCAACCTGAGCGAGTTCCTGAGGTCCCTGTTGCAACTCGAGAAGTACTTCCAGCTTCCCACCGCAACTCGAGAAACACCACAGAATTATCCCCTCAAAGCGAAATGAGGAAATTTTGGGCTGCAGAATTTCAAGATTATTCCCACATTCCCGCTTGAATGGCATAAGTGTACTTGACACCCCTATGCGACTCAGAAAGTTCCCTCAAACAGCATTCCCAATTGGAGAGTAGAACTCACCTTATGGACTAAACTCGAAAAGAAGCTCTATTCCCATTTAATGCCTCTGGAGTAACCTGGAAGTTCCTCTTCCAACACAAAAGGGGAACCGACTTTCCTGATGTAACCCGAGCGAGTTCATGAGGTCCTCGTCGCAACTCCAGAAGTACCCCAAGATTCCCGTAGACACTAGAGAAAAACAACAAAATTATCCCCTCAATTCGACATGAGGAAATTGTGCGCTGCAGAATCTCAAGAGAAATCCCACATTCCCTGTTGAAAGGCAAAAGGATACTTGACATCCTTAATGGGACTCAGAATGTTCCCTCACACAGCCGTCCCCATTTGAGAGGAGAACACACTTTATGGCCTCACCTCGAGAAGAGGCCCTTTTCCCATTTAACGTCGTGAAAGTAATCCCGAATTTCCACTTGCTTCACAAAAGGGGACTTGACTTCCCTGAAGCAACCAGAATGAGTTCCCGAGGTCATCGTTGTACCTCGAACATTACTGCCAGCTTCCCGCCGCTTCTCGGGAAACACCACAAAATTATCCCCTCAGTGCGAGATGAGGTAAATTTGTGCTGCAGGATCTCAAGAGAAAAGCCACATTCCCGATTGAAAGGCAAAATGGTAGGGACACCCTTTATGTGACTCAGAAAGTTCCCTCACACATATGTCCTGATTGGAGAGGAAAAAACACTTTATGGACTCAACACGAGAAGAGGCCCTACTCCCATTTAATGGCTCGAGAGTAATCCGGAAGTTCCCCTTCCAACACAAAAGGGGACCTGACTTCCCTGAAGCAACCCGAGCGAGTTCCTGAGGTCCCCGTCTCAACTCGAGAAGTACCCCCAGCTTCCCACCAAATCTCCAGAAACACCACAAAAATATGGCCTCAATGCGACATGAGGAAATTTTGCGTGGCAGTATCTCAAGAGAAATCCCACATTCCCACTTGAAAGGCAAAGGGGTACTTGACACCCTTTATGTGACTCAGAAATTTCCCTCACACAGCCGTCCCCATTGTAGAGGAGAACACACTTTATGGACTCAATTCGAGATGAGGCCCTATTCCCATTAAATGGCCCGAAAGTAATCCAGAAGTTCCCCTTTCAACACAAAATGGTGACCTGACTTCCCTGAAGCAACCCGATCTAGTTCCTGTAGTCCCCATTGCAACTCTAGAAGTACCCCCAGCTTCCCGCCGTAACTCGAGAAACACCACAAAGTATGGCCTCAATGCGAAATGAGGAAATTTTGCACGGCAGTATCTCAAGAGAAATCCCACATTCCCACTTGAAAGGCAAAATGGTACTTGACACCCTTTAT